>NC_138370.1:169031846-169063896 GCF_054177405.1 Leptonychotes weddellii | reverse complement strand
GCTCATGGATTGGAAGAATAAACATTGTTAAAATGTCTATGCTACCCAGAGCAATCTATACCTTCAATGCCATCCTGATCAAAATTCCAATGACATTTTTCAAAGTGCTGGAACAAACAATCCTGAAATTTGTATGGAATCAGAAAAGACCGGGGCTCCTGGGTGGCTCAGTTGGTTAAGCAACTGCCTTCGGCTCAGGTCATGATCCTGGAGTCCCGGGATCGAGTCCCGCATTGGGCTCCCTGCTCGGCGAGGAGTCTCCTTCTCCCTCTGACCCTCCCCCTTCTCATGTACTCTCTCTCATTCTCGCTCTCTCAAATGAATAAATAAATCTTTAAAAAAAAAAAAAAGAAAAGACCCCGAATCACCAAGGAAATGTTGAAAAAGAAAAACAAAGCTGGGGGCATCATGTTGCCCGATTTCAAGCTATATTACAAAGCTGTGATCACCAAGACAGCATGGCACTGGCACAAAAACAGACATATAGACCAATGGAACAGAATAGAGAACCCAGATATGGACCCTCAACTCTATGGTCAAATAATCTTTGACAAAGCAGGAAGAATTGCTACATCTTAAATTGGGAGATCTTCTACATGAAATAAACCCTAAGGCAAAAAAAGCTATGCAAAGGTACATCTTCTAATCAGTAACTGTAGTTTGAACCACTCCATAAAATGTGTTAATCCTGTCCACAGTCTTCAATTTTACAGAGTCTCTGTGGCACTTCTTACAATTGAACCAGCACTCAGAGGCCACAGGGGATCAATGATCAAAGTCCCTGAATCTGGGGGTGCCAAGATTTCCTCTGCCTGGAGTCCTAGGCCCAGGCCCTCCAAGCTAATTGGATTTTCCCATCTTCCCTCAGTGTCTATTCCAGGAAAGAAAATTGATGGGAAGGCAGTGAAAACCAAAGAGAAAGTGGAGGAACAATCAGTCTCTAGACTTTTTTTTCTTCTAGTTTAACTCTGGTCCTATCCTTTGAACTTGATATTTGATCTGGGTCTTCTCAGCTTCCACCCTGGTACTTCTAAGACTCTGGCCAGATGTGTCATTTGATGTTCCCACTCCTGGTTGTCTCAGGTAGAAGAGACTATCTTTACTCCTGCTTAGGGACAAAAAAAAAAAAAATAAGACCTGGTTCCCCCAAGTGTTATATTTAAATAGAAAGAGAACTGGGTGATGGGCATTAAGGAGGGCACATGATATAATGAGCACTGGGTGTTATATGCAACTGATGAATAACTGAATTCTACCTCTGAAACTAATGATGTACTATATGTTAATTAACTGAATTTAATTAATTGAATTTAAATAAAATTAAATTTTAAAAAAAGAGAGAGAACTGGAAGAAACAATCCAGAAGGGTGATGGAAAATTTACAAGAATGAAGTTGAAGTCTCATGCTGATGCCAATGGAGGTCATCTCCTTGGGAATATATTGGTAAAACTAGTTATGTGAACAGGCTTTTTTAGACATTAGGATAGTAAAGGTCAGAAGAAGCAGTGACTTGTTTTGCAAAATTAAGTTTTTTTAAAGATGTTATTTATTAGAGAAAGACAGAGAGCATAAGCAGGGGACGGGTAGAGGGAGAGGGAGAAGCAGACTCTCCTGCTTAACAGGAAGCCAGATGTGGGGCTCCATCCCTGGACCCTGAGAGCATGACCTGAGCCAAAGGCAGATGCTTAACTGGCTGAGCCACCCAGGTGCCCTGCAAAATTAACATTAATTTCACTTTTTCTCTGATACACTAGACTGTCTTCTTCAAGAGTTCTTTCATTGACATCTCCTTGTCACAAGCCAAGTTGTGTCTGTAAGAGACCTTAGGGGTGCTTTGGGTGGGTGGCCAGGTGTCCAAACTATGTTTTGGACTGCCTGGGTATGGGGAGCAGATTGTATGGTTTAACTCTATACAGAGCTGAGGTTTCATTCTTGGGGGCCAGAACTGGATTATAAATCCTACCTAAAGCAGCCAGGAATAAAATAGGTCAATTGAACAAAGGATCAGTTGAAGACAAAGTTCTTAGATTATGTAATGAAAATCAATGATAAGTGTCCAGTCCAAAGAAGAGCATGTTTGAGTTATCTATTGCTACATAACAACTCAAACCAAACTTAATGGCTTAAAATAACAATAATCATGAATCCCTCATGAATTAGTAATATGTGCTAGGTTCATGTGGTAATATGGAGGCTGAAGGATATGCTTTAAAGATAGCATACTCACACAACTGGCAAGTTAATGTAAGTATTATGGATTAGATTGTATCCCCCCAAAATTCGTATGTTGAAATTCTAACCCCTGGTACATCAGAAGGTGATCTTATTTTGAAATAGGATTTTTATAGAGGTAATCAAGTTAAAATGTGTTCATTACTGTGGCTCCTAATCCAGTATGACTAATGTCCTTATAAGAAGGGGAAATTTGGACACAGACATATATAGAAGGGAGACTGTGAAGACACAGGGAGAATGTGGCCATCTACTAGACAGGCAGAGAGGTCTGGAACAGATGATCCTTCATTGCCCCCCGAAGGAACCAAACCTGCTGACACCTTGATCTCAGATTTCTGGTCTCCAGAACTGTCAGACAATACATTTCTGTTGTTTAAACCATGCAGTTTGTGGTACTTTTTAACAGCAGCCCTCAGAAAGCAATCTAGCTAGCTATGAGTTTCTCTGCACATGGGCTTCTCCCTGGAGTGATTCAAGCTTCCCCATGGCATGCTGGCTGGGTTCCAAGAATGAACATGCCAAGAACTGGGAAGCAGAAACTGCCAGTCTCTTCCAGCTTGGCACAGAAACTGGCATGGTGCCATTTTCCCTCTGTATTCTATTGGTCAAAAATTAAAAAGGTATATTCAAAAGGAGGGAGCATAAATGTTACCTCACTTCTTGTTGGAAAAAATCATCAAATAATACTGAGGCCATGTGTGAAAACATCTTAAGAATTGAGGCTGGGAAACAAAGTCAAGGATGGAGCATCTTTGTCATACCTTGTAAAAAATAACAGCTAACATCTATGGAATACTTCCCATGCCCTAAGCACTGTACTAAATGTTTATGTGCTTTTTATTTATTTCTACTCTACCCATTATCCTATGATATAGATGTTGTTATTATTCCCAGTTTGAAATCAAAAAGATCAAGCAACTTATCCAGGGTCATATAAATAGTGGCAGTCAGAACTGTCATTTCAAACTAAATTTCTGACCCCTGAGCCTGCACTTTTAGCCATTGCCCTACTGTTACATGTTCCAGGATGGCTAGAATAGGAGTTTCTATTGGATATAACTTTGATCTGAGGCTTTCAAACATGTACCTGCTGGTGTCCAAGATTCTCTTCCAAAGCATGTTGCCCAGATCCTCAGGTTTAAAAAGAAAATGCAACCCAATTCCCCTTCCTTTCACTTTTTCATAAAGGTTAAGAATGAAATCTCATAAGTTCTATAAAACATCCATAGATTTAAAGAGGACGATACAGGCCAGATGAAAAAGTTTGTTACTCTGAGAATAAACTCAAGTGCATTGAGTTTACAGGCACTGGTAGGGGAATAAATCAATTTAACTCTATATCCCATCATTCTTTACAGGTTTGTAACAAGGTGTACTTTGTTAGATTTTAATCTGCCTACATTTGAGACAGCAAAGCTCTCCACAATCATCTTTTAATGGCATCGCAATTTATAGACAGTAACTAATTTCAAACTTCATAGCACTTGGCTTTTATGATTATTTCAAATCATTTAAATGCAAATGAATTTCCAGAGAGAGAAAACATCAAATGCCCTTGAGTGGCAACATGTAATAGAACTGTGTGCAGAAGCCACTGTAGGAATCCGAAGCGGTCGGATAAGGTTGGATGGTAAGGCTGTATAAAAGTGTTTGCCTAAATCCAATTTACATTTCATTCCATGTTATATTCTATTTACCCATTTTGTCATTTTAATATGACTTATTTACTTAATCCTCCACTGAAATCCCATCCACTCCTGATTGCAAACCTAAGATTCAGGTTAGGAAAGGAGAAATGGCAATGCAACATTCCAAAACAATAATCAAAGACTCCTGGATATCTCTTGCTTCTCCACACCTCTTTGCAGCCAATGATGTTACTGCACACGGCAGCCCCAAACATCCATGCATGCATTAAACTATTGCTCTTCCTCCAAACTAAGCTTGTGTTTGCCCGCTGATCAAGTCGTATTTCCTTCACTGAATTGCTAAGCAACCATATACATATACTGTTGGGACACAGAAGGCTGGCCCTTATGTGAATGCATGCTAGCTTGATAGTTCACAAAAGCATTGGAACTATCATGGCAGAGCCCATTTAGAGAAAAGTTGAGGATAGTGATGTGTTTTTCATAGAAGAGGAAAGATGATATTTCATTCTCTCATTCCACTTAGTATATGACAAACTCTGAGTTAGGTGTTAGAAATTTAAGCATAAACAGAGCATCATCCCTGGTTCTGAGTTCACAATACAACAGAGGAAAAGATGTAATTCTTCTTATTTTATTTTTTAAAGATTTTGTTTACTCATTTGAGAGAGAGAGAGAGCACAAAGAGGGGAGAAAGGCAGAGGGAGGGTGGTAAGCAAACTCCCTGCTGAGCAGGGAGCCTGATGTGGGGCTCAATTCCAGGACTCTGAGATCATGACCTAAGCTGAAGGCAGATGTTTAACCAACTGAGCCACCCAGGTACCCCAGGAAAAGATGTAATTAAATAGCTATATAACAAGAGTGCACAAGACTGCAGGACGATTGCCATTTCTGAGCCTTAAAGAACATGGAGGCAAAGGAAAGAGTGAATGATGTGGCAGATATTACAGAGAAGAACTTCTTAATGGGGTCCCCTGTTTTTACTCCCACTCCTTGGGGCTTTCCCTCCACAATGCTCATCACATCTAATTTTTAATGATTCTAATTAGTGCCCCTCCCTTCCACAATGGAAGGGTCAGACAGAAACAGACAATATCTGTCCTGCTCAATGCCATATTTCATAGCTTAGGACAGGGCCCCGCACATAACTGTTCATTGGATATAAGCACCAATATAAAAATTTTCATCACCATTCACAAAATTGGCTTTCACACCCATTATGTGATCTCCTATCCATCCCTTTCCTGCCTGTGCTCATTCCCACTTCTCCACATTTGCCTGTTCTGATCTTTTTGTTTGGACCACAGTCCTCACTTTTCTCTATGTGGTCCTTCAAGGACTACTTTAGTGATATGCTTTTATCATAGGAACTGCCTGATAATGCCACCTCTAATGACCTTTATGGCTCTAAATTTATACAACATAAATTATCATTTTCATGGTTTTCAGCATAAAACTAGTTTGTTCTTCTTGGCTTCATGAAGTGAGTGTTGCTGTGTCTGCGCATGTTCAACATGGAACTTCTTATGAAATTCCTTCTAAGTGAAGACTATTGAGTTTTCTCCATTGTGTTCTACACCTTCTAGAACACAATGGCAGACTCAACCAGCAGAATATGCAAGTCTGATAGGCCTTAATGAACACCTAACACTAGACATTGCTCTCCATTTTCGAGTGGAGCTACATGAGTGTCAGAGGCATGAAGTGGCCCAGCAAGCATCAAGAAGCAGGTGGGGACAGCAAGATCAGTATTCATTCTCCCCTATTCTAAACTACTCTTGTTTTCACTCTTATGCATTGCTATTATTAGATGCACAATGATGAATCATATGAAAATAAGAATTTGAACCCCTCAAAATCTGTCTTTTTAAAACCAAGTTACTTCTCTCATCCAGGCTTCCCTCTTCTCATCTCTAAAAACAAAGACTCTGGATTAAGGGAGTTTCTCCATCCTCTCACAACTCAGAAGTTCCAGTTTCCATTTTCTGAGTTAATGGTTTCTACTGCTCAAGGGAAAGAATGTAAGAATCTGAATTTTGAAATTAAACACTATGATATATGACATATGACATAATAAACTTCCAACCCTCATATTACAATGTAATTACATTTTTACATTAACTTGTGTTAAAAAAAATGAACTAGGCAGGGAATACAGTACGTAGATATCACTCCTAATCTTTTCTAAAGAGCTTAGAATTTAATTAAATAGACTGACAGGTGAGACAAAAATTACAGGGAGAAAATGAGTCACCTACTCAAGGAACATAAAGCCCATGGGCAAGCTCCTTGAGTGGTATGTACCTACGAGCACAAACCCTATCCACTAATTTGACAAGAGTTTCAGGACAGCTTCAAGAATAATGTTTGGAAAAGACTATGAAAGATTAGTTGGACATCAAAAAAGTGATTCATTTGGGACCACAGGACATGAAGGATGGTATAGAGTAATAGTTAAGTACATAGACTTTGGACTCATTGAGATCTGAGTTAAATCTGGACTCCATAACTTCTAAGTGCAACCTGGACCAAGTTATTTAACATCCATAAGCCTCAACACAATCAGCAGGCAAAGGTAAATAAGAATATTTCCCTCAAGTGTTTTGTGTGTGGTTTCAATGATACGATTTATGCAGCTCCCAGAGCATAGCAAGTGCTTAATAAAGTTAATATAACAGGAGATCAATATTTATTAAATCGAATTCACAGTTTTAGAAAGGTATAAAGCTGAGACAATTGCCTCAAATCCTTTCTGGAAGTCAGAGATTGTAAATAAGCAACAAAGATGGGAGATGGAATGGAAGTAGGAAAGGAAGCTGAATAATATTTGTCACAAATATTGACAAAGGATTTAAAAAGCTTCTTCTGTGCTTATATCACTGGATAGTCTCAGCAGTTTTTGAAATGGGCAGAAAATGAATTGTGACTCTCACTTTAGATATGAGGAAATCAAGTGACTTATTTGCAGTCACCTAATTACAGAGATGTGGAGCTGGGTCTCACACCCCAAGTCTTCCAAAACAAACCTCCTCAACAGAGGAGCTCAACAGAGGCTTAGATTTCAACAGAGGCAGTAGGGGTTATATGTAAAAACCTAAAAGGGAAGGGATAGTGAATTATAAGAATGTGATAAGTGTGGGACAAGTTGACACAGAGTGTGGGTCTAGAAAAGAGATAAGAAAATGGCAAAAGAAGAAATTTCCAGGAAGTCCATGGAAAGGAATACTTGGTTGTGGTCTCAATGTGTAGGCTAGGACTTTTAACTCTCATCCTGGAGTGTAGTTATATAGATGTGAACACCCAGTTAATATCCGCTCTAGAAAATGGGCTTTCATCCTGACCTGGGACAGAAGAAGGAGAGCCTTGGTTCCCTGTTCCATCTCATAGTGTGTCCTAGTGAGGGTCAGATGCTGTTTCAGGGGCTAGATGTACAGAAATGAGAAGCTAACCCTGTTAGTGCTGTTGAGACCTAGCAGGGGAAACAAATAAGAAAAAAGACAATTAACAAAATGGAAAAAGATTATAACAGAGGCAAGCACAGTGTTCTCTGAGATCAGAATGGAAAGACCTGCACAGGGATAGAAGTTGAGGACACCTTTCTTGACCTGCAATGAGTGGACTTAGCCTCAAAGGATGAGTACAAGATGAGCAGGGGAGAAAACTGAAAAAAAGGAGGTGCAGGAAGAAATAGAACTCCCAAGTTCCAGGCAGAGAGCACATCTCATGCAAGAGAATTGCAGTATTGAATGGATTGATCAAATTTCTCTATCCCTATTCCTAGGCTGCATCAAGAAAGCCACTTAACTAGAGATGTCATCGTTCCTGTCCCATACATACTCCTTCTAAAGGTACCTCTCCATCTGTGGAATGGAATATCCAGTGTTATTTTGTCCCACATAGCCTGGCCTTAGCTAGTGAAAGCCAATTAGACCAGGGTGGGCACCTGGCCCATGGGCAGAATAATCAGTGACACCTACACCTACCATAGGTACAGATCTTTCATGTGACATGAAAAGATGCTTCAATCAGATGTCTCACTCATTAACTTAAAATAGGAGAACAGAGGGACCAAAGTAGTAAGTAATATGAGCAAAAGCCAAAAGGAGATATCTAGAATTATCAGAAGCAAGAATCAGAGAATCAGAGAAGAATCAGAGAAGGAGAGAGATAGGAAGACAAAGCCATAAAGAAGACAAAGTTAGCAGGGCAAGGGAAGCATGAACAAAGTTAGCAGGGCAAAGTTAACAGGGCAAGTAAGACAAAGTTAGCAGGGCCAAGGGAAGCCATAAGGAAGGGCAAGGGAAGATATAAACAAAAAGATAAAAGTGAAGATATAAACAAAAAGAAATCTTCATGTGAGAGAGAAGAGTGATCTGTTCCCTGTTGGTCCCTGGCATTTTCATCATATTACATGCTACTGGAGATATAGTAAAACAAGGTGAAAATAACAAAATTCTGAGTCATCATTCTTGACAGTTTTCTAACCAGAGCCCATATTTGGGAGCTAGACTAACCAAACAAAAGATATTCATATAGCAATGTTAACAAAATATAAATTTAAAACAAACAAGTGAATTGGAAGCAAATATTTGAAGCCTAAATATTGATGACTGATTTGTCCCTGAGCTTTCTGGCTGTGAGAGCAATGAGGGCAATGCACTGTTAGTGAATTTCATTAGTACAGGAAGGAAGGTCTCAGTTTCCTGGAGGAAATAATAGTTTTCCTGTCTCAAACTTCAAAATTGATCTCCATATGGGTCATTCTTTGGGCTACTCATTTGTGTGGTAGATATCATTCTCCATGAAATTTCAGAGCAACTGCAGAAATAGTTTTCAGTCTTAAAGTCTAACTAATTGAGAGGAATCCTGGGAGGAACTCATATGGCCTATGTACCCATCTGGTGACTCTAAATGGAACTCAGCACACTCTGAACTCTGGTCAAGCTCTGTCTCTTCTCTTCCATGCTTCCTCTCCCTCTCCATGCCCTGGGGGCATATGGGCAATAGACTATAACCTTCAAGAAGGCAGGGGATTTTGTCTGTTTTGTTAACTGATGCATTACCAGTGTTGAAAATAGGGACTGGTACACAGTTAGGACTAAGTCTGTATGTGTTAAATTAATGTGGAATGAACCATTCAGATCTCAACCTATAAACAACAACAGATTTCCTTTGCTAAATGTCCTATCAAACATTTTTCACTCATTACTGAAATTACATGTTTGAAATTGGCCTTCCTGGAAAACTGTAAACTCTTTGAGGGCAGTATTAATTTCTGCCCTATCCCAGGCTTTGCTCTGGGACTTGTATTTAGAAAGTGTGCAATACACAAATGACCAGGGGTGCCTGGGTGGCTCAGTTGGCTAAACATCTGACTCTTGGTTTTGGTACAAGTCATGATCTCAGAGTGTTGAGATTGAGCCCCGCATCAGGCTCCATGCTCAGTGGAGAGTCTGTTTGAGATTCTCTCTCTCCCTCTCCCACTCCCTCTGCCCCTTCCCTGCTCAAATAAATAAATAAATCTTTTAAAAAATACATAAATGACCAATGAGTGACAATAGGCATGAATGACCTGTGAGTCACATAATGAATCATGTGATGCGGTTTCTAAATGCAACATTATCAGAGACAAATAAGATGGAAGGATTTCAGGGCTACTGAAATAAAAGAGAAGGGATACAGTGACTAATGATGGAAGAGGAAGGTAACAAGGACAGGTGACAAGAGATAAAATCAAGGAGAACCAGAACAAGGCTGATGACAAGGAGGAGGACAAACTCATACCTATCATCTTAATTGATTTTCCAAATTCTGCGAAACCTGGATTGTAACCATCTAACAGATATAGAGAACAATATTCAAAGAGTATTAGTAAGATATATTCAATGGATTGAGCTGAAGATATGAGAACTATGGTTGTTAAAGATTGTGCCAAAGAACCACTAAATCATATTGCTGGTATAGATTGCTCAGGACCACCTGGCCCATTCATCTATTTACAGACAAAGGAAAAATGTCCTGAGAGATCTCACTGGTTGCCCAACCTTGCCCAAATACTTGTTTGGTGTTGCAAGTGACTCCTCAGATGATCGACACAACAAATAAATCTTCTATTTTCTCAAATGGGATCCTTCAGAAGTTTGTGGGATCAGCAGAAGCTGATCAGGATGTGAGTGAAGGCAGAGAACTTCTAGTTTTTAGTCACTGCACCTTCTCTTCCGTGCCAATCCAGGGAAGCACACTAAAGCCAAGGTTAGTGTGATTATCCTCTCTGACTGCTAAGTAACTCCTGTACCTGACCCTGAAAAAAGCCCCAGGGAAAGCCAAAGGTCAGATCAGCCAAAGACCAAAACAATATGGCTGACCTTTGCAAAGGTGTTGAGACTTCACAGAGAGATTTGTAAGAAGGGAGGCTTGTCTTGCAAAGTTCAGCTAATTTTTGTGAGGAGAAGTGGCACTCTGCTCAACTAATGCTAAGTGAAACCTGCAGGGGCACTGACAGTGGGTTTCTTTGGCCTTGGTGAGCCAGGTGGCCCCCCCAACTGACATCCTGCTGGAGTCACATTTGGAATTTTCAGAGAATGGAACTTCACCTGAATGAAGTGGGATTCAAAGTGATAAACACATAAGTGTTATGCCTAGAAACAGCAGGACACCAGGAAAAATACAATTATTCTAGCATTTAGCACATTATCCATTCTCCTAAATGTAGGGTTCAGAAGTCTTTGGTATTTTGCATACAATGAAAAATTTTTCAAGCAAAAACTTATTACAAATACTGGTATGTCAAACAAAATCTGCGTGCTGTTAACTCAAACAGAGATGGGGACCAGAACCTGTCCTTTAAGCCCCCTTATTCCCATAGCTGCTGCAGAAGCATCTCTAATGGACTTAATGTTTTTAAATACCAGTGTAATAAAATGAATCTCAACAGCACACTTCCTTGTGTGATTATCTGCTTAATATCTACCTGCCCCGCTGTACTAGTGCCTTCCCAAGGACATACACCATGTCTGATTCTGCTCAATGTAGCATTGCTGGTGCCTGGCAGAGTGCTCTAAACAGCGCTTGAGACAGTGTGTGGGAAAACGCTTTGTAAATTCTAAAAACTCTAAAAGGCTACAGCTAGAAGGTAGTGGTCTCAGTTCACTCGCCAGAATCTATTTTCAGGAAGCAATTATGTTCAGTCGAGTTCAAAGTGTTTTCTCAGTAAGTTCACGGACTCCCAACAAACAGAGAATTCTTGTTTGACTGATGCCTGGCAGACACATGAAGTGAGTCCTAAGCCCATCACAGCTTGTCATCATTTAAACACTGCCTGTCCCTCTCACTGGCTCCATGTCCCACAATTCATTGTGTGGGGAGCATCCATTGTCTCCGGGCGCTCTCTCTCTCTTTCTCTCTCGAACACCTGCTCTAACTCCTTTCAAACCGCCATGCAACAGCAGAATGTAATTGCACTTTCATCTTCCTTAGGTATCATGTCTAGAAAAAATCGGCAGTGAGTCTATTCTTCTGATTAGATGGGCACGGCAGCAGAAAAATAAATTGAACCTCTGTCTTTCTGTGAAATCCAATATTTCACAATATACTATTTGACACAGCTCAGATTGCATTGATCTGAATCGGAGCATTGTAGCACACTCAGAAAACATTCCCTTTTATTACATTACATGGATAAAGAGAGGTTTAAAGGCCCAAGGCATAAACAAAATCTTGAGCTTTCGTTGCTGGCTCATTGACATACTGGGTGTTAATTAAATCTGTAGGAAGTGTACTGCTTTGTTCATGAGCTGACATATAATGACAATGACTTGTAATGCTTCACACCTCATAGGGTCATGGTGCAAAATATGTGGATTGGAAAATCTATCCTGCAGGACTCCCCACCCTGTGGAGAGACAGACACCCCACAAATTCAGCCTATGGTCATTCCTTTTATGGAGATGCCTTTTGCCTGGAGATGACAAAGAAGACCCCATAGTGGAGGAAACATTTGCAGAGAGCCTAGAAGAGCCAGCTGATTTTGCTTGGTGGTACCAGGTAAAAAGATATTCCAAGCAGAGGGACTAGAATGTGCAAATGAGTAAGCACAAAATCTCTCAGCCTCTGGTTTGTCTATATTCCTCCAAAAGCGTAAGAATGGAGTATTCCACTGGAGACTGTCTACTGTGCAGAAATGAGGGAATCTAGCAGTAAGGCCCTGCTTGTTCAATCCATCACTCTTTTGCAGGTGCACATAGGCTAGCAATCAAACAAATCCTCAGTTATTTTCCAGTGAGCAGCTGTCTGGTCAGTTCTCTTCCTTCCTGAAGTTATGAAATTCCTCTTTAAGTATTTTCTCATGAGCAATTTCACCTTTACTGTTTTACTTTTACTATTTTTCAGAGCATTTTTACCTCTGGAGATTATTTTAATCTCATCCTTTTTTGTTTAGTTATATAAATTACCAATCCCCTCTTCTCTGATCCTTTTAACAAGCTTGTCTCCATGTCTATGTACATCCTTTATAAAAATGTTGTCCAGGATGGGATCAGGAGAGCCCTGTGGAAAGAAGACTTTCACTACCTCCATTCTGACCTCAGTCTGTACTTTCTAATTGATTAAATTCTTCTTTCCAGCTTATCTCTTGACTCAGGCAAAAGACCCCATGGGCAAAGCATCCCATGATGGTAACCAAAACCACCCCCTCAAGCCCTGACATCAGCAAAACCCATGTGATTGACCCCAAGACAATGATCAACTTGACCTCCACTGCCCACCAGCACATATCCACTGATCTTTGTCTCACATTTTCTGTATATAAACCTAGAGGTATTTTCAGCGCTTTGGAGACAGTCTTTGAGACATTCCACTGTCTTCCTCGTGTGGGCCTCACTGAAATCAATTCATTTTTTGTGCCACCACTACTTATCTCTCTGCCTTTGGATTTTGTCAGTGGTTGGTGGCCAAACCTGGCCTGTTTGGGATCCTCAAAGCCAGGTACTTTTGCAGCCCTGTGCCCTGGTTATACTGTGGTGCCCCAGGAGAGGGCTGACTTGGAGATCACACAGAATTATTTATCAGCAGTCTCTGTGTAGGGTTGATTTACCATTTTTGACTGTGATTTCCATTATTACTCTTGAGTTATATGATTTTTGATAACACAAAGCAACACAGTGAAAAAGCACCAGAGAGTGAGATAAGATTTAAATGTGAATTCTGACTCCGCTACTCTCTATATGAAGAGAGGCCAGACATTCTTCTCTGAGTCTCAGTTACTTAATCTCCAAAATGGAGATAAAAATTCCTTCCTCTGATGAATAGTTTAAAAATGCAATTCACTGACTCTCAATACCTGGAATCTAATAGGCCCAGAAACATGCAAATGCCTGTGGATGCTCATACTGACACTGATACTGGGCCAGGCCTAAAAATAAACACTGCTTCTTCTTATTTCCAGGTGTTGAATAACTTAGAATATTTTCCTCCCTCACTCGTTTAATCCCTCTGGGACATTTTGTCAGTGACATCTTTCAAAATATCTTCTATCTTGCGGTAATGGCTTGCTTCATTATGGAATAATGAGGGTTAACAAATCTGATTGTACTGATTCTTTCACTACAAATAGATCACTGGTGCTGAGCATTGTCTGTTTCAGAACTCAAAGAATGAGTGTTTGCAGATCAAACAAGAAATTATCCCCTTCCATTTGCTTCCAGCACTCCTGCCCCTTTAAGTACCGAGGAATTGTAGGTGTTGCTGGGACTGAAGCAGTCTCTTGTAAGGGAGCCTGTGAGCCATATCAAAGCAGAATACAAATCAGAACTAAGATTCTAGCCCAGGTCCACTTCAGAATCACTATGCAACCTTGGAAAATATATTCCACTTCTCTGAACTTTCTCTTCCTTCTCTAGAAAGTAGGCACAATATTATCTACTTTGCAGCAAAGTTAAGAGAGTGGTGTGAAATAGCATGAAGGTACACTCAAGAAGAAGGTAGCTGCTATTAATAAAATGTCTTCTGGGGGTGCCTGGGTGGTTCAGTCAGTTAAGCACCCGACTCTTGATTTTGGCTCAGGTCATGATCTGAGGGTTGGCTCAGGTCAGGAGCTCAAGCACTGAGCAAGGACCCTGCTTACTATTCTCTCTCCCTCTCTCTCTGCTCCTCCCTCCCCCCCCCCCCGTACAAGTGCCTTATGCATAGAAGGGGAAGCTCTTTTCCAATACAGAAGTTAAAAAACCAACTATTGTTTACTGAGAATTTGCTGTGTGCAAGTATCATATAAGTCACTGTGGAGAAAAAAAAAATGCAAACCATTCTGTCAATGAACTACTGTTCTCATATGGGTGATATGCATCATATGTTAATATGCTTCTGACAAGTTATAAGTCGTGATTGTCATGAGAGAGGTGAAGGCGAAGGACTGTGAAATTCCAGAGGATGGAGAAGGATTCTACTTGTGTAAGGCCATGAAGATTCCCTATAGAGAAAGAAAGACTTTGAACGTGGCCTTAAATGGCAAGCAAGGGTAGATCTGAGGAGATAGGGTTTAAGGTAAGTTAAAGCTCCTTGGTTGTATACACCAGAAAGCAAAGGACACAAAAATTAATAGTTCTCTTAAAGCAAAGAAAAGGTTTGTTGGAAAGATGCATTAAGGAGGAATTGAAATACCAAACTTGAGGAAGGCCAAGAACCAAGAGATATCTGTCTAGACATGTCAGCAACAGAGGCACATGACTCTTCTTTCTAGGATGCAGCCAAGAAATAATTAGCTTTTAGCTGCATTTCACAACTTGACATCTCTGTTCTTGTGCTCAAATTCTAAGGAGAGAATCCAATTGGCACAATGCATATTAGTCACAAATAACCAGTGGGGAGGGCATAGTCATTAGCGACACCTTTGTAAGCAGGGCAACCACCCCAATTTGTGTTGATTATGGATAAGAATGAAGGAGTGCATTCCAGGGAGAGGGACCCAGTAAGCAGTAGCATGGAGGTCAGAAAACTCAAAAATAGAGAATTGTGTGAAGCATGGAGAGATTATGCGGTCTGTGAAGGAGAGGAACAGAAGATGAAAGCCAGAATCTGAATCTATTCCAACAATGCCTTCAAGATCCCTTGGATAAAGAGTGAGTAAGAGATGAGATCAGAAAGGAACAAGTGACATTTAGACAGATTATTGCAAAGAAATTAATCCTGTGGGATCTGCTGGGGTTGTTACTGAACACTGGGACAAAAATTACTCTGTGATCACTGCACAGCAAAAACAAAATGGGTTAAGTTTAATTCCACCTCATGGACAAAGTGCCTGTTCACAATAAAGAACAAAGTACATCAAAAATTTTGAAAATACTTCTTGAATTAAATTTATCATACCTTAAAAAATCTTGCTTTGATTTTGTTATCTAAATTGATTATACTCTCTATTGGGATATGTGCTTTGTTTCCAAATGCTGTTTAATTCTCATTCATTTACTCAACAATTTTTTTTTTTTGATAATCTGAACAACTGTTCCTTCACTCAATAGACAAATGCTGTCTGCTTCAAGATGGGAACTCAATTTCTACATTTAATTTCTGTCTCTGTAACTTCTGTAAGTTGTTCATATATCTTTTCCCATTTTAAATTGGGTTGTTTGTCTTTTCAGACTTAGTTTATAAGCATTACTTACATATTCTGTACATTAATTTTGTATTATTTTAAATATTTTTTTTCTCAAAGTGCCATTTGTTCCTTCGTTTTCTTTGATAGCTTTTTTAAAAACAGAAGTTTTTAATTTTTGAGAGGTTACACTTATCAAACCTTTCCTTTATGTCTTCGGAGTTTTATGTCTTCGTGGAGAAGGCTTTCCAATCCCCAAATTATAACAAAATGTTACCTTCTGTTTTTCTAATACTTTTGTTCTAATAGTTACATTTATTTTTCACTCTAAGACATCTATTGTTTATTTTTCATTTGTGTGAAAATACATTCTAAGTTAATTTTTAATGTAAGTTAACTTTTCTAAAATAATTTTAAAATGACAATTTTTAAAACATTCTAAATCATTTATTGATAAGTCCATCTATTCATCAGTGATTTGAAAGTACAATTTCCACATGAATTATATACATGAAGCCTGGGGAATATATGCATGAGTCTGTGGATTCTCCATTTAGAATAGAGAATAAATTCATTGGTTCATTTGCCTATTCTTATGCCAATACCATATTGTATTAATTACTACCATTTCATATATTATACCTTAAGTCCAGTGAAACAATTGCTCCTTTGTCTTGTTTTAAGTTACCATTCCAGATTAATTTTAGAACTGACTTATCTGGATATTATCCTATTAGGTAATATGTCACAAGATACAGGTAAACACACAAAACTCGATTACATTTCTATCAATAATTTCTATCACAAATTTATCAGAAACCAAAATTCAAAGCACAAACCATTTGTAATCACTCTAAAAAATGAAACATGCAGGTGCAAATCTAATAAAACACCAACAGGATATATATGTAGAAAACTATAGAACTCCGATGAAAAGAAGAAAATAAGATCTAAGTAAATGGAGAGACATATCATATAAATGCAATGGGAGATATAGAAAAAATGTCAATTATAACTATGTTGATATATAGATTTAACACAATTCCTACCAAAATCCAATCAAAATTTTATAGATGTAGGCAAACTTTTTGTAAATTATATATGTAAAGGCAAAGCGCAGCTAAAATTATTTTGAAGAGAAAGAGTAAAATGGAAAGAGTCACATTTCCCCATTGTAAGACTTATAATGTAACTACAATAAGTGTCACATGTGGTATTGGTAGAGGGATTGGCACATAGACAATAGAACAGAATAAAAAGCCCATAAACAGATCCACAAAAATATACTCCTCTGATTTTTGACAAAGGTGCAAAAGCAACTCAAGGAGGAAGGATAGTATTTTCAACCAATGATGCCCAAACAATTGGACATCAAAAGGCAAAAATAAACCTCAAACTAAACTTGATTCCTTCTACAAAAATTAATAGAAAATAAATCACAGATCTAAAAGTAAAATGTAAAACTATAAAATTTTCAGAAGAGAAGATGAGAGCATCTCTGTGACCTAGAGTTCGGCAAAGAATTCTTAGACAAAATGATCTATGAGAGATCTAAAAAATAAAGTGGATAAGTTAGACTTAATTGAAATTTAAAATGTTTCCTCTGTGAAAAACCCGTTAAGAGGACAAAAAGACAAGCTACAATGAGAAAAACTGTTTGCAAGAAGGGGGGCGGAAAACGGAGGGGGAGACGAACCATGAGAGACTATGGACTCTGAAAAACAAACTGAAGTTTCTAGAGGGGAGGGGGTTGGGGGGAATGGGTTAGCCTGGTGATGGGTATTAAAGAGGGCACGTTCTGCATGGAGCACTGGGTGTTATACGCAAACAATGAATCATGGAACGCTACATCAAAAACTAATGATGTAATGTATGGTGATTAACATAACATAATAAAAAAAAAGAAAAACTATTTGCAAATCACATATCTGACAAAGGACCTCTATCCAGAATATATTTTAAAAACACTCTGAACTCAATAGTGGGGGGGAAATGCAATCCAGTTAGAAAATGAAAAAAAGAAAAAAGACTTGAACAGACACTTTGCCAAAGAAGACATATGAATGTTGAATAAGCATGTGAAAAGATTTTCAACATCACTAGCCATTAAAGAAATGCAAATTAAAACCACAATGAGATACCACAAAAATCTATTAAAATGTCTAATATAATACTGATAGTACCAAATCCTGGAGACCATGTGAAGAAAGTGGATCGCTCATACACTGATAGAAGGAATGGAACTCGTACAGCCACTCTGGAAAAAACATTGGCATTTTCTTTTAAAGTTAAACATGTGATATAAGTCAGGCAGAGAAAGACAATTATCATATGGTTTCACTTATTTGTGGAATATAAGGTATAGCATGGAGGACATTAGAAGAAGGAAAGGAAAAATGAAGGGGGACGGAAATAGAGGGGGAGATGAACCATGAGAGACTATGGACTCCAGAAAACAAACTGAGGGTTTTAGAGGGGAGCGAGTGGGGGTATGGGCTAGCCAGGTGATGGTTATTAAGGAGGGCACATATTGCATGGAGTACTGGGTGTTATACGCAAACAATGAATCATGGAATGCTACACCAGAAACTAATGATGTACTGTATGGTGACCAACATAACATAATTAAAAAAAAGAAAAAAGAAGAACATTTATGCAATTAAAAAAAAAATAAAGTTGAACATGCATTCACTACATGATCCAGCAATGCCCTTTTAGAGCATTTACCCAAGAGAATTGAAAATATGTATTCACACTAAAACCTAAACACAAATGTTCATAGCAGCTTTATTTAGAATATCCCCAAGCTGGAAACAATACAAATATCCCTCAAGGAATAAATAGTTAAACAAACTCTGCTACATCACACAAGGGAATAATATTCAGCAATAAAAAGAAACAAAGAAACAAATTGTTGGATAGGTGGATCTCAAGAACATCATGCTCAATTAAAAAAAAAAAAAGCCAGTTTCAAAAGATTGCATATCCTATGATTCCATTTGTATATCATCCTCAAAATTACAAAATTATAGAAATGGAGAATAAATTAGTGTTAGTCAGGATTTAAAAGAAGGTTGTGACTGTAAACGGATAGCACAAAGGATTTCCTATGTAATGAAAAAAACAGTCCTGTATCTTGACTGTGGCGGTAGTTATACAAATCCATATGGGTGATAAAATGGCATGGAACTTATACATGTAAACTATAGACATAAAAAAATGAGTGCATGTAAAAACTGATGAAATCTGAGCATGGTTCATAGTCTAGTTAATTTTATTAGGCTGATGTCAACTTTCTAATTTTAATAATGTACTATACTTATCTAAGTAATGGGTACATTAGATCTCACTGTACTCTTTTGAAACTTCTTGAGAGCCTATAATTATTTCAAGATAAAAAGCTTAAAAAGGTACATAAATGGAATTGCACTATATATATTCTTCTCTAACATTTTGTACCTCAACATTGTTTGTGAGCTTCAACCAGGGGACTACCTATAGCTCTTATTTATTCATTTCCACTGCTATAGTATTTTCACTGTATACTATTCCATAACTTATCATTTATCTTTCCAATGATGTACATTTAAGTTATTTCCAGTCTGTATTGTTTTTGTTTTTGTTTTACTATTCACAACAGCAATGCAATGAACCATCTGGTGCATGCATAACATCATTTCTCTGGGGAACTGGATCATAAGAATGGACTTTCTGAAATTTATTCTCCAAAGTAGTAACAACAAGTAGTTGTGAGCAATCTTCTTTTTCTTTCTTTTTTTTTTTTAAAGATTTTATTTATTTATTTGACAGAGAGAGAGAAAGCGAGAGCAGGAACACAAGCAGGGGGAGTGGGAGAGGGAGAAGCAGGTTTCCTGCCGAGCAGGGAGCCCAATGTGGGACTCGATCCCAGGACCCTGGGATCATGACCTGAGCCGAAGGCAGACGCTTTAACGACTGAGCCACCCAGGCGCCCCGCAATCTTCTTTTTCAATATGTGGTATTATCAAGCTTTTAAATTCCAGTTTGAAGATGGGAATCAGTATCTTATCGTTTACTTTTGCATTGCCCTTATTATAAGGGTTGTTTCAAATATTTGGTGGTTGTTTCTGCCTGCCTCTTCGATCTCATTCCCTGCCACTCTATCTCATTACTAATTACACTCCTTCTTTCATCTCCTTGTCCAAGCCTACAGGTTTCTTTTCCTAGGGCCTTCGTACTTGTTGTTCCTTTTACTTAACCCTTCTGCTCAAAATAGTTTGCCATTGGACAGTTAAAAGATTATACTCTTCTTGTCCTTCTGGTCTCACCATACCTCCTCAGATGGGCCTTTTCTAACTATCTTCATATCACTATTAAAATTTTTAAATGTGTTTCAATATTCTCTGAAAGAATTGAAACAATCTTGATCATTTTGTTTTTAATAACTTGTTGTCTCTCTCACCTTCTAGAATATAATAATTTCCTTGGGAGAAGTGACATTGTAAGTGTTCTTTATCACAGTCTCCCCTATACCTAGAATAGTGAAGAGGTAACAGCATATTGGTAGGAAAATTATGAGTCTTGGAACAGCTTGGCATATGGAGCATGAAAGACCTTGTGAGCCATGTTAAAGAGTATAGATTTATTTTTGAACATGATGTTAATATTAAGGGAACATGAAAAGAGCATAGACAATCCTAAATATATAGTAAGATTTGTGTGATTTTCCTGAAAAGACATAAACACTAAATTTCTTTTCTTTAATTTAAATTCAATTAGCCATCATTCATTGCAGATGTAGTGTTCAATAATTTATCAGTTGCATGTAACCCCCAATGAACACTAAATTTCTAATAATAAGCCTGTTTCCCCTGGATCATTGGCCTCTAGAGGAGTTGTATAGTGGCCATTCTGAGATTTTCCATTATTCCACGAATAACTTGGGGCCTCTGTCTCCAAGATTCCACATCATCTTCTTTATTGAGCTACTTCTGAGAAAAAATAACCAAAATAAAAAATTTCAGAATTGGGTGCCTGGATGGCTCAGATGGTTGGGCATCTGCCTTCAGCTCAGGTCATGATCCCAGGGTCCTGGGATCAAGCCCCTGCTCAGTGAGGAGCCTGCTTCTCCCTCAGCCTCCCTGCTTGTGCTCTCTCTCTTGCTCTCTAATAAATAAGTAAAATCTTAAAAAAAAAAAAACATTTTAGAATTATTGCATATACAATCTGTCCTAATTTGCTACTTCAAAAAGGTATCAAATAATAAGCTAAATTATTTTAATAATAAATAAAAACTGAAATTATAGAACATTGAATCAAATAAAAAGACAACCCTAAATGCTAAATTATTGAGATAGTCTTAAATGCATTTATTAGAAAACAGGAAAGAACAAATGATCAAGTTATTCAATTCAATACAATAAAAGAGTAAGAGAGTAAATAACAGAAATGGAAACATACAAAAGCATACACTATTAAAATAGAAAAGAAAATAAAAGGAAAATGAGAGATGATAATACTGTGAGCTGAATTTTCAAAGAGTCAAAGAGAGAAAAAGAAAGAAAGACAGAAAGAGACTGATGGAATAAAAAACACAAAATAAGGAATATTGAGACAGGTAAAGAGCTTTCTGACTATCAACATACTTTTTTAAATATAGTTGACAAACAATATTATGTTAGTGTCAATGTATACAACAGTGATTCCACAAGTCTCTGTTATGCTATGCTCACCACAGGGGTAGTTACTGTCTGTCACCATACAATGCTATTAGAATGCCATTGATTATATTCCCTCTGCTGTACCTTTTATTCCCATGACTTATTTATTCCATAACTGGAACCCTCTGTCTCCCACTCCCCTTCACCCATTTTCCCAACCCCCAAACCCTTCCCTTCTGGCAAAAACTAGTTTGTTGTCTGTATTTATGTTTCTGCTTTTTGTTTGTTTATTCATTTGTTTTGCTTTTCTTAGATTCCACATATAAGTGAAATCATATGGTATTTGTCTTGAAAATGGCAAGATTTTATTCATTTTTGTGGCTGAGTAGTATTCCACTCTTCTTTATCCATTCATCTATCAATGACCACCTGAGTTGCTTCCATATACTGGCTGTAGTAAGTAATGTTGCAGTAAAATAGGGGTGCATATATATTTTTTAAATTAGACAATAAAAATATTTTTAAATTATGTAACACAAATAAGCAAATTGATTCTAATAATTGTGTAAATGTTAATATCCAAATCTTAAAGAATTGTACTTACCTCTAAGGACTATGCATTACATTTGCATTTAGAAAATTTTCCTAAAAAATAGAAATTTCTGAAAATCCTTAGAAGCAAAAGAGCTCAAAAATGGCACACTGGTCAGTAGTATCAAAAGCTTTAAATTTCTTGTTGTCACAGTCCCAGATCTGTAGAATTAGGCATCCTTATGGGATGTGAAAAAAAAAAAAAAAAAGATCTTTTATGTACTTAGAGTGACTCTTTTAAGTATTCACTTATAAACATCTAATCCTTTTTAATCTTTCTTGGCCAAAAATATAAGTTGTTTTCAGTTCCTTGATTGCTCTATGTTGGGGGAAAACTCTTCTTCATTGCTTCTTTTTTTTTTTAAGATTTTTTTTTTATTTATTTGACAGAGATAGATACAGCGAGAGAGGGAACACAAGCAGCGGGCGTGGGAAAGGGAGAAGCAGGCCTCCCGCGGAGCAGGGAGCCCGATGCGGAGCTCGATCCCAGGACCCCGGGACCATGCCCTGAGCCGAAGGCAGACGCCCAACGACTGAGTCACCCAGGCGCCCCTTCTCCATTGCTTCTTATATTTTCTCATATTTGGATAATTGAGTAGGCAAGTCTGTATGATTTTTTTAGTTTAGTGTAATGGATCCCACTTGCTCATGGATAGAAGCCGCTATCTCCAATATCACTTTTATTACTAATAAAATCACTTTTATTACTAATAGTGATATTTTGTTTTATTTTTAATAGTTTCAGAACTTGAATATGGGAGAGAGATGTTGTTTACTGAGTATTCTTGAATCCTCAACCACTGCTCCGACCATAAAAGCAATAACGGAAGAACTGTCCATGCCATTCTGTCTTAAGGAGACAATTGTATCTAGTTGGGTTGGGAAAAGCCAGTTTTTGCCAGGCTTCAAACTATGCACAACCCACTTAGGAGGAAAGAAAGTGGAAGGGAAACTGAATGAACTGTTACATTAAAGTAATAATTTTCTATTTATTTAAACTACTTGATTTTTGGGACTCTATATATCAGAAGCCACATGTTGCGACTAACAAATGTACCCCAAGAATTAAATTATTTTTCAGTGAGAAATACAACTTGATAGAGGTGCAAGAATTGACAGAATTCTGTGTAGAAAGCCAAGGAAACAATTATGTAGATTATTTCATGGCAGGTATGTGGAAAAGTATTTGATTATATTTATATTTGCTTTTAAAAGAATGTGAAAAGTAAAAAACAAATGTTGGAAAACAGTGCAATCAGCAAGGCAAAAGATGGTGCAGCAAATGGTGTGTTATGCCTCTTCTCTAAAGGAGACAAGGAGAAAGTACTTTAGAAAATAGAAGGTTCCATTTCCGGGCACCTGGGTGGCTCAGTTGGTTAAGCGACTGCCTTCAGCTCAGGTCGTGATCCTGGAGTCCCTGGATCGAGTCCCGCATCGGGCTCCATGCTCGGCAGGGAGTCTGCTTCTCCCTCTGACCCTCCCCCCTCTCATATGCTCTCTCTCTCTCCTCTCATCCTCTCTCTCAAATAAATAAATAAAATCTTAAAAAAAAAAAAAAAGAAGGTTCCATTTCTGAAGTTAATTAGCGCTTCCCAAAGTCTGGTTTGCTAATCTTATGAACAGTTCTATTATTAATATACAGAGCGCTAATATGAAAAGAACATTCTTATGTTAATTATCTAATTAACTAATCCAGGCACAATTAAATCACTAAATTCACACAGTATTAATTTTTTTTAGTTTCACTTCATGGATACCAAATTTCTTTAGAAGTTAATATTTTTTATTGGCTTTCCCACCATTTTGATATTTGATAGGACCATTGGACTTCTTAAAATGCACGAACTCAGAAATCATGGAGAATTAGAGGGTTCTCATATAGTTCCATCAGTCTTATTTCTAGAGAGTTTTGTCCAACTTCCCCCTAAGAGCTCAATAAATAATAAAATCACCCAGCAAGTAACATTTGTCACCTCAGAGAAAAGTACTTATCCCTTCCTTTTTGGCAACTAATCACATGACAGGGAGAGAAGTAGAAGGGAGTGGAATATGTTGAGTGCATGGGGATATGAGGAAACCCTCCGTTGAGGGCTGGAAATTTGAAAACTAAAGAAAGTTACTCCTATTCCTTCCTGGGGCCATTGAGAGTGGAAGTACCATTGATGGTTCCATTCCACATACCAAGGACAAGATGGTAGGCATGAGATCATAGCCTGATTGGGTACAAGAATTTCTTGAGGCAGCCCCCATCATCCTTTCCTGGGTCTCCCTAGAAGCATGGAAGAAATCTGAATAGTTTCCATGGGCCATGTTCTAGGGGTGAGGATGGCTAAGCATGAGAGCTGGTTTGCCTCATTTAATAATAATAACAATAATAATAATAATATCATAGTGATTAGTATAATATAGTATATCGTTATAATACAGATATTATCTATATATTTATAAAATATGCCTCATATTATTCTCATATCATTGTGCTCATTTGCTAGAGGTACCAGAGAAAGGGAACAGAGGCACAGATTGTCCAAGCCAAGCATCAACTGGTGATGCTCAGAGCAGCCATAGCTTCAGCCATATAAGAGGTGTACATAGAGTCAACAAAGGAAAATACCTGAATTCTCCAGGAGGCATTATGGGATGCTATATAACATCATGATGTCAAGGGACAGAATTATGCTGTTTGATGGACATTTCTCATTCACAACCTATGCTGGGGTATTCATGACCTTCATTTTTTAGATTTTATTATTGAAGTATAGTTGGCATACAATGTTATATTAGCTTCAGATATTCAACATACTGATTTGAAAACTCTGTACTTGTTGCTCACCACAAGTGACATTTTCTTCTTTCTTTAGGATTTTTTTTCTTTTTTAACCACATAGTAGGCAATGCAGTATGATGGGAATTTGCCTCAAAACTAAATTTTATGCTGGCAAGTTATTGAGTCATAGGCTAACACTGACTTAAAGAATAACTGGATTGATCTGAGAGTCTCCCTGATGTGATGAGAGTGAATTGGCTGCTAATAGAGTAGCAGCCACAGCTTTTATCACTTTTGGTATTTTCTCTATCTCTTGAAGTGAGATAACAAAATATATTCCACTGCTCAGAAGAAGAAATAGTGAAAGATTCTAGGCTTTGCGGATGGTAAGATGTGGGTGTGAATTCATCCTCCACCACTAAGCTGGCTGGGGTACACCTGCACAGGACTTTTCCCTTCTCCAAGGCTCATTGGCTTTCCTCTATGTCAGAATGGGGACAATAAAGTACCAGACAGTGTTGGTGTGAAGATGGGTGTGTGACTCCTAGACCAATGTCTACAGAATCCTTTGAATAATCGGGCTTCATCAAAACCAATCCCACATCTTGTGAAAACTCCTTTGCAAGAGTTCTGGGAACTCCTGAGATTTTGTATCTTTCCCAGTTACCTTCAGCTTTAATTGCTACCTTCTGCTAAACTCTCAATCATGACCCTGCATCTTATGGTTTGTTATTTATTTTGCTACAGTGTAAATCGGAATTTGAGCATGTGAATTTCTCATTGGTTTCTCAGTTGCTTCTAGTAGATTATTATTCCTTAGTGGTTTCACACTGCAATATCATATAGAAAATACTTTTATATTGAATATTGTTTCCCTAATATTTTAAGGCTTTTTTTTTAAATTTCTAACAAGCTTTTTTAAATTTCTAGCAAGTCAGATTTAGCCTAAAGATGTTTCCCAGCTGTCTGTCCTTTTCTTATCTACCTCAACCTTCTTTCTCCGCAGGGCTTTCCCCTAACACATTTCCTTTTTTCCAACTTTACATGTGAATAATTAAATATATATAGATAGAGATATATAGAGATAGATAAATATATATACATATATATGTATATACACACACACACACACACACGTATACATATCTTTAAAATAATGTAAAATTCAAGAAGTAAGGAATTACAAAAATGAAACCAATGCAACCACTGTAGAAAATAGTATGGAGTTTTTTGTTTTGTTTTGTTTTTAAATTAAAAACAGAAATACCGTATGATCCAGTAATTCCATTACTAGGTATTTACCCAAAGAAAACAGAAACATTCATTTGAAGATACATGCACTCCTATGGTTATTGTGACATTGTTTACAACAGCTAAAATATGAAACACAAGCACCCACTACCCACTACATATATACATATATAGTAGAATATTACTCAGGCATAAAAAAGAATGGAATATTGCCATTTGCAACAATATAGATGGGCCTAGAGTGTATTATTCTAAGTGAGATAAGTCAGACAGAGAAAGACAAATATCATATGATTTCACTTATATGTAGAATCTAAAACATAAGCAAACACTTAAATGCAGAGAATGGACTGGTAGTTACCAGAGAGGAGGTGGGTGAGGGATAGACGAAATAAGTGAAGGGGATTAAGAGGTACAAACTTCCAGTTATAAAATAAATAAGTCACAGAGATTAAAAGTACAGCATAAGGAACACAGTAATTTTGTAATAACATTGTGTGGGGGCAGATGGTGACTACGCTTATCATGATGAGCACTGAGTAATGTATAGAATTGTTGAATCACTATGTTGCATACCTGAACTAATATAACATTGTATGCCAATTTTACTTCAATTAAAAAAAGAAACAAGTCATCCTAAAATCTCAGTACCTATAAACTTTAATGTTAGTGATTAAAAAGTATCTGGGTTAGAACCATGGCATTACCATCAATACCTATGTTGGTTTGGCTAATTTAACAAACTCCTACTATGCCTCAATTATCTCATCTCTAGAATGGGTATTATGATAATGGTACTTGCCTCTTAATGTTCTTGTGAGATTAAATGAAGTATTATATGTACAGTGCTCAGGAAAATTCCTGCATTGAGTAAGCGCTCAGTAAGTGGTGCTAGTTTCTCTTACTATTGTTTATTATTAGTAGTAGTATAATTCTAGACATCAATTTATGTATATATATAGTGAAAAAAATAGACATGAATAAATGAAAAAAATTTCTAGAGAAAAGAATCATTCTGATAAATGCTGTTTATTAATTTTAAAAATTGTATACTGAACTCAATTTTAATAACCAAGTAAAATTAGGATACTGTTGAATTCATGAAAGAATTCCTTCACAAAAAGAAACATCATTTACTAAAAACATTCCTCGATAGTTAAGAAAAAAATGGTTTGCAAAAATTATTATCAGTTGGATTCATTAGTTTGTTTGACTACATGTTTTAATTTCAGAAAGTTTAAATTCCTTCTTTACTATGAAACATGTCAGATCAGGTGGTGAGCCTATCCTGCTGATAATTCCTCCACCCTAGCCTTTCTTCACTTCTAATCTTTGTAAGCTATATTATTACTCTTACATTATCAGTTTATAATATTCACATTCCATTTTGCATATAAAATTACCTAAGTTTTAGTTATATATTAAGTAAATTTAATATTCATTCCAGGCCTTTTAACACAACTTTTTCATTTTTAAATTCTGTGTGTTCTATGCTAATTATCTATTTTGCTTGTTTTGTTGCAAGGAAGGCCCACGGTTATTGTATTTCTAGAATATTTTTACTTAACACCACTATAATCTCTATTTGCGCTACTAGAACCAGGTAGGTATTTATCCATTATCTTTTGGCATTGAATATTACTGTCAAGAGGTAGAAGTCCTGACTACTTACTTCCCTTACAGGTGGTTCTTTTTTTCTTTTTTCCTGGCCTATCAGAAACATTCTTTATCTCTGACAACAAACCAATAACTCCATTAGAATGTGTCCCAATATTAGTCAATCAGAATTTTATTTTCTAGGGGTGCCTGGGTGGCTCAGTTGGTTAAGCGACTGCCTTCGGCTCAGGTCATGATCCTGGAGTCCCGGGATCGAGTCCCACATCGGGCTCCCTGCTCCGCAGGGAGTCTGCTTCTCCCTCTGACCCTCCCCCCTCTCCTCTCATGAGCGCTCTCTCTCTCAAATAAATAAATAAAATCTTTAAAAAAAAAAAAGAATTTTATTTTCTAGCTACAGATTCACTTTTTTGTTGCTTTTCAAGAAGTTTGCTTGCATTATATCTTTAAGTATTTTTTCAATCATGTGTTAAGTTCACATTTTCTGCCTTCTGAGGCGATATACAGGAACATAGACCGAGGGGGAAGGGAGCCTCCATCAGCCAGCTACTGGCAAGTGATAGAGCAACAGAGCACAAAATCAGAACTTTTAAGAAGTCGGTTCCACTGAGGTACGTCGCTCCAGTGGCTAAGCAGGGGTTGGAACACTCGCTGGTACAGTGTGGTCTCAGGACCCTCAGGGTCACAGAAACACTGGGGGTGCCTGAGTGTGGCAGAGTTCCCAGGTATCAGAGCAAGGAAGCTGGCTACAGAGACGGAGCCGAGGAGTGGGCTCTAGCTTGGGGTTGCCATAAACTGTGATCCATGGCACAGTCAGGCCACCACTCCTCCAGCAAGGACCCAACAAGCTGCAGATCTGGGGAGACTCCCCTTCCTCCCCTGGGAGGAGCAGCGTGGGAGTGCACCGCAGGAATCTGCAGGGTTCTGAGACTCCAAATGGGGTAGTGTGCCAGAGATAGAAACATTTGGTCACAGGCCTGGTGAGCACGGGGTGCGGCTAGAGATCAGAGAGTTGGGAGTGATTGACTGCTTTTCTCTGGGGGCTCCCTGAGGAGTGGGGCTCTGAGTTCTCAGCTCCTCCGGGGTGGAGATTGGGAGGCTGCCATTTTCACTCTGATCCTCCAAAGCTCTACGGAAAGCTGGCAGGGAACAAAAGCTCCAGAGAGCAAACCCGAGCACATTACTTAGCCTGGGTAAGGGTGGCAAGGATGGGGCAATTCCACCTCTGGCAAAGATATTTGAGAACCAATGCAACAGGCCCCTCCCCCAGAAGATCAGCAAGAACAGCCAGCCAAGACCAAGTTTACCAATCAATGAGAATGGCAGAACTCCAGTGGTAGGGGAATAGAGCACATAGAATCCATGGCTTTTTCCCCATGATTCTTTAGTCTTTCAGAGTTAATTTTTTTTAACTTTCTTTTTTTCTTTTTCTATTTTTTAAATTTTTCTTTTTCCCTTTTTCAACCAACATCTTATCAATCCCTTTTTAAAAAGTCTTTTTTATTTTTCATTTTTAGAGTCATATTCTATCCCTTCATTGTAGTTAACCTTATTTTTTTGTATATATATATAAGTTGTTCCCTCTTTAAAATTTTGGGATACAGTTTCTTCTAACAGATCAAAATATACCCTAAACCTCTAGTGTATGGCTTTGTTCTAGTCTCCTGCCTGATCACATTCTCTCCCTTTTTTTTTTAAACTTATCTTCTTTTTTTTTCAACCAACTTCTTCTTCTCAATTCCTTTTATAAAATCTTTTAAAATTTTCATCTTAACATTCATATTCCATCCCTTCATCACATTTACCCTTATTTTTGTACATATATAAGTTTTTCTTTCTTTAAAATTTTGGGAGGCAGTTTCTTCTAACAGACCAAAATATGCCCAAAATCTAGTGTGTGGCACTGACCTGTTCACCAGCCTGATCATATTTGGTCATATTCTTTCTTTTATTTTCTTTTTTCTTTCATTCCCTTTTTTTCCCCCGGTTTGAGGTCACTTCTGATTTGTTTAGTGTATACTTTTTTGAGGTGGTTTTTACCCTGTTAGCATTTTGTTCTCTCATTCATCTATTCTCCTCTGGAAAAAAATGTCAAGACAGAAAAACTCACCTCAAAAAAAAGAACAGGAGGCAGTACTGACTGCCAGGGACCTAAAAATACAGACATTAGTAAGATGTCAGAACTAGAGTTCAGAATGACGATTATAAAGATACTAGCTGGGCTTAAATAAAGCATAGAAGATACTAGAGAAACCCTTTCTGGAGAAATAAAAGAACTAAAATCTAACCAAGTTGAAATCAAAAAAGCTAATAAAGCAATCAAAAATGGAGGCCCTAACTGCTAGGATAAATGAGGCAGAAGAGAGAATTCATGATATAGAAGACCAAATGATGGAAAATAAAGAAGCTGAGAAAAAGATAGATAAACAACTACTGGATCACGAGGGTACAATTTGAGAGATAAGTGATACCATAAGACAAAACAACATTAGAATAATTGGGATCCCAGAAGAAGAGGAAAGAGAGAGAGGGCCAGAAAGTATATTCAAACAATTATAGCAGAGAACTTCCCTAATTTGGAGAAGGAAAAGGGCATCAAAATCCAGGAGGCACAGAAAACCCCCTCAAAATCAATAAAAATAGGTCAACACCCCAACATCTAAGACTAAAACTTACGAGTCTCAGAGACAAAGAGAAAATCCTGAAAGCAGCTTGAAATGAGATGTCTGTAACCTACAATGGTAGAAACATTAGATTGGCAACAGACCTATCCACAGAGACCTGGAAGGCCAGAAAGGACTGACATGATATATTCAGAGCACTAAATGAGAAAAATATGCAGCCAAGAATACTATATCCAGCCAGGCTGTCATTGAAAATAGAAGGAGAGATAAAAAACTTCCAGGACAAACAAAAACAAAAAGAAATTGCAAACACAAAACCAGCCCTACAAGAAATATTGAAAGGGGTCCTCTAAGCAAAGAGAGAGCCTTAAAGTAACATCGACCAGAAAGGAACACAGACAATATACAGTAACAGTCACCTTACAGGCAATACAATGGCACTAAATTCATATCTTTCAATAGTTACCCTGAATGTAAATGGGCTAAATGCCCCAATCAAAAGACACAGAGTATCAGATTGGATTAAAAAACAAGACGCATCAATATGCTGTCTGCAAGAGACTCATTTTAGACCCAAAAACACCTCCAGATTGAAAGTGAGAGGGTAGAAAACCATTTACCATGCTAATGGACACCAAAAGAAAGCTGGGGTGGCAATCCTTATATCAGACAAATTAGATTTTAAACCAAAGACTATAATAAGAAATGAGGAAGGGCACTATATCATTCTTACAGGGTCTATCCAACAAGAAGATCTAACAAGTGTAAATATCTATGCCCCTAACATGGGAGCAGCCAATTACACAAGCCAATTAATAACAAAAACAAAGAAACACATCGACAACAATACAATAATAGTAAGAGATATTAACACCCCCCTCACTGAAATGGACATCATCTAGGCAAAATATCAACAAGAAAACGAGGACTTTAAATGACACACTGGACCAAATGGACTTCACCGATATATTCAGAAAATTCAATCCCAAAATAACAGAATACACATTCTTCTCTAGTGGCCATGGAACATTTCCAGAATAGATCACATCTTAGGTCACAAATCTGGTCTCAACTGGTACCAAAAGATTGGGATCATTCTCTGCCTATTTTCAGACCACAATGCTTTGAAACTAGAACTCAATCACAAGAGGAAAGTCAGAAAGAACTCAAATACATGGAGGCTAAAGAGCATCCTACTAAAGAATGAATGGATCAACCAGGAAATTAAAGAAGAATTTTAAAAATTCATGGAAACAAATGAAAATGAAAACACAACTGTTCAAAATCTTTGGGATGCAAAAAAGGCAGTCCTGAGAGGAAAGTATATAGCAATCCAAGCCTTTCTCAAGAAACAAGAAAGGTCTCAAATACACAACCTACCCCTACACCTGAAGTAGCTGGAGAAAGAATAGAAAATAAAGCCTAAACCCAGCAGGAGAAGAGAAATAGTAAAGATGAGAGCAGAAATCAATGAAATAGAAACCAAAAGAACAGTAGAACAGATCAACGAAACTAGGAGCTGCTTCTTTGAAAGAATTAATAAGATTGATAAAGCCCTGTCCAGATGTATCAAAAAGAAAATAGAAAGGACCCATATAAATACAATCATGAATGAAAGAGGAGAGATCACAACCAACGTCAAAGAACTATATGCCAGCAAATTAGACAATCTGGAAGAAATGGATGCATTCCTAGAGATGTATAAGCTACCAAAATTGAACCAGGAAGAAATAGAAAACCTGAACAGACCTATAACCAATAAGGAAATTGAAGCAGTAATCAAAAATCTCCCAAAAAACAAGAGCCCAAGGCCAGATGGCTTCCCAGGGGAATTCTACCAAACATTTCAAGAAGAATTAATACCTATTCTTCTGAAACTGTTCCAAAAAATAGAAATGGAAGGAAAACTTCCAAACTTACTTAATGTGGCCAGCATTACCTTGATCCCAAAATCAAACAAAGACCCCATCAAAAAGGAGAATTACAAACAAATATCCCTGATGAACATGGATGCAAAAATTCTCACCAAAATACTAGCCAATAGGATCCAACAGTACATTGAAAGGATTACTCACCACGACCAAGTGGGATTTAT
>NC_138370.1:169010876-169031346 GCF_054177405.1 Leptonychotes weddellii | reverse complement strand
CTTTTGGCCCTCTCTCTCTTTCTTCTTCTGCGATCCCAATTATTCTCATATTGTTTCATCTTATGGTATCACTTATCTCTCGAATTCTGCCCTCATGATCCAGTAGTTGTTTATCTCTCTTTTTCTCAGCTTCTTTATTCTCCATCATTTGGTCTTCTATATGACTAATTCTCTCTTCTGCCTCCTTTATCCTAGCAGTTAGAGCCTCCATTTTTTATTGCACCTCATTAATAGCCTTTTTGTCTTCAACTTCTTTAGATTTTAGTTCTTTTATTTCTCCAGAGAGGGTTACTCTAATATCTTCCATGCCTTTTTTAAACCCAGCTAGTATTTTAAAAATCGTCATTCTGAACTCTAGTTCTGACATCTTACTAATGTCCGTATTGAGTAGGTCCCTGGCAGTCAGTACTGCCTCTTATTCTTTTTGTTGAGGTGATTTTTTCCATCTCGTCATTTTGTCCAGAGGAGAATAGATGAATGAGAGAACAAATGCTAACAGTGTAACAACGACCCCAGAAAAATGTACACTAAACAAATCAGAAGAGACCTGAAACTGGGGGAAAAGAAAGGGAGAGAAAGAAGAAAGAAAAAAAAAAAGAAAAAGAAAAAAAAAGAATATGATCAAATATCATCAGGCTGGTGCATAGATCAGTGCCACACATGAGATTTTGCGTGTATTTTGGTCCATTAGAAGAAAGTGCCTCCCAAAATTTTAAAGAAAGAAAAAATTATAAATGTACAAAAATAAGGGTAAATATGATGAAGGGTTGGAATATGATGGTAAAGGATGAAAATTATAAAAGATTTTATAAAAGGAATTTATAAGAAGTTGGTTGAAAAAAGAAAGAAGAGGAATTAAAAAAAAAAAAAGGAGAGAATGTGATCAGGATGGTGACTAGAACAAAGCCATACCCTAGAGATGTAGGTATATTTTGGTCTGTTAGAAGAAACTGTATCTCAAAATTTTAAAGAGAGAACATCTTATATATATACCAAAAATAAGGTTAGCTACAATGAAGGGATAGAATATGACTCTAAAAATGAAAAATAAAAAAGATTTTTTAAAAAGGAGTTGATAAGATATCGGTTGAAAAAGGGAAAAAGAAAAATTCAAAAAAAAAAGAAGAAAAGGAAAAAGAGAATTAAAAAAATTAACTTTGAAAGACTAAAGAATCATTGGAAAAAAGCCATAAATTCTATGTGCTGTAGTCCCCTAGTGCTGGCGTTCTGCGATTCTCATTGATTGGTAAACTTCGTCTTGCATGGCTGGTCTTGCTGATCTTCTGGGGGAAGGGTCTGTTTCAGTGGTTCTCAAATGTCTTTGTCGGAGGCGGAATTGCCCTGCCCTTGCCCCCTCCTGGCTAAGTAATCTGCTCGGGTTTGCTCTCAGGAGCTTTTGTTCCCTGCAAGCTTTCCGTACAGCTTTGGAGGATGAGAGTGAAAATATGGCCTCCCAGTCTCCACCCCTGAGCACTCAAGGCCCCACTCCTCAGTGAGGCCCCAGAGAAAAGCAGTCAATCACTCCTGTCGCCCCGGTATCCGGCCACACTCCATGCTCACCTGGCCTGTAACCGAGTGTTTCTATCTCTGGCACATGACCCCATGTGGAGTCTCCAAACCCAGCAGATCCCTGCAGTGCACTCCCGTGCCACTCCTCCCAGGGGAGGAAGGGGAGTCTCCCCAGATCTGCGGCTTGTTGCGTCCCTGCCAGAAGAGCAGTGGCCCAACTGTGCTGCGGATCACGGTTTATGGCAACCCCGAGCTGAGAGCCCACTCCTCTGGTCCGTCTCTGCAGCTGGCTTCCCTGCTCTAATACCTGGGAGCCCTGCCACACTCAGGCACCCCCAGTCTTCCTATGACCCCCAAGGGTCCCGAGACCACACTGTCCCAGCAAGGGTTCCACCCCCCACTTAGCCACTGGAGCGACATCCCTCAGAGGAGTAGACTTCTAAAAGTTCTGATTTTGTGCTCCACTCTCTATCACTTGCCAGTAGCGGCTGAAGGAGGCCCCCTCCCCCGCTGTCTATATTCCCAAATATTGCCTTGGATTCACTTCTCTGCACATCCTACCTTTCAGAAAGTGGTCTCTTTTCTGTTCAGAGAGTTGCTGCTATTCTTTCCTTTGATCTCCTGTTGAGTTTGTAGGTGTTCAGAATGGTTTGATCCCTATCTAGCTGAATTCCTGGGACCAGACGAAATTTAGGTCTCCTACTCCTCCACCATCTTGCTCCTCCCCTGTTATACTGTTTCTTTATTCTCTTGTCCTCTTATGGTTCCTCCTTCTTGTCCTTTTAAAAATTTCTTTCCACAGACCGATACCTCTAAAACAAATAACACATTATATGTAAAAAAAAAAAAAAAAGAAGAAGAACAAGATAGCAGGAAGGGAAAAATGAAGGGGGGGAAATCGGAGGGGGAGACGAACCATGAGAGACTATGGACTCTGAGAAACAAACCGAGTTCTAAAAGGGAAGGGTGTGGGGGGATTGTTTAGCCTGGTGATGGGTATTAAAGAGGACACGTACTGAATGGAGCACTGGGTGTTATATGCAAACAATGAATCATGGAACACTACATCAAAAACTAATGATGTAATGTATGGTGATTAACATAACATAATAAAATAAAAAAAACTTTCTTTCCAATACTAATGTATATCCTCCCTATATCCAGAAAGGATTTATTCATGTACATAGACTACCAAAAGAGCAATTCATTCCAGATATACACCCATTAGAAATAAGTACACTTATCCACCAAAATAATTATATACAAATGTTCACATTAGCTTTATTCATAATACTCTCAAGCTAGAAACAATCATATACCCATCAACAGAAACATAGATGAAACAAAAATTGTGATATATTTATATAATGAAATAGTACACAGGAATATAAGGGAAAAACTACTGATAAGCACAATAACAAGATGGATTTCAAAGACATTATATTAAATAAGAGAAGCCAGACACAGAAAATTGTGCACTCTATGAGTTCAAGGATGGTCAAAAATAATGTAACAGAAGTCAGATGATGGAGTTGGGATTGAGAGCTTTGATTGGGAAGGGATGCAAGCACATGAGAGTATGAAAATATTTGATATCTTGTTCTGGGTGGTGGTTATAAGGGTGTGTAAATATGCAAACATGCATAAGCCTGTGTACTTTTTAAGTACATAAATTATACATATGTTTAAAACAATTCTTTAAAAGAGCAGTAGAAAAGCTGGAACTATGCCAATGGAAAGAAAAATTAACATACCCCCAAAACCTAGGCTAATAGAATTGCTATCATTGAATACCAAATTTAATTCTGAGATAGCAGCCAATGAAAAAAAAATTAATCACTTGTCACTCATTTTTTTAAAATAAAAAGAAAATCATCAGGAGAAAGAGATTTTAGAAGTGACATTTTCCCGGTGAAATTAACTTATCATGTAGTATTTTAAATGAAAGACATTGGACAATATAATGGACAAAATCTCTGATAGTAACTCAGCAGAAATATTGAAATATCTTAATATGCCCATTTTTTCTACCAGGCTTTCATAAAGATGACATTTATGATGAAATGTAATGAAAAGATTTTCTTAGAGGAGAAGCTAATGAGTTCCAGGTGATCATGACTTACCTAACAGCCCAGAGACAGGACTTTGACCAACATGTCTCACTGTGACATGTACAGAAACCACCTGGGGATCTTGTTAAAATTTGATGAAGATTCAGCAAGTTAGGTTTAGGGTTGAGATTCTGTGTTTTTAGCAAATCCCTGGGTGATGCAGTTGTTGTTGGAACAAGGACCACACTTTGAGTAACAAGGGCTTAGACCACTTAGGAGGTGTGAACTCAACATTCGTATTATTTGTATTGGGGATGTTTGCTAAAAATCAGATTTCTGGACTCCCTCTCCATAGGAGGTGGCACCAAAGATGCTTTTTCTTCTTTAATAAATCTCAAGAAGATTATGGCATACACTAAAATTGTATAGCCACAGACTTAGACAAATAGACTTGTGGCAGGTCCCTTACAGTTTTCCAGTAATTATACTTGTTGTATCTGGTTTCACATATCAGGAGAAAGGAAGAGAAAGGAAAAGAATGCATTTCAATATCTTATATACATCAGTCACTTAGTGGGTGTGCAATTAACCTTAGTTAGTTTAATCCTAATGAATATCCTATGAGGTGGGAATTATTTTCAATATTTTAGAGTTAAAAATAATAATTGATCATTATTCAGCATCTACTATGTCCTAGACATTGTAATAAATGCTTTAAAAGTACCATCTCAAAGAGCAGCATAATGAAATAGGTTCTGTTGGATCATCTCCATTTTATAGCTCAAATAATGACACCCCTCTGACTTTCTAGAACTCAGGCCTCCATCCCTGCATGTAGGGCTTCTCTCAATTGACATCTTATAGGGAGGCCAGGTTACAACCCAGATATTTTTTACTTATTTATTTATTTTGCTTCAACTATAACAATTTGATCAATTGGCACATTTTATTTTCCTTTCATTTTGCTGTTATTACTCCATCCTTCAATTATTTTGCTCTGAGGAGTACCACTGAAAAGACTTAGAGTATTAGATTATAATTGTTAACATCTGTATAGTATTTTACAGTTTATATATAGATTGTGTACAAAATATTTTAGCTGATTTGATTCTCCAAACTACATGTATCCTTATCTTATGAATGAGGAAAACAAGTACCAGGAAAATAGAATTAATTATCTGTATTTCAGATGTCAAACTTCTCACTCCGAATCTGTGAGCTACCCCTAGGTCAGTCAGCCAAGGGAAGAGAGAGAAGAATGTGGAAAGTGGGAAAAGCAATCGCTTGGGAATCAGCAGTATTGCATTTTGGTCCTAGCCCTGCCAATAGCTGGATGCAACCTTGAGCAGTCTGGTTTCTCTCTTTGAGCCATAACTTATTCAATCTTAAAGCAAGGGATTATAGTAGACTTGATATTTTTAAATAGGGTTGGCTTATTTTTATCAAAACTTTTTCTTTAAAAGAAATATTACAATGGACTACTAAATCATAAAGCAAATCCTATAGTAGACAGTTAAACACTGAACACTGAGAACCCATCACTTTCCAATTTAGGGCAGGGCAAGAATTGCACCTGTTTTGTTCACTAAGTTCCTAGATCATTGTTTAATACATAGTAGGTACTCATTAAATACTTTTGAATGAACAAACCTCCTTTAGGGATTCCTTGGAGCTCCCTGGGGCACAGTGTAAAGACTGTTGGATCAACAGGTGTCAAGCTTCTTTGTGGTCCTAAGAGGCCACATTTCTTAGAAACTAAAACTTTTCATAAGAGTTCAGACAAAAAGTAGATATTTCTCCGAATATCTCTTCTATACAGGTACCTCAGGTGTTTCCAGGTAAAGTCATTTCCACAAAGACAGAATTCTGCAGTACTATTTTTCACATTATGGTGTATGATATGCTTAAGGACTGGGCAATTTGTTCTATATTCTTTCTCAAGAGAATATCAACCGAATAAGACAAAAATTGGATTTACTTAGTGACTTCTCTTTTATTTTTTTTCTTTACTGTGAATGCTGTGGACAAATCTTTTCCCCTCCAACTCTTCCAAAAAATTCTTGGGTCCTCATAGAAACTAGTTTTACTTGTATGTTGTCTACATATCTAACTATGACACAACTGATAACTTTATTCTTCTATTTTTAGATTTTTAAAGAAGTTTTATAAGGAAAATTTCAAAAATACAAAAGAGTGGGATGAATTACTAGCACAATATTTAGGATTATTTAGAATCATTTAGAATTATGAATACAATGCATTCTCATACACTCTTAGATTCTACATTGCCAGGAGTTTGTCTCATTCACTTTACCTACCCCCATTTTCCTTCATGAAGAATTTCAGAGTAGATTCAGACACCATATCATTTCAGTCCTACTTTGGCATACTGTCAAGATTTTCCTTTCTTTTATTTTGGGCAAGAAGAAAATTTAAACTTTGGAAAGGAGAGTGCACATAACTCACTTTCACTTATATTTTAAATGGACTCAGTTATATAACTGGATAAATTGATGAGTGATTGCTTACATTCATTGAAATACTTATGTATACATATATAATATATTATACCTATATGCATATATATTACACATATAATATATAATACATAATAAATATGTATAGCTTAGTATTGTGTAGAAGTCACTATCTATATTTTCTTATTTAATCACTATAACTATTTCTAAGGTAGAACTACTTCTCTATTTTATACATGAGAGAACAGAGACTAGAAAATAAGTGGATTTGGGCTTGACCTCAGAGCCTATGCTGTGCACAGCCTGCCATATTGCAGCTGAGATTTAGTTTTGGCTTAGGATGCACAGCTTTCTTCTCCTTTCCTTTAGAGTTGCAGCAAGTGCTACAAGGACCCTAGATATTATCTGAGGCCATAGGGTTTAGCCCTGGATCATCATTAGAATGACCCCATGTCCAGGTGTTTTCTCAGACCCATCAATTAAATCAGGATTTCTTAAGGAAGGTACCAATTCTGGAATTTTTAGAAGCATCCCAGGTAATAGCAAGGATGGAGAAACTTTGATATATCCTTAGGAAAAACTCTCTATATTGAGATGAGGAGTTTAAGGCCCACTGAGATATAAAGGATTTCTTCAATATTTTATAGTTCATTCCTGGTAGATCTGAGCCTAGTCCAGGTATAGGGAAGTGAGGTGTTCTCCTTTGGGGTCCATTATTTTGTTGCATGGACAAGATGTACGGATAATATTTGTAATGCAATTTTTGAGAACACACCCTTTATCTACTTTCAGAGACTTAATTTTTCAGTTTACTATGACCCCTAAATAATTGTTCGTCAGGCTGTTTATTTTGTTCCCTGCCATATGTCCATCCCATACCTAGCCCTTTGTCCTGATGATCATGAAACGTCATGTGCTTTAGAAACCTCATGTGCTTTAGAATTTTGTCACATAATGCTTGATTATGTGAGATTAGCTTATTTTTGATTAGGGATGCATTAATGGAATCTTTTGTTTAGTTTCTGAATCTACATGTTAAGAGAAACATGGTTAAGATAGAGATCATCTGGAACAGTGTTGCTCAAAATGCTGGTTGCTACACATTAGCAGGTTATGAAATACATTTGTGAATCATTACCAGCATCTGAAAAAAAAATAGACTAGACTAGAATAGAAAATGTGAGAATTCATTGCAGATAATAATTGAGGGGCGTGTGTGTGTGTGTGCATCTGCATACACACATACTAGTCCATAATGTGAATGCATTTGTTTTTCATAAAATGATGATGTAAGAAGTTTGAGAACCATTGTTCTAGAAGATGTGACTGAGAAGTATAGGATCTTGAAGGCGTCTTACATAAGAAATGGTATAACAAAGTGAAAACATTGATCCTTTCTCTTAAAATCAGTACTTATTCTCATCTGTCTTCCTTGTATCTTGTGCTCTCTCTTCTCTTATCTTCTTATGCAAAAAGTGCACACACACACATTTACACACACATGTATATATAGTTATGGCTAAATAGAAACATTAGTTCAAAAATTATATGAGAGTTGACTTTCAATATTTGGTGATACAGCATTATGTGCAAAATAATTATATTTCTTTCTAAGTAACCTCAGAAGGCAGAACTGAGAGTTTAGGGGACCAGTGTGAATAAATGAAAATCATGGGACACTAGATTTTGGTGCATGTGACCATATTTATAACTTTTGCTGACAAATGTTGTACCTAATAAGAGAATGACTTCCTGTCTTGTGTAAAAGTATCTCAAGGTGATCATTCGTCAATGATGTTATGTTGGGTTGAAACTTTGGAGCTACAGCTAAGTTGTATTCCAGTTTTCTGGGGTCTATAATCAAACATCATTTGTAAAGAGACAGAGGTAAGAAAGAGTACTGCACATTCATAAGATGATTTGATTCAACTGATTCTGTGTGTCCAATTGTGGATTGTGAGGTGTAGGTGCTGTATAATCAAGGAATGAGGTGCCCATGTAAGAACTTCTAAAGCCAATATAAAAATGCTTGATTTTATCCTGAGGCCAGTGGCATATACCATTAGAGTTCTAAGTCTGAGCAATGGTCTGTTCAGATTCGTATTTGGTGTTTGTTTTGGAGAAGGGTGGGTTAGGTGGTGGTTGTCATGGTCCAAAAGAAATGGATGACAGTCTTTAATGATGAGTAATATATAAACAGATTCAAGGGCTATCTTTAGGGTTTAACTGGAAATGGAGAGCAGTGAAGAACAAAACATACATATGGAGTCATAGGTAAGGGCCCAGGCTCTGAAGTCAGAGAAAAGTGCATCCTTCCAGAGTCACAGAAAAGTCAGAACATTCCACATCCTTGCACTACTTCTGAGTTTTGTGCCTGTAGACAAGTGAAGACTCTGAAACTTCATCTATAAAATATGAATAATGGCACTTATTTCATATAATTAATATAAGCATTTGATAAAGGAAGGCATGTAAGTTCTTGACAGCAATTTTTTCTAAAGATTTTATTTTTTAGAGCAGTTTTAGGTTTATAACAAATTCAAGAGGAAGGTACAGAGATTTTCTATATACTCCCTTCCCCCACACATGCAAAGCCTCCTTCATGATCAATATCACTCAGCAGAGAAGTACATTTTTTTACTGAGGATGAACCTACATTGACACAGCATAACCTCCCAGAGTCCACAGTTCACCTAAGGGTTTACTCTTGGTGTTGTAGATTCAATGAACTTTAATGAATGTATAATGGCATATATCCATCATTGTAATATCATACAACGTATTTTCACTGTCTTAAAAATCCTCTGTGCTCTGCCTTTTCTTCTCTCCTACCACCATCCCTGGCAACAACTGATTGTTTTTAAAAATTTATTTATTTGGAGAGAGAGAAAGAGCACTCAATGTAGAAGGGCAGAGAGAGAGGGAGAGCGAGTCTCAAGCAGACTCCATGCTGAGCATGTAGCTGTACCTGGGGCTCCATCTCAGGACCCTGAGATCACAACCTGAGCAGAAACAAGGAGATGGATGCTTAACCAACTGTGCTACACAGGCACCCAACCACTAATATACTAATTGTCTCCATAGTTTTAACTTTTTAAGCATATTATGGAGTTGGAATCATACAGTATCAAGCCTTCTCACATTGGCTTCTTACACCTAGTAATATGCATTTAAGGTTCCTCCATGTCTTCTCATGGTTTGGTAGCTTATTACTTTTTAACACTGAATAATATTTAATTGTCTGTATGTACCACAGTTTGTTATCCATTCACTTTCTGAAGGACATCTAGGTTAACAAGAGCTATTTTTAATATTGTGGAGTAGAAATTGTATAAAATTTTCTTTCCACTTTGTGGGCTCAATCATTCTTAGAAAAACCTCCCATCATTTTTTTAAAGATTTATTTATTTATTTGAGAGAGAGAGAGAGAGAAAGCATGATCAGGGGCAGAGGGAAAGTGAGTGAGAGAGAAGCAGACTCCCTGCTGAGCAGGGAGCCTGATGCGGGGCTTGGTCTTAAGACCCCAAGATCATGACCTGAGGTGAAATCAAGAGTCAGATGCTTAACCAAATGAGCCACCCAGGCACCCCCCCATCATTTTTATAATATTCTAAATTACAAGATAGGGGCATAATAAAAGAAGTGAGCCATAGTGTCTGGAGAGGACACAATCATACAAGTAGATTCCTTTAAGAATGCTGTCTTAACAAGGTTTGACTTTTTCTAGGTGTGCCAAACATTATGCAAAAATCGAATACAGAAATCAATTAGTATGCCAGCTATTTGAATTTATTCCACTGTTTGACTTTATTTCTTGCTGTGACACAAAGATTTAAATCCCAAATGTTAAGAAAAACTAATTCTAAACTTTTTAAAAATGAGAAGCGAAGCATTATTTAACTTGAAGTCACAACAAAAACTGTTCCAAATCCTTCATTTGGAAACAGGATTTTCTTCCCTGTTGTTCTCTAAACCAAAGGCATAAATAAGTGAAACAAAATATAGGTTCCTCCAACTGCTATTCGGTAAAAACTATAAATAGAATCTTAATTATAGTGTGGGTTCATAGACAGTGACCTAAAGGAAAAAGAAAAAAAAAAAGGATTGATAGATTTATTATTTGTTTAACCCATTTTTTTGGTAGAAATTGGTCTCTCTCTTTTTAAGATTTTATTTATTTATTTGAGAGCGAGAGATAGAGCAAGCAGGGGGGAAGGTACAGAGGGAGAGGGAGAAGCAGATGCCCCACTGCACAGAGAGCCCTATGTGGAGCTCCATCCCAGGACCCTGAGATCATGACCTGAGCCAAAGGCAGATGCTTAACAGACTGAGCCACCCAGGTGCCCCTGACCTTCTCTTTCAAAATTCATCATCTTTGTGTCATCCAATGATCTGGTAAGAATTCACAAGTCTACATCTGCATAGAGGAAAAGTGTGGTAGGAACACCTTAAATTCTGGCCTTCCTCTTGCATCTCCACTGGCATGGTCCCCCCCCCTTTCTTAAAGATTTTATTTATTCATTTGACAGAGAGAGAGAGCGCAAGTGGGGGTGGGGGGTGGCAGAGGGAGAGGGAGAAGCAGGCTCCCTACTGATCAGGGAGCCTGATGTGGGGCTCAATCCCAGGATCCTGGAATTGTGATCTGAGCCAAAGGCAGACGCTTAACCTACTGAGCCACCCAGGCACATCTGGCATGGTCCTAATTATCTGTTTCTGAACTATTCCATATCTTTGAACTGGTCTTTGTGTTCTCAGATTCTTACTCTTGCAACCATCTTCCATATTAATGAAAGGTCCTTCTAAGAAGCAAGTCTTCTCTGATCACTCTCCAAGTTATTGTTCTTCATGGAGAACCAGATATTGGTGGGGGGGGTGGTGGTGAAGGTGGCCATATTACCTAGGACAATCACCAAACCCTTCGAATCTAACCCTAGTCCACAACCCTCACTTCACAGTCTTCCCCAAGAAGATCATGCTCTATCTACCCACACCATGGGCCATCATGAGTCAGCTATAAATAGGATCCTTCTCTGAAATGTCCTTATCTCCCTTTCTTAACTGAGAAAACCCTCACTCATTTCTAAGACCCAGCATCAATGTGTCATTTTCTGGATTAGATCAATTATATTTCCTTATTAATAAAGTACTCTATAAACAAAGGTACAGTAAACTTAAGAGAACCTTTAATATATTATAAATCATAAAAATATGTAATTACTTATAAAAATTTATAGCTTATTTGTATAGGCAAGGCATCTATTCATTCTATAGGTAGATTCTGGGTGTGTGTTTATGCTTAGCTGGATCCCTTATAATGTCTCTCAGGACACCCCCATCTCCACCTATGGTCCTGTGTCGGAAACTGACATACACTCATTGGCAACAGCAGAGTATTGGGCCCATTCAAATTGCTGCCTGTCTTTTCTAAATAGATCTTATCTTATTGCACAGATATGCTGGAGCTAGACTGTATCTACCTATTTCAGGGGCCGATTGTGCACATCTATTCCCAATTCTCCTTTGGTGACATCACATTGGTAGTTCAACATAAAGCATGGTGGAAGTATTTATACCATGGAAATGGGCAAACACTACACATCATGCTTTTTCTCCTAGAAACTTGGTTGCTAAACTTCTGTCAGAATTGCAGTGCTCATTTGTCACTTCCTGATCTCTCAAATTAATGCCTCCCATTACATGCTGTCATAACCATGCTCCTCTCCTTTGTAGTACTTACCTGAATTGTAAATTGATGTTCATTTCCACTGGGAAGATTAATTGAGATTGTATATATTAAATACTGATTATAGGTCTTCAAACAACCTATTGAAATTATTAGGTTTAATTATTATTATGTAATTATCTAATAAGGTTATTTTCCCCTCCACAAGACTATAAGTTCCATGAAAGCAGGACATTTGTTTTCTATCCTCAGGATCTAGCATAGTACCTGGCCCATGGTAGATGAGCAATTACATTGTGATAAATGGTTAAATGAAATACCCCCCCCTTTTTTTTTTGCTGCTAACAACAGCCCTCTGATCTACCATACACTTAACCCCCTTTGTGTTTGCTTCTCAGAGTAAGAGGGTTTGGATTTTGCATATTTCTTGTGTAGGGGGTGTGGATGAGTGTCCTACCTATGATTCTGTCACATTGGTCATGAGCATTTGTGTCTGTCCCTGTCTTTCAGTGCATTATTAATATGAGGACAGGTTTCCTGAGACACCAAGTAACTCTAAAAAATATTTAGTGAGGAGGAACAACAAATGTATCTTGGGGATTCGTGTCTAGAAAATAGACTTAATTAGGTACTTAACCATTCACTATTATCTTCTCCCTTCTAGGTAATAACGTGGCTTTGATTTGGTTACTATGGCTGTCCCCAAGATGTCCTTGTTTTAAGAAAATTCATTTTTTTTTCCAATTGTCAGTTCTGAGGTTGTTACAAAGAGATAGTTATGAAGTATTTTTAGCCTTCTTTTTTCTCAGTTGATTCATTAGTGGGAATGTAGCTAAAATGTGGCTTCGTTAAATCTTTTCATTGATGGGAGTATATTCACATAAAAAAATTTGGAGTTCCAATGCTGACTTTCATCCATGACAAGCATCCAGAGCTTCCTGCTTACAAGTTGGATCTTGCATCTTTAATAAGAACATCAGGGTGCTTAGCAGTTAGGGCTGCATAGTCAAGGCAGCATGTATGGATTTAAATATCAACCCAGGGTAAATGAAATTGTTTTGTTTTTCAGTGCTTTGTTTTGCAAACAGGTGATTTGGAACATCTCATATCTTACAGCATCAGAAATCCAGTGTGCAAGTTTACATAATTCTGGTGGCTACCCATGACATTGTATTTTTAGCATAAATGTATTGCTAACATGAGAGGTCCCTTGGGATTCTGGAAAGGGTATTTGGCTGGCGGTCAGGAGACCTGTGCCCCCAGTCTGTTCCTGGCATTAATAATGATGATAATACAAATAGTTCATACCCCTTGAGTTCTTGTTTGTGCCAGACAAGATTTTAAGAGATTTATAACTATGGGGAAGTTGAGAGATCGAAGCACTAACTCACATGGTAATTCAGATATGCACACAGAATGTAATTCTTTTATTTGTTGTATGTTCTTTCTGGTCTTCCTGCTAAATCCCATGTACTGGTGTCTAGAAAAGAAACCAAACATTTAGTCCAATCTAAATTTAGTCACAATGAACACTTTTAACCTAATGCTGTCCAAAATGGTAACCACCATCCACATATTCCTATTTGAGCACAAATTTTGGCTAGTTCAGATTGACATAAAAATTGTATAAAATATGCATCGGATTTTAATACTTTGAGAAAAAGAATGTAAATCTATTTCATAATTTTCATACTGATTGCATGTTGAAGTATGTTAGATAGTTGGATTAAAAGACAGTGTTCAAAATAATTTGTTTGTTTTTACTTTAATTTGATGTAGCTACTGAGAGGTTTAACACTACCTATGTGTCCACTATTAATGTATTCCTCCAGGCAGAGGAACAGCATATGTTAAAAATCTGAATCCTAAATGACTTGGTGCTTTTGAAGAAATGGAAGGCAGCACAGTATCTTGGAGCACAGTGAATAATTCAAAGATTGTAAAAGGCATGGAGTGGGATAAAAGTAGAGAGGAAGTGAAGGGTCATATCATGCAGAAACTTGTAGTCTCTGGTAAGGAGCTTGAATTATTCTAAAAACAATGAGAAACTGTTGGAGGGTTTAGGCAGCAGAGGTAGGGTATGATGTATGTTTGACATCACTTCTCTAAATTCTCATTTCCCTGTCTTTAAAATAGGTATCATAATACTAATGTCTTCAAAATATTGTTAAATAAGATAATGCATGGGTAATCACTCTGGAAGCTGTACAATGCTATAGAGATATAAACTAATCTCATCACTATGACTACTGTTCAGAAATCTTCAATGACTCTCTGACGTCAGTGGCATAAGGTGTGTTTTAAAGTCTTTCATCTGTTAGCCCCATCTGACCAACAAAAACATATTTCTTATGTCCTGTCCCAATATATCACCTCCAGTCTTCTTCCCATTGCACCTCTGTTCTTACACCTGACCTTTGCTCATGATGGACAGTGGTTCACTTGGAATGCCCTCACCACTTGTCTCCACCTATCCTAATCCAATTCATATCTGCATTTTTATTAGTCAGGATTTTTTTGGTTACAAGGAACAGAAACACCTCAAATTGGCTTGAACTGTGAAAGGAATTTTTGAATGATATAAATGAAAATTCCATGAGGACATCTAGTTCCTTCAGGAATGAATGGGTCTGAGAACTCATGAAAGCTTGCCCGGAATCTATATTTTGGGTCTCTATCTCTAAGTTTCTCCCATAATTTGTCAAGATGATCATTTGGAGCTCCACTTCATCCTACCAACTTAGTAACTTCAGTAGAAAGAGAATTTTTCTTTCTAGTATATTCTAGTTTAAGAGCCTCTTGTTTCATTCCATTGCCCTAAATATATTAAACACCCTGAACAAACCTATGTAATACTTATTGGCCAAACCCTAGGCCAGAGCCCACACATGGATTGATGGTACCAAGTGGGGTTAGTCCCAATTCAAACCAAATGGATAAAGTACGGCTGAAGACAGTTCCCAGAAGAAAAAGAATTAGGAAATGGACACTGGACAGGCAAAATGAAAAAAAAAAAAAACAAACAACTCACCCCGATATCCACCATAACGATATGGCTCATGTCCCATGTCCTCCATGAGGCCTGCCTCTATGACTTCAGGCAATAATTATCTTTTTCATTCCTGACTTTTCATCATACTTGGTTTCTGGAGCGTACATTTTTGGCTCTTGATATTCCATTCTGCACTTTATTACAACTATAAAATTTTTATTGCTTGATTAGACCTTGGTGGTAAGCTCATCCTGGAGATGTGAAAGCCCAGAAGGAAAAATAATAAATTTTGGATTATTTTGAAAATATTTCTTAAGGACTTTTAGGTTATATATGGGAGGGAAAGGATACAAAAATTCTTTTAAAAACCCTTAGCATTATTCCCAGAAATGTTCCTCTATTTTTCTCAACCTTAAAAATTCTAAAAATGTCAATGATGACAATTTTATGAACAAACTAAGTAATGCCTAGTGTTATTTTAAATACCTAACCAACTGCATCTTTTGATCTGTAAAGAATGAATTTCTCCTTTCAGTGCATATATCTATGTGTGTGTATATATATGTGTGTGTGTGTATATTTATTTAATTCCTTTGTTTCCCTTTGTCTTGACTTTCCAACTTTTTTTTTTTTAACACTCCTTTGGGTCTAAATGTGCTTGAGTCTGCTTGTCTGTTGTTCCTATTATATTCTTGTTTGTGTGTTACAGTTGTCTCCGAGTTGAGACGTGTCTACATAAGGGCAATTGAGTATCTGTGTTTGTTATGGGTCTAGGAGCTGCTCTGTGCCTAAATATGTCTGTTTTCTCCCGAGCTTTATTGAGATATAATTGACAAATAACAATGTGTAAGCTCAAGATATACAATGTGATGGTTTGATACATGTTTATATTAGGAAATGTTTTCCACAGTAAGGTTAGTTAACACATCCTTCACCTCACATAATTAGCATTTTATTGTCATTTTTATGGTGAGAACATTAAAGGTATACTCTCATAGCAGCTTTTGAGTATACAATACAGTATTGTTAACTATAGTCACCATGTTGTACGTTAGATCCTTGGAATTTATTCATCTTATAACTAAAAATTTGTACCCTTTTACTAACATTTCCCCATTTCCCTTACCCTTATGTCCCTGACAGCCATCAAACTACTCTGTTTCTATGAGTTCAGTGTTTTCCTGCACATATAGTTATATCATGCAGTATTTGTCTTTCTTTGTCTGATTTATTTCACTTAGCATAATGTCCTCAAAGTCCATCCGTGAGGTAAATGGCAGGATTTCTCTTTTATGACTGAGTAATATTCCACTCTAAGAATATATGTCTGTGTGTGTGTGTGAGAGAGAGATATGTATATATTACATTTTCTTTGCCCATTCATCTGTTGATGTACTTGGGTTGTGTCTATGTCTTGACTATTATGAATATTACTGTAATAAACATGGGAGTGCAGATATCTCTTTGCAATAGTGACCTCATCTCTTTCAGATATACACCCATAAGTGGGATTGCTGGATTATATTAAACTTGTCCAACTTCTGATTTCACAGATAAGAAAAGAATAATAAGACCTTTTAAATTGGACACACCTGGGTGTTAACATTTGCTCTAACATTGAATAATTCTGAGTATTCCAGCCGCATCTTTACCCTCTACACCTTGATGTTCTCATTTTCAAAATATAGCAGATAAGCCCTGTTTTATATGGTGGTCATAAAAATTAAATGAAGTAAAACATATAAAGCACCAAGAACAATTCCTACCATATAGTAATCCATTTATTTTTTTATTCTCTATACTATATATTTCCTTGAGAGCTTACTGGGCAACTGGGTATTATTCTAGGTAATATGGATGCACAGATGAATAGCATAAAAACCTCATGAAGCTCACTTTATAGTGATAAATTGACCAATGAATGATACTTCTCTTCATCACACACCTTTTCCAACACCCCATGGTTTATTAGTAGCATTCCTAGGACTAGAAGCTGACAGGAGGACCCAGTTGTGCTGAATTCCAGACAAATGCTCGAATCACTGAAATTTCCTATTTTATACTGACAAATACAAGTCAGTATTTTTTTTAATTAAGTTTCTTGAAGGGTAGCATCATCATTTGGGGGAGGAGGGAGGCTTAGAGTTATAGAGAAAAATCAGCTGGGTGGAAAGGGCCATACCAGGATTTAGAGCACCCACACTCTAACCCTGCTCCTCTGCTCCCAGCAAACTGTGAAAGCCTTTTCTCAGCCATTCTCTGGAATGGCTCTGCCATTCCAGACCTCTATTTGCCTCAGTTTTAAATGAGAGTTTTGGATTAGATGCATGTGAATCGAAAACTGATGTTTCTAATTACAAAAGATTTCCTTCAGTATCCATGAGTTCATTCATGTATTCCTTTATTTAATAGTTACTGAATTGCCTCTTTATGCAGTGTAAGTTGATAGACATTAGGAATAGCGAAGAGGATAAAATATATGACTCCAACATCCTTAGAGAGCACATTTTAATTAAGGAGGTTAACAGGTATGCAATGAATGATAACATAACGTGAAGAAAGCTACAGTAGAGGTGTGAAGAAAGGGCTGTTGTACTGAAAGTGAGAATGGGCTTATCTCCATTTGTAGTGATGGTGGGGAGAGCTTTGACCCAGGAGATGCCATTCAACTGTGACACATGATGGATACTGATGGATACAATCTGGACAGGTAAGGAATTGAGGAAGGAAAGGCCAGGTAAAAACAAATTTGAAAGTCTATATTACTTTATAACAATGACTAGTAGTTTGGTTTGGTCAGGTAATATTGTACTTTAAGAGGAGTGACCAACATCATTAGAGATGTAAGGTGGAGTCTTATTGCAGAATATATAGACTATCAGATTTAGGAATTTGAACTTCATCTACTAGGTAATGGTTAAGTGTTGAAATATGTTTTTGGTAGAGAAGTAACACGATTAATTTATTTTGGAAAAAAAATAGAATTCTAGTGGTAAAGTTGAGATGAATTGGATGGCAGTGAAGTGGAAGTTCAATTAGGAAGCAATAAAGATTCCAAGTAGGGCAATGAGAATTGAAATGAGGAAGTAGATTAGAGACACAATTAAGAAAAAAAAATGAGAAGCTTTAGTAACCAATTGGGAATAGGAGCAGTGGACAGGAGAAGCTGGAGATTAATATGTTATGTCTCACTTAGGCAGCTAGACAATCTCAGTTACATAGGGGATAGAAGGGTCAACTTTGAGAGAAGGATGAAGGGTTCTGTTTGGAACTGAGGATTCAAAACTCTTGAGATGTCTCAGTGTGACATCTAGCTGGATGAATCTGATATATGTTTGGACATTGGAGTCTGGAGATAGGAAGAGATGTAGTTCTTTCTTTGATGGAGATATATACTTGGAAATCACTGGTATATAGGAGATAGTTGAAGTAATGGAACATTGTGAGAGTAGAATTCAAGAAACTAAGAACTTCCAGAATGGAATCTATTGAATATCTTGAGAAATTTGGACCATAAATGTTATGCTCACTGTTGCTTCTAAATCAGCTTTAGTACTGCTTTGAAGAAAGAAAAAGTCAGTTTCTGTTGTCAATATATCCATCCATGAAAATAAGTTATAATATAGGTAAGAAAATAGAGGTTATTCTGCATGGAGGACTTAAAAGATAGTCTTGGTCTTCCTCAAACTATATATTTGGATCCTCTGAAAGCCTTGATATTGTGTCTTTGTCTTTAAAATTGTGTAATTGTAACCCCATTATCCTGGAACGATATGAACTGTCTTCATGTTGCTACAGAAAATAAGGCAAGTTGATGACCCCAAATATGGAATTGACCCATTGATTTGCATCTAGAGTGATTAGGACAGTATCCTATATATAGCAGGTGCTCAATCAGGTTTTGGCAAATGAACAGTTACTGTACCCAAGGAGGGGTTCTCAGTGTCATCTCAAAGAGACAAGCCCAAGTGAGTTGCTACAGGTAGAGGTTCTTGGGGTATTAAATTCTGTGGTCAATAATGAAGAAGATTAAATTGGAGAGGGGGTGTAAAGGAGGTAGAGCAAAGAATAGCAATATGGAAAGGCTGGTTAAGCAAAGTCCAACAAGTATAGAGGTGCGGTCAAGTCCTGAGGCTAGGATATTCTGAATCACTCGAGGGATGCCTTCACCAGCAGTTTGGGTTCACTTAAAGGTGTGTGATGAATGATATAATGGCTTTCACTTATTATGCTATGAAGGACAAACACGTATTCAAAACAGCTAAACTGTAAAAGGAATTTTTGAGATCAAATAGCTGAAAAGTACAGAGGTATGGCTTTACCTAGATAGTTCAAGTTTAGGTCATTAGCATTTATTTGATCATATCTGTACCCTTTTGTTTACGTATTTATTTATTTATTATGTTATGTAAATCACCATACATTATATCATTAGTTTTTGGTGTAGTGCTCCATGTTTCATTGTTTGCGTATAATACCCAGTGCTCCATGCAGAACGTGCCCTCCCTAATACCCATCACCAAGCTAACCCATCCTCCCAACCCTTTCCCCTCTAGAACCCTCAGTTTGTTTTTCAGAGTCCATCATCTCTCATGGTTCATCTCCCCCTCCGATATCCCCCCCTTTATTCTTCCCCTCCTGCTATCTTTTTTTTTTAACTTATAATGTATTATTTGTTTCAGACGTACAGATCTGTGATTCAACAGTCTTGCACAATTCACAGTGCTCACCATAGCACATACCCTCCCCAGTGTCTATCACCCAGCCACCCCATCCCTCCCACACCTCACCACTCCAGCAAACCTCAGTTTGTTTCCTGAGATTAAGAATTCCTCATATCAGTGAGGTCATATGATACATGTCTTTCTCTGATTGACTTATTTCGGTCAGCATAACACTCTCCAGTTCCATTCATGTTGTTGCAAATGGCAAGATTTCATTCCTTTTGATGGCTGCATAATATTCCATTGTATATATGTACCACTTCTTCTTTATCCATTCATCTGTCGATGGACATCATGGCTCTTTCCACAGTTTGGTTATTGTGGACATTGCTGCTATAAACATCAGCGTGCACATACCCCTTCAGAGCCCTACATTTGTACCTTTGGGGTAAATACCCAGTAGGGCAATTGCTGGATCATATGGTAGCTCTATTTTCAACTTTTTGAAGAACCTCCATACTGTTTTCCAGAGTGACTGCACCAGCTTGCATTCCCACCAACAGTGTAAGAGGGTTCCCCTTTGTCCACATCCCCACCAACATCTGTCATTTCCTGACTTGTTAATTTTACCATTCTGACTGGTGTGAGGTGGTATCTCACTCAGGTTTCGATTTGGATTTCCCTGATGCAGAGTGATGTTGAGCACTTTTTCATGTGTCTGTTGGCCATTTGGGTGTCTTCTTTGGAAAAATGTCTGTTCATGTCTTCTGCCTATTTCTTGATTGGATTCTTTGTTCTTTGTGTGTTGAGTTTAATAAGTTCTTTATAGATTTTGGATACTAGCCCTTTATCTGATATGTCATTTGCAAATATCTTCTCCCGTTCTGTCAGTTGTCTTTTGGTTTTCTTGACTGTTTCTTTTGCTGTGCAAAAACTTTTTATCTCGATGAGGTCCCAATAGTTCATTTTTGCCCTTGCTTCCCTTGCCTTTGGCGATGTTTCTAGGAAGAAGTTGCTGCGGCTGAGGTCGAACAAGTTGCTGCCTGTGTTCTCCTTTAGGATTTTGATGGACTCCTGTCTCACATTTAGGTGTT
>NC_138370.1:168976167-169010376 GCF_054177405.1 Leptonychotes weddellii | reverse complement strand
AAAAAAAAAAAAAGAAAAAGAAGAAGATAGCAGGAGGGGAAGAATGAAGGGGGGGGAATTGGAGGGGTAGACAAACCATGAGAGATGATGGACTCTGAAAAACAAACTGAGGGTTCTGGAGGGGAGGATGTTGGGGGATGGGTTAGCATGGTGATGGGTATTAAAGAGGGCATGTTCTGCATGGAGCACTGGGTGTTATACACAAATAGTGGATCATGGAACACTGCATCAAAAACTAATGATGTAATGTATGGTGATTAACATAACATAATAAAAAAATATAAATAAATAAATAAATAAATAAATAAATAAATAAATAAATAAAATGCCTATGTCACTGTCAGGCACACAATAGCAATTCAATAAACAACCATCCCCTTCCTACTCAATTATCTTGGAAATGGGAGTAGAGAGAAGGATGACCCAATGTCTCCTGGCTATTTCTATCTATATTACCACTAGTAAATCAGTGGCTAAAAATCTGAGACTCTTTTTTTTTTTTTTTTTTTTTACTTTTCTCCATCTTTCTCTCTTCTCTGGCATTCCTCCTCTGAATCAGTCATACAGTCATACAGATTTAGTCTTTTTTGGTAAAAGCAGGTAAGTTTAGTGTATAACAGTTTAGGAATGAACCAAGGGAGCTATCCAGCAGAGAGTTAGAAATTCAAGACCAGAATATACAAGAGAAGCTAATTCCCTTATTGTCATTAGGGGAGCCATCCATCTTGTGGCAATGTCACAGAGGAAGAGAGCGTCAAGAAAGGGTGAAGATGACTAAAGTTTAAGAAAGATTTTCATGTAAAGAACACCCCTCAACTTGGCATGATAATCAAGAGAAAGAAATTTTACAAAAGCCTGAAGAATGGAGGTAGGTAGTCAGCAAAATCAGATGTGTTGGAGGATGATGAGGACAGAACAAGTTCAGAAATTGTAAGGACACTGTCAACTCATCAGTTTAGTAGAGTGGTATGAATGGAACCCAGATCACAAGAGGATCCATTGGAACATAATGACACTGAGGCAGCATATGGATAAGACATTTTTGAGATGCTCACAGCAAAACTAAGTAGAGAAATGGGATGACATCTTTAAAAGGAGGTGGACATGGTGAACTAGTGCAGAAGTAAAATTATTAATTTGGGAAAACAAGGGAGAAGGAGCAATGGAAAAGAAGCTGTGTGAAGATACAGAGTAGCTATGAAGTATAGCAAAGATAACCCTTACCACATATCACCATTTTTTCCAGTGAGGTAGGAAGTGAGTCATTGGTGAGTAAGTGGGTAAAGAACTGGGGCAAAAATGTAAAGCGTTTGTAGCTGTTGCTTTGGGAATACATCTGACCCCTTTAGAGATAAATCTAGGAATGCTAAGCTGTGTGCAGACCCCCAACTGAGGTTAAATGGAATTTAACTTGCCATGGACTTGACCATCATACTTGTGTGTTTTTCTTCAGCATCAGGGGCTGGCATGGAGCACAGCAAAACCAATAGATTCTACAGTGGATGAGCTGGGTCAGGATGTTAGGAAGATAAGAATGAAGAAAGTTAAAGTTAGAAGGGAAAACCTCAGAGTGGTAGCAGGTGCAGAAGTAGTCTATATGCTGGTGTTCAGGTTGGCTGGGAAGATATGGGGGAATAAAAGGAATAAAGGAAGGGGTTATTGTTTTAGTCAGTTATTTATCAAACGTGTTAATCTACCATGTAGGGCCGTAAGTGAGACACTGGGGAAACGAGTATGAGCAGAACACAACCCTTAAGGGATCTTGCTATCCAATGAATAAAAGGACCAGTCATCACCTTGAGTATTTTAAAGAGCATCCAAGTCCAAGGGAAAGAAATCCACTGAAATGACTTTAAACTCAGTAGGGAATTTATTATAAGGACAAGGGTATAATTCAGAACCAAAAGGCAGGGAGTACAATTGCTCTTCTATAAGGACTAGTAGCAGAAATAGGAAAGCTTTATCTTTTCAATTCCTATTTTATTTTTATTGAGTCCTCTCATCTCATATCTTTGAATCTTCTTTATCTGCAGTCTCGTTATCTCTATACTCAGATATCTTCTTTTTTTTAAGATTTTATTTATTTATTTGAGACAGAGAGAATGAGAGAGACAGAGAGCACATGAGAGGGGGGAGGGTCAGAGGGAGAAGCAGGCTCCCTGTCAAGCAGGGAGCCCGATGCGGGACTCAATCCCGGGACTCCAGGATCATGACCTGAGCCGAAGGCAGTCGCTTAACCAACTGAGCCACCCAGGCGCCCCGATACTCAGATATCTTCTTGTTGATGCTTTGGCACCTCCCAGTTAATAATCCAACCAAAAGAGATTAGTGTCACCACATACTGATATTAAATTCCAGGGAGCAAACTTGATTGGCTCACCCTATCAAGGGATTGATTCCCTCTGGGTCAAATATCCACCCTTCAGTCAATCAGCTATATCCAAGAGTTGCAGGGTTACTTGTTCAAAACATAAGGAAATATGAATGGTGAAGAGACTCAAGAGGAAGAAAAAAGCTATTCAAGAGGTCAGTCTTAAAAAGGAAACTTTGGTGAATATTTTATCTGTTCTCACTGCAATGCAATGGATGCATGAAGTAAGCAATTGTACCTAGTATTTATTGTACTATATGCCAGGAACTGCAATATGCTTTAGTGGGTTGAAAGACCTTAGCTTGAGTTTCCTATAAGTAAAGACTGAGGCAAGGCTTGAATACAGATAATTTACTTAGAAATCTGATCCCAGAAAGGAGGATGGGGTTTAGGGTCATGAAACAGGGGAAAACCAATTGGTCATCAATCCTGAGTGACTTTCTAAAGAGTTTTATGAAATATTTCTAAACAAGGGATTGATGCATAGGGCATTTATTCTCCAGGTCAAGGATAGCCCCATAGTCATTATTTCCCCTGCACTTTCAGGTTATGTGCACAGTGCATCCCAATCTTCAGTGTCAGAGAATCTTCAGGGCAGAAAATGAGAGGTATTCAGTGCAGGCTGAGGTGAAATGCTGTCAGGCTTCACCTGGTCAAACTAGCCCAACTTCCATGTAACTGGGTTACTACAGCAGTGTCTGCATAAAAGGTGGGGCTGAGAGAATGTGAAGTAGTGAACAAGGTGATTCCAGGACAAGAGACGTCAAAAGGTAAATAGAATATGAGATCAGGCTGCAGGAGCTGGCTTAATCATCATCTCTACTGACTCCTCATTAACCTACATCGCCCACATTCATCAATCACTTACTGTGAATGAAGCAGGATGTTGGGATATAAAGGCAGGAGAGAGAGAGAGAGCTAGAACAGGGGAACCCAGAAGGGAAGGGGTCAAGTACAAACTGGGTCTCCATTTGCTCTCATGCACATTATATGCAGAATCATGTTTGTGCATGACAACTCTGTGATTTAAATATTCATGTGTCCTATTAAACAGAAACAAAGTGAGGGCCAGGTTAGTAAATAATTGTGCAAGATCACATGAATAGAATTAAAATCCAGGTCTACTCCTCACACACATTTTTCCTTCAGAGCAATTTTAATTAGACACAGCTCTTGCCTTCAAGATTTAGGTCTGTGGAAGGGAAAACAATGTATAATCACTAGTGATCGTGGCATCTTAAGGGATTATTTGACCACTGAGCAGAAGAAAGCTGACAATTGGATTTAGAATACCAACGGCTGGGTAGCTGTGCTCCAAAATATTGGTTGTATCTTGCCATTAGATGTCTTTAGGAAACCTAGGGTACAAAACACAAAGATGAGGATTCATTTTGTTTTGTTTTGTTTTTGCTATCATGCAAAACAACATTTGCCAGCATTCTGAAAATGTTCTTTTATTGAGAATGTAGAAGGGGGAGTGGAAAGAAAGAACATATTCACTTGATGGGTCCTGTTGAGTTGCTGCCAGGCTGAAGACTTTGGCAGAGTATCAGGATGAGGATTCTGGAAAAAATGAACACATCAGAATTAGAATGGAGAGTTCTCCATCTGTAAATGGGGCATTCATTTACAAGGTTAAGATTTGTTTGTTGGGACTCTCTGTGTTCATACAGAAATTTATTATTTGTAACATACTTTGCATATTAATGAAATAGCTTCCTACAAAGTTGTCTTTAAGGATAAACAAATGAAAACTACTGGGGCTGCTCAGGACAGTAGTTATTGCTGATTTTTCAAGTAGAGTCATGCCATAACAGCATGAATCACAATAAAGCACAAAGATGTTAAGCTGTGGGCAGAGCTCACAGTTGAGGTTGGCATGGTTTCCTCCATGTGGCTTTCTTTAGCAATACTGGCTGCCAAGGAGCAAAGTAGAGAGTAGTAGACTTAACAGTGGATGATGTCAGGGAAGATGTTGGGAGGGTAGGTTGAAGAAGCAACCTGAGGCTTTGTGGCCACACATGGTTCCATAGCTAGATGGTGAGACCTTTTAGTCAAACACTTTCATTCCTCTCTCTTTCCTCTAACCCATAGCCATAGACACATAAACACAACACAACACACACACATGCACACATGCACATGTGCATGCATGTGCACATACATGTAAATAAGAATTTTGAGAAAACCAGAACACTTAGGAGTTTAAAATTTTCAGTTGACAGTCACTTCTTGTTCCTGAGACAATTCCTTGAGGCTAACAATAACAGCTACCGTTTATTCAGTACTGATGATAAACCAGGCTTTCTCTCACTTAATGTTCAAAACAACTCTTTGAGGTGAGTATTTATGATGCTCATTTCACAGATGAGGAAGCTTCAGCTCAAGGAGATGAAATAACTTGCCCAAAGTCCTCAACTAGTGAATGATGAGGCTGAGACTCACTCAGTTTCATGTCTCCCTGGTTGAGAGATCAGGTCCTCTCAGTGTATACAACCTGCAGTACCCATTCTGGCTCTGTCTTAATGTTATTTTATCGAGATTTTTAATTGATCTATTCAATCTTTCTGTTCTGTTTCATCAGACTTTGGTTAAAAAAAATCACTACATTCAACCCTAGAACTAAAAAGTAACTAAATCTTTATATATTTTGCATCTAGTTTTTACTTCCTTGTATTTTCATGTATTTATTGGTCACCCTTAACAGATTTTAAATTGACTTTTTGAATCATGGACCATGATACATTGAGCATTGTGTTGAATACTTAGAAGACACAACAAATAGGTCCCCAGCTAGTTAGTTGGGGAACTTATGGTATAACTGGAAAGGAAAGGAGACACAGACAAAGATGCAAATTAGAAAAAGTGTGGTAAATATCACATTGACAGTCTATACAGTGTACTGTGAGGACACAAAAACTTTTGCTAAAACCAAATAGGATATCCTAGAGGATTGGGTTGAAGAGATTTTTAAACTTAGCAAATGGAAGGAAGGATTTGTCATCAAATAAGATGAAAGGTGGCAGAATGGATCATGTTGTGACAGTGGATGGGGTGAGGAGATAATTGGCATATTGATTTTGAGTGGTCTGTTAGACTTCCAAATAGAGATGTGAAACAAACTGTTGAATATTAGATCTGGAGTTTGGGGGACAGGTCTTGACCCTTCAGCACATAGATAGTATTTAAAATCTGCTATTGCATAATCTTCAAGAAAATAAACTTATAAGGAAAGAGGAAAAGGACAAATGCTGAGCTCAGGGCAGCCTCAGATAAAGAGGTCATGATGACAAAGTAACAATAAAGGAAACTGAGAAAAAAAATCACCAGTAAAGTAGGAAAAACATCATAAAGCTTTAGAGTCCTGGGGATCCTAAAGAAAGTATATCAAAGAGGAGAAGTGAATCACCTGTGTCAAATGCTGCTGATAAATCAAGTATGATGGAGATTGAGAATTGACCATTGGATTTAACAATTCAGAGGTCAGTGGTGACCTTGAAGTGAGCAGTTACCACAGAGTAGTGGGGAGAAAGACTTTTTTAAAGTGCTTTTAAGGGAAAAGAGGAGAGAAATTGAAAAGAGACAATTCTTTCAAGATTTGAAGCAGAGAAAAACATAGAAAAGGGTGAAAACTCCCAGAAGTCAAGTGATTATGTATGCTGATTAGAATAATCCAATCAAAAAGAATTCTTATTGAGGATGCAACATATAAAGGGAAGAATTGGTAAAGCAAGGTCTTTGAGAGGAGATGTGTATATAGGAGCGTGATATGAGAAATTTTTATTTATCTTATAAAACACAGAGAAATGAACTAGTTATCTGGCACCTGCTATATGCTAGATGCCACGCAAATGCTTTGCATTCACTATCCTACACAATTTTTCACAATAGCTCTTTTAGACTATCCCCAAGCCTCAGAAAAATTACATATCTGGAGCAGCAGAGTCAAAGCTTGGATCCTCACTTATCTGAGTCCAAAGACCATTCTCTTAATCTGGACATGTTACCTCCTCTGAAGAGGAAAACAAACAAGCAGACAAACAAAAATGAGGTTTTGGCAGATATAAAAGATGGGTCAAATTAAGAGGTATAAAACCAATTAGGAGGCTATTTTAATCATCTGCATGAGCAGTGATGACCATAAGGGCCTTAACTAGAAGCTTGACACTGGGACTAAAGAGCCAAGGCCCAACCAAGAGACCTTTCTCTTGGGTCTGGGATGGTGAAAAGTGGGGAGTGGCACTAGAATCAGGAGAGGCATGGAGGAGAGGGGGAGTCTAAGATGCCTTCCAGTTTCCCTATGTGGGTATATGGGTAAACCCACACATGGTTATGGGGGTGATACTCTGGGGTATGAGTGAGGTTAGGAAAGGAAGAGTTCTCAAAGGAAAAGAAAATATTAATGTGTATGGATTCATGGTCTCTCCTTTCTCTCTCCTTCTTTGGCCAGAGCTTTCTAACTCCTACTCTCACCTCTTATTCACGGAGGAAAGAAAAGTTAATTCCTAGAAGAAAGCTCATCTTAGGTAAAGAAAAGTGGTCATAGGAAAAGAATGATGTTATCAAAATTATGCTTAAGTGCTGAGAAAAAGAAGGAATTTAAAAAACATGGTAGGAGAGATAGGATGAGAGAAGGAAGAGAGGCCCCTAGGAATTTGGTAGAGAAGAGAAGATTTTTTTTCAGTTATTTTTTAATGAAATAACAGTCATTATTAATATTTACTGACGGATCTGATGAATCGTTGAACACTACATCAAAAAATAATGATGTACTATATGTTGGCTAATTGAAAATTAAATATATATATATATATCCCACAGACCTTTCAGGTGTGTGGGGGGGGTTTAAAATTAACCCCCAAAAGTCTGGAAAAAAACTGTGTCCATTCCAACTTATCCTTCCAGTCAGGTAGTATATTGAATGAATAAGAAATATATGTCTGAAATACTTTGAATTAATGATTTGCAGGAAGGTAATAATTCAGAGCCAGCCATGGTTGCAACAGAAATGACTAACCTCTACCCTTGGCTCTTGGTTTAAGATCTTTCTATTTATGCCATGTAGTTAAGAAGTGAAGACTAAGCGAAATAAGTCAATCAGAGAAAGACAATTATAATATGATCTCATTCATATGTGGAATTAAGAAACAAAACAGAGGGTCATAGGGGAAGGGAGGAAAAAAAAAACAAAAGACAAAATCAGAGAGGGAGACAAACTGTAAGAGACTCTTAACTCTAGGAAACAAACTGAGGGTTGCTGGAGGGGAGGGAGGTGGGGGGATGGGGTAACTGGGTGATACACTATATGTTAATTGAATTTAAATAAACAAACCATCAAACAAAATATTTACTGACCATTTACCATACATAGGGCAGATACTAGTATGTGTGTGTGTGAGTGATTTGGGGGTAGGAGTACCATCTTCAATCCTCACAATTACCCAATAAGGTAGGTGCTTCTATTAGATCCGTTTTACATTTGAGAACCCTGTGGTAGGCTGAAAATGTATCCGCCCAACACATATCCTGAAGATTACTCTATATGGAAAAAAAGAAAAACAGGATTTTTTCAGATATGATTAAATAAAAGGATTTTGAGAAGGTGTCCTGCATTATCTAGGTGGGCCCTAAATGCAGTCCTATAAAATCCTTCTAAGAAGGAGGCAGAGAGACATTTTACTACACATTGAGGAGAAGGCTATTTGAAGATGGAGCACAGAGGTATTTGAAGATTCTGGCCTTGAAGATTAGATAGTCACAACCACAAGCCAAAGAATGCCAGCAGCCACCAGAAGAAGTGAGGGATAAACACTCCCCCAGAGAATCCAAGGGGAACATGACCCTGCTGATACCTTGATTTGACCCAGGGATGTTGATTTCAAATTCATGGCCTCCAGAACTGTGAGAGAATAGATTTCAGTTGTTTTAAGCTACCAGGTATGTGGTGATTTGCTGTAACTATCACAGAAGACTAATACAGATACCAAGGGCATGAGAGTTTAATTAGTTAGCCCAGTAAACATCTAAGTCCTTTTACATCCAGGCAGTCTGACTTTAGTGGCCTTAAACAACTCTGCTATAATCCCTTCCAATAATGCCTCTTTTAAATGGTTGAGAAAGACAAGATTAAGGATCTGAATTCCTGTTGGACTTCATTCTCTAACAGTAATACCACTCTGCCACTGATCTTTGGAGTCCTGACTGAGAAGCATTTCAGTAAGAACAAAATAAAATTAGTGAATTATTAAACTAAGTCTCTAAGAACCACCTAGGGACAGCTTTGGACAGGCCCTCTGGGAGGTTGGGTGAATAATGCCTATGGGGTCTGGAGCTTTCCCATTTGCACAGCCTCAGACTTCCATCCAGTCCTCAGAGTAGACAAGCCCACTCCCAGAGCTGCCATCTCACCTTTCACCAAAGGAGAATAAAGACTTGCCTTCATAGGATGGGGGTGAATGGGGTGGGGGATGGAGTTCAACACTTTCACCAGCCCTTGGGCTTTTTCTCTGGGCATTTCCAGAGAGTAAAGGAACCATCCTTCTCAAATGAGTGATGGGGTGGGAAAAATATTTAGTGAAAAATAAACTCCTTGTTCTCTCTCTTTCACTGAACTTGGGGCCCTCTTCAGTTAGGCTTTAGAATAAAATAGAGGACCTTCTAAAAGATTTCCTATTTCTATGAAAGGTTTCTTCTGTCTCAGAAGGTTTTCAAAGTCTCAGTACTGAGAGGTTGCCTACTCTGTGCTCCTCAGTACCATGGACAGCCCCTCACCTGCAGCCCAACCCTGAAGGGTAAAGCCCTCCCTACTCAGTTTTGGCCCCCCCAACCCATTTCCTGCCACATCCACCTCCACTTATACATGTTTCTTTCCAGTTACAGGATCTCTTCAAGTCCTGCTCTGCAAATGATACTCCTTCTTCCCAAAACAATCTCTGCACCCTCTAGGACATACACAACACTCCTGCCCTCCTTGGCTTGAGATAGTTATACTCTAAGGGGTCACACAGCTGCTGGTTCCTGTAGGTAGCCTCCTTGACCAACTTCCCACTAGATATCTGAATTCAGACCCTTGTACATACCCTTGCCATGACCTGTAACACTGAACAGTATAATAATCTGTTTCATTGTCTATGAGTCCTGCAGATAAGGACATTACTTCATTTACTCATTATTCCAGAAACCTAGAACATCATAAGGATTCACTAGGATTCACTAGATGAATATATGAACAAATGAATGGGTGGCTTTGGGTTTGTTGGGTCTGTAGCCTCTTTGTTTCTCAGCAGAGAATCTAATGTAAAGATAATATATCTTATTCTCCTGTCTTTCATGGGCCTTGACCAGAATACATGTTCCATACTATATTATTCATTGATTCTCATCAAAAATTAATCTTGAGGGGCGCCTGGGTGGCTCAGTCATTAAGCGTCTGCCTTTGGCTCAGGTCATGATCCCAGGGTCCTGGGATCAAGCCCTGCATCAGGCTCCCTGCTCAGCGGGAAGCCTGCTTCTCCCTCTCCCACTCCCCCTGCCTGTGTTCCCTCTCTCACTGTGTCTCTCTCTGTCAAATAAATAAAATCTTTTAAAAAAATTAATCTTGACTGAAAAATCCCAGAACTTTCTGGGATGGTATTAAAAGGGCTCTGAGTTCTCATAACCTAGACCCACAATCCACTTTTGAAAACTTATCTTTCATAATTTGCCCCCAAAATCCTTTAACATACTGTTTTCCAGTAAGGATATATACTTATCTCTGTGTTTTCATTCATGTTGTTGTCTCTAATGAGAAAGCCATTCCCCCTTCTGTCCTTTAATACTTCTCAGGGCACCTGGGTGGCTTAGTTGGTTAAGCAGCTGCCTTTGGCTCGGGTCATGATCCTGGGATTCTGGGATCAAGTGTTGCATCTGGTTCCCTGCTCAATGGGGAGTCTGCTTCTCCCTCTCCGATTGCCCCTACCCCTGCTTGCACACACACACTCTCTCTCAAATAACTAAATAAAATCTTTTAAACTAATTAATTAATTAAAGAAAATATTTCTCATGCCCCAACGTCCTGTTTAAATACCGTCTTTGCCAGCCAGACTTCTATTAGATTTTGCACCCACTTATTTCATAGTATTTTCTACACTTAAATCAATGTAGTTGTTTAAATGTTGGTCCCACTTGAAAAAAAACGGTATCTTACTGAATGGTACCCTAGTGCCTAGAACTGATCCTGGGGCCTGGAACATTGAAATGCTCAGTAAGAGTCTGAGAAATAACTAAATGGGTGATACCCAGCTGACCAAACCGAGCCAAGGAAGTCACCCACAATGACAACAATGTAGATTCCTTACTTTCACAGCCTTTTTTCAGAAAAATTAACTGAAACACAGTGGAGGCAAGTGGCTAAGCCCAAGAATGTAAAGTTAGTGGGGGAACTAGAACAAGAACTGAAGACTCCAGACCTCAGCCTGACAGTCTTTCCACTTGCCAGCTCTAAGGAATAGTTTGGTCTTGTACACACCTTCCTTTATTATAGGGGCTCATCAAGGGCTGAGTGAAGGGTTTGGTTGCCTTACATTCTTTTGACTCTGGGAAGCAAGTGGCTCCTTGTCTTAGCCAGATGTGTCCCCCCCTAGGAGAGCTGCAGACAAATGTGATTAGCTCCCTCTTAATCTTCTATGAAATGCAAATGTGTTCCACTCACACACCAGTGACATCCATTGTCTGCCTCTGTGTAGGAGCTGATAATGCCAATTAAATGCCAAGCCTCACTAACAGGTGTGCTGATTGCTTCTGCAAAATGATTTACTGGAGCAACACTCTTGAGGGTAAAGTAGACAAAAAAGAACATTCCAGCTCCCCCTGATCCTCATCTCTGTTATTAGCTTTTATATTTGATCCTTGCTGCCAAAAATTAACTTTTTCTCCCTAAAAATAAAATCAGAATCATGCTTCATATGTGCAAACTAAACTAGTAACATTTCTGATCTGATATTCATCCCCTCACTATTGCCCCACTACAGCACTGACCCTAAGGTCTTTCTCTGGCTCCCCTCCCCCAAATCCAGCCACACCACTCACAGCTTCCTGAGTGATCTTCCTGAAGAAGAGAAGCTTTCAGTCTGTCATTTTCCTACTGAAAATTCTTCAATGACATACTGTTATCTGTTCAATCAAGTGCATATTCTTCTGATGGGCACTCAAAGTCTTCTATTGGCCCCATCCAATTTTCATGAAATAATCTCCCACTGCACATCAGCCCATGGTGAACCTTGCACTCTACTTTTCATGTCTGCTTTCTTCAGCAAACTTCTGTCTGAAAGGCCTTTTCTTGAAACTTCAGTCCAATGAAATAAACCTTCCTCCAGAGCCACCTCTGCAAAAAACATTTTCAGATCTCCTTAATCAAAATTTCTTTCTCTTTTCCTCCCAACCCCCAAGTTATTGGTATAGAATTACCAGTTTTTGAGCATTTATTGCACATGTCAGACATATGTTAATTGCTTATTTGGGTAACTTCATCTTCACAAAATGAGATGTTGTCACTCTCATTTTACAGATATTCTCCATCTCTGAGGGATAAAGCAGTCTGTCCAAAGTCACAGAGTTCAGGGGCAGAGCTCAAGATTAAGCCCAGATATGGGGCAATTTTAATGCACAGGCTCTTATTCTGTATAGTATGTGTTGGCATCCTGGGTAGAATATTACTGATTACCATGTACATGATTATTTTTCATTTCTGTGATTACCTCTACCAGCAAGTTCTAAATCCTGAGAGAACAGGGAACATGCCATTTTCACCTGCATATGCCTACTACTCAGAAGAAGAAGCTAACAAACAGATGTTAAAATGTTTTGAAACAATTCAATCTGTCCTGGAAAGAACATTTCTACCCCTGTATCCACTTTTTACTTTAAGAATATCTATAGACATGTCGCATAAAAATGTGGATTTAAATCCTCCTGACAGAGGCTGAGTTCAGTGGTCATATTTATATCTAAGGTCTATGGTTAAGAGCCACAGGAGTTATTTATTTAATGTTTACAGCCTATAAAATCAAATGGTATCACCTCAGACTAATGGAAGCACTGTATTTCTATCACCTTTGGGTTCTACCTCCACCTTGGGTTCTGTCCTCCACTCTCCTCTGGGCAGAGGACTCTACCCAGAAAAACTTCGCCCATTCCTGCTGCCTCCTGAGGTCTGCCTCCTTTCCCCAAGTCCATAGTCACATTGAAAAGCCCTGTTGCTCCTGGATGGAGCTGTAGGAAAGTCTGCCCCAAAACAACTTTCATTTCAAACTCAAACATGACAAGGGCTTCCTTGCTGGGTAAATGAACCCACTGTTCTCTTGTTAAATTCAGATCTATTGAAGGGAACCTGGAGAATGAAACTGGCAGAGGGATTGGAGAGATGGGGAATGGAAAACAAACTTTTGGCAGCTTTTTTTTTTTTTTAATTTTCAAATTTTTAGCTAAGCTTAATTTGGTGGAGTAAGTGAATGGTCTTTTCCTAAGATGCATTGAGAAAGGTGAATAGTGGGGAGGCCTTGTTTAGTAATAAGATCTGATGTCTGTGACCCTTGATCTAATTTAAAGGGCTAATTAAGCTGATTAATCCAGTATCCAAACCACTGCAGTAATCTGGACTTCAGTTGCGGGGAAGGCCACAAGCGTTTATCTTTCTTTTGTAAAGAGGTAGAAATTCAACTTCCTGGAGCCTGATGTCTATGAAGTAGTAGTCTTTTTGCTACCTCTAGAAAACAGGATTTAAAAAAAAAAAAATTCATAATGGGCAGGAGGCAGATTCTACCTTCTTGAATTCCTCAGTCTGCTTTTGGTCTGAGCTGTCTCTTCTATAACAAAGAGAAATAATTCTGATGGTTGAATGATTTTAATGGTAGAACTCAGCTACTTGGTTCCCTGGAAAAGAACAATCTTTTTCTTTCTCTGAGGATATCTGTATCTTCAGGTGGTTTTAGTAGGACCCTGCAGGAGAAAGGAGAGTCAGGAGAAAGGAAGGAGAACAGGAAAGAAAAGGGGACAATTGTGAGACAGATTGTACATCTGGTCACCCTACTGTCCAGAAAAGAGATAGAGATTATCTTCACTTTCACAAATGATCTCTGAGACTCAGCTCAAGTTTAAGCCCTGTGATTTTGAGGACATCCACTTATTACCCTTCAGATAAACAACAGCAAACTCCTTCCACTGTCATTTAACTCTTTTCCCTGGCGTAAGAGGAGACCTCTAATCAGGGTCTCAGGACTCTGGAGAACGCCCATTGTTTCAAATGTTCTTGTATAATAACAAGTGTACAAGAGCATTTCTTCTTGCTAACTGAACCCAGTCTTCCAAGGGCTGTGAGGGAGATATAGGAATACATGCGCATGCACACACACACACACACACACACACACAGAGGGAAAGAGACTGGCTGTGTTGCACCAAGGTTGAGGCTGGGATGGAGCTAGAACTGAAGTCCTAATACCCAATGCAGGAAACTGGGATCATGGACTGGACCACAGGGAAATAATAATCCACTAGTTTTCGAGCTCTACTTTATTTCCCTTAATGCTTAAACTCTAGTCCCACTGTAAGCTCCTCCAAGACAGAAATCATGCTTTCTTTTGATTTCCTGTTCCTCCCTCTCCTACCTAGTCCTCTGTACTAAGAATTTTACTAAGCCCTAGAAATTAAAAATAAATAAAAATGCAAGAAGCTCAGAAAAAAAAAAACAAAAACAAACCCTAGTCCCAAATGTTAAAATACTCTGGGTGATGGCAAAGAAGAACAAGAGAACAATGGTAAGACCTCCTTTCATTTGGGAACAAATCCAGCTCTCCTCATCTCAATTACATGGAAGAAAGACTCAAAAGAGGGTGGGAGAGGGTCAGAGAGGAAGAAAAGCCTGGACCTGTTCCACTATAACCTCTGTATCAACTATCAATGAGGCCAAATATACTGAAGACAAAGAAAAAAAGATCAGTAGAGATAGAAAAACCTCCTTCCTCCTGGTTGTACTCTGGCTCTTCCTGCTTTAACAGTACAGGAGAGAATGCCTCATCCATAAATTATACTGTGATTCCCTCTGGTGAACTAGGTCAATCAGTGATTTGAAAGTGACTAGGAGCAGTAGTGTCCCTCTCTTAGGGATATGATATGGGGGGGAATGAAAGAGCCACACAGGAGAGAAAATATTCTGGATATAACCATGACATTGTATTATGTAGAGGAAAATAGGAAAATTGAAGGGACAAGAACAGTGGAAGAAATGTGTCTGAATGTTCAGGATACAATTTAAAAGTGGGAAGGACACATACTGTTTCAAATATCACAGGCTCAAAGACAGTATGAAATAGTGGGAAAAGCACAGTCTTTAGAGTAAAAAAGGACTTCTGGTTCTGAATATGTGCTAAACATCTTCCATTTTACTTCATCTGTTAATCACACACACACACACACACACACACACACACGCGAGAGCCTGGAAAAAAACATGTAAGCCAGAATACTCTGAAAGTGCATAAAAGTACAGACCACGAGCCTTGGGACTTGAGAAAGAGCTAAGTGCCACTCCAGGGTAAAGCCAATGGGCAAGGTTCTGACTTCTACTTTATCCCTGCAGTAACTAGATGGTACCCTTCCTCCTGCCCAGTCAGAACCATGGACACTGTGGGGTGGAGTCCTGTCATTTGAGTAACACACAAGTTGAGCAGACCAGAATAGCACTTCATGGACTTTAAACACTAAATTTGACATTTAAGCCATGAAAGGGAGCTAGGACATGAATTCTGAGCCTAAACAGGTTGACTACTTGTTATGGACTGAATGTGTGTGTCACGCTCAAATTCACACATTGAAACCCCACTCCCTAATGCCTTCGGAAGATCATTGGGATGAGTTAAGGTCATGAGGGTGGAGTCCTTATGAATGGAATTATAGGAGTCAAGAGAGAGTTTGCTTTTTCTCTCTGCTCTCTGCCATGTTGAAGTTGGCAGTCTGCAACCTGGAGGAGGATTCTCACCAGAATCTGACCACACTGGCACCTTGATCTCAGACTTCCATCCTCCAGAACTGTCAGAAATACATTTCTGTTATTTATAAGCCACCCAGTTTATGATGTTTTGTTATAGCATCCCAAGCTAAGACACTGTTAAAATAGATGATTAGATAGGAACTAGAGTCTTATAATACTAAAGATATCCATGATACAGTCCAAATCATTCAGTATGCCAAGAAACAGAAAAATCTCAAATTCCATGAGAAAAGCCAATCAACAGACACAAATACCAAGATGATACAGATGTTGGAATTGCCATACAAGGATTTAAAGACAGCCATAATAAAGATGATCCAATGAGCAATTACAAACACTCTTGAAATAATAACAATAAATCTCCACAAATAAATAACAGACATCAATAAGAATCAAATGAAATTTTAGTTCTGAAAATAAGATAACTAGAATAGGGTAAAAAGCACCTGAGTCTGATGCAGCCTGCTTAATAATCTTGTGATTCAGTGAAAATGACAATGTCTTAGAAGTCTAGCTTTATAAATTGCCCTCTCTGAGCTTGCGTGTCAGTGTAAAATGAGGATAATGCATAATGTCTCTTGGAGCTATGGAAAAAAGTGCGTGCTATCAAACAAAAATTTTAAAAGTATATTAATTATCAACTGTTATGGAACAAACTGCCCCCAAATTTAGTGGCTTAAAACAACAACAAAAAGTGTTCTATGCTTATGAATCTGAAATTGTGCAAAGGCTTGACAGGAATGGACCCTCTGTTCCATTTGGCTTCAGCTGGGGTGACTAGACAGTTGGGAACTGGAATCCTCTGAAAGATCACTCATGCACATGGCTGGCACTTGGGCTGGGGAAACTCAAATGGGTAAAAGTTGGGACTCTTCATGGCTTCTCTATGAGATTTCTCCAGCACCGCAGTTTCAGAGCAAATAGACTTTGTATGTGTAAGCTCAAGACTCTCAGATTGTTTGTCTCAAGGAAGGCAGATGAAAGCTGCCTCATCTTTTATGATTTAGCCTCAGAAGTCATGCAGCACACATCTTCTATCATCCCAGGCACACTCAAATTCAAGGGGAGGGAGTATAGACTCCACTTCTGGAAAGGAATGTCAACAAAACATTGTAATAGGAACATATGAGTTGGGATATAGTGGTGTGATCGCTTTGGAAAACACAATCTGCCACCAAGTCCTTTGTCTATTATTGTAAATGGTGAATTGGCAAACTACAGTTGACAGGCCAGTCTGGCCCCCTGCCTGTTTTTGCAAGTGAAGCTTTATTGGAACACACTCAAGACCATTTATTTACATATTGTCTATTGCTGTTTTGTATTACAGTAGCAGAACTGAGTATTTGTGACAGATACTATCTGGCCAAAACCTAAAATATTTATTGATTTATTGTCTAGACCAAAAAAAGTTCACTGACCTCTGTTGTAGACAATGTCAACATCCTCTCAGAATATGCTACCTGCCTCTCAACATCTCCATATGTCTAAGCTGACTCTTACCTTAGAATCTTTGCTCTTGATGTTGAAAGTGTTTTCCTATAACTCTTCTAATGAGTGACTCCTTCTCAGTCTGAGGTCTCAGTTCCTATACAGTCTTCTAAGAAAGGCCTTCTCTGTCTATCCAATCTAAAGTAGCTTCCCAAGTTCATTCCCAGTTATTCTATTCCACTGTGTTTCATTTTCTTCCTAACATTTGTCACAATTAGTGATTGTCATGTTTACTATCACCCCACTCTTTACTAAAGTATAAGTTTCATAATGGTGGGTAACATCTGTTTTTTGTGTGTGGGTTTTTTTGTTTGTTTTTAGGACACTCCTGGGGCAGTAGGCTCTCAATTAATACCAGTGGAATTGAAAAAAAAAAAAGGTCAGTTTTTTTCCCAACAAATTGTAAGTAGTTTTAAACCACTGTTATATTAATTTTTATGTCTTGAGTGCTCAGCAGAGTACAAGACTCTTAAAGTGTGCACCACAAATAGCTTCCAAGTACACGGTCAGATGACAGATCTCTTAGAGTCTGCATCACAGTAGATTCTATAGAACATTCCAACAGTCTCTGGCTATTTTCTGTGAGCTTAACTTATCTCCTTGTTTATGTCACAAGCTGTTTGAGAACAGAGATTATCTACTTCTGGGTATTTAGAGTGATATCTGGGAGTTAATGAGCATTTATCCCCCACATGTCACCATACACAAATGATGATTGCACCAGGACAATGGCCCATGAACAGAATCTAGCCACAGCGAAAGAAGGAGCCCAAGTGAGGAATGAGCGAGGGTCAGATCATAAACAATCTCCTAGAGGAGATGAGACCTCAGCAGCATTTGGAAACTCTTGAGGACCTAGAGCAGGAAAGAAGGAATTTAGGAAGAAAAATCATGTTCAGAGGAACAGCATTTTATATCTCACACCTATGTACCACATACTATGCTTACTGTTTATATGTGTTATCCCATTTATTTCTCACATCAATCAGATGAGAGAGGTAAGAACTACACCCTTCCTTAAAGAAGGAAATTTGAGAAACATTTCCAACTCAGATTTGCCTGATAATAAATAACAATAATAATAATAATAATAATAGTTATATAACAATCACTGTATGCCAGACATTGTCCTGGCAATTTCTGCATGTTATCTCACTTAACCACAGAAGGTCCCTGTGAGGAAGGTACTATTATTATCCCCAATTCTACAAATAAGGAAAATGAAGCATGGAGGTTAAGTAAATTGCCCAAGTTAGCTCATGACAGAGCCAAGGTTCAAACCCAAACAGTCTGGCTCCAGACTCCCATGTTTATAACCATCACTTACTCTCTGCGGCTCTAACATTTCTTCTTGCCTTTCATTTTGTTCTTACTAATCTCTCTATGGTCATCATCATCATCACTGTCAATATTTCCTTATGTGTCCAATTTGGCTCAACAACAACAACAATAAAAACAAAAACAATAAAATACAGGGTCAGGAGTGATGCCAAATGAGGACAGGTGAGTCTAGACAAGTAAGATGGGTTTATAACTTGGAGGAGCTCAAATGCCATACCTAGAATTATTTTGATAGTTACCCAAAGGAAGTATAGAGCTACCAAACAATTTTCAGTAGAGGCCAGGGAACCCAGAAGATAAACTTTTAATTGTTTTTGTTGTTGTAATTCTTGATTAGACTGGTATTGAAATGTCTGTGCAAGACCAACTTGAATGTGTGGTTGGACTTCGCAGTAGATATAGGCTTCACCAAATGTAAGACGACAGATCAGCTAGAGGAGACACATAAGCCTAGCTTTGAATATTGGGCTCCATTAATTTACTAGTTGTGTGACTTTAGAAAATTTGCTTAAATTTTCTACCCCTGGTTTAAGCATCTGTTAAATGGAGCTAACGTTGGTTTTTAGCTCCTAGGACTAGTGTGAGAAGTAGATGACTATAAGCCAAACCACATTTACCTTTGACTGAATCCATTGGCAAAATTGAAGTATCTTTTTTTTATTATTATGTTCAGTTAGCCAACATACAGCAAATCATTAGTTTTTGATGTAGTGTTCAATGATTCATTAGTTGCGTATAACACCCAGTACTCATCACAACACATCCTTCCTTAATGCCCATCGTCCGGGTACCCATCCACCCACCCCCCTCCCCTCTGTAACCCTCAGTTTGTTTCCTGGAGTCCAGATTCTCTCATAGTTTGCCTCCCTCTCTGATTTCTGAAAAAATGTTCAACATCACTGGCCATCATAGCAATACAAATCAAAACCACAATGAAATACCACCTCACACCAGTTAGAATGGCAAAAATTAACAAGATAGGAAACAACAAATGTTGGCAAGGATGTGGAGAAAGGGGAACCCTCTTACACTGTTGATGGGAATGCAAGCTGGTACATCCACTCTGAAAAACTGAAGTATCTTAAAGAGACTCCCTGAACATAGTAGGAATATAAATTGAGTAGAATTTGCATCCAATATCCCAGCTAGTATTAATCATATACCTGGAAGGAATACACCTGGCATTTTTATAGTCTGATGATAAGAATGAAAAAATGGTTATTTGGCAAGGAAGAAAAAAAGTAATCTGGAAGGGAACAGTTCTTAAAAAAATAAAAATAATAAATAGTAATCAGAAAAGGACAAAAGGGAGCTTTTTTCTTATCTGTATTAAGTGAAAATTAGAAGAAAGACTTCCAGCTTCCAGAACCACATCCTTTTCTCATCCCCTGTGTTAGTGGAAAGGAACTCAACTAGCAGGGTAGTGATTCAGACTTCATAATTAGATGGTGAAGGATAATTAATCTTGGGCCCTGAATCAGCTCCCTGCTAGTATGCTTCCTTTCTCTGTTCCAGTTCTCCATAGCCCAGACTCCCTCAGAATCGCAAACACAAAACCACTCATTTTAGCTTGGCTTAATTAATTTCCCCTCCAATGTCTCACCTATTGCCTTTGCTCTTTGTTAAGCTTCTATTGAATTTCCCCATAGATTATGTTTGTTTCCTCAGAGCCTGGAGGAAGGACAATAAACGTGTGATTCTTCACCCTCTGCAACAATCTTCAAGGACATTGTGGAAAGCCCCTCCCCTTTTCCATTTTTGCAAAAAACTTGCATGAAATTGACATTATGCACATGTACACAGTTTGTAAAAGACTGCCAAGAACAAAGCTTAAAGGAATGGATGTGCTTTTATTTTAAGTTCTATTTCGGGTAAACAAGGTTGAACATGCTTCAGTGGTTCTCACTGTTACCAATAACACCCAAATTATTCTTGGTCAAGCCCTTGCAAGCCTCCATGTACATAATGCAAAGGAGATAGAAATAAGATTCGGAGATTTGGGCTCTGAATGGAGAAGAGTTGAGAATGACCCAAGTTTCTGCTTTTGTGCCAGGATAAATAATGTAGGCATTCTCTGAGAAGGGCAGCATTGGCAGAGAAGCTCACTTGGGGAGAAAATATTAATGGGTTGTTTTGAAATGTTGAGTTTGAGTTGCCTTTGGGATTTTAATAATCTTAAACCCGATTTCCTTTCTTTATAAAACAAACAAACAAAAACAAAAACAACAAACTCCTTCAAAGACGTATTTATACCCATTACCTCACGTTAGGGTTCATAGCAGGAGACCATGAGAGGGGGCTTTATGTGGAAGTGTCTTACTAAGAAGTGTTCATCCTTCTGCCCAGGAAGGCAGATTCCCACACAGGTGACTCTGGCTAGTCCCCCATAGGGCCACAGAAATGGTGCAAGTCACAACTCAAAGTATCCAAAATGAAGGGTAGTAGGGGGAGCAATGAAGACCCATTTTCCCTCATTTGAATTATCATTTTCCTAGCTTGGGGTGCTCTCCTCTTAGATTTTTTGCAGGTCTAGCTCCTTATGACTCAGGTGTCTACACAAATAGCATTTTTTCGTGGAATCCTTCACCAACTAGCTAACACAAAATCTTTGACCACTGCAGGAGCCATTGTTACCTCTCCCACCTCCCCTCACCGCCATGATAAATGCTACCTCCATTGCCTCTACTATCACCAACCTCACCCTCAATGAGCCCAATGAGACGACCACCCCCCACAACGCTCACCACCATCCCCATCATTGACATCAACACCTTCATCATTTCCACCACCAGCCCCCTGCTGCTGCCCTTCATCTTGTTTTAATTTTCTTCCCGGCACCTTGCGCTACTTGATGCTATATTCCATACTATAGGCTTCTTTAGAGTTGTCTGTCTCTCCCCTCTTGAATACAGACGCCTTGACAACAAGGACTAATTTGATGTTGTGTCACCAGTGCCTCGAGCATGTCGAACATGGTAGAAATGAATAGACCAGTTGCCTGTTTAAAGACTCCCTAATGAGGGACTGGAGAGAGATGAAATAACTGTGGAGGAACAACATAGAGGAAATGAAAAGGATTTTGAAGTAAAAGCCCCGGAAAGGAGTGAAGTTACCTGGGGAAAGGGAAACCTCTTATTTTGATGCTGAAAATGAGGTGTGGGGGGATTTCACACCTGACAGGCTCCATTTTCTGTGGGAGGCACCTTAAATTTTTGCCTGCTTCAGCCCCAACTAAGCTCATTAAACATAGTCTAGGGAATTTCTACATTTTCTAATTGGTTTCATTTTAAAACCTTGTTTTATGAGCTTATCAATTAATCTAGTGTGCTTCATTCACATTTAATATGAAATGCCTTTATGCCATTTTATGTGCTTGAAAGTAGAGACTCAGAGGGGAACACAGTCTCTGATGGTGTCCTGGGATTGCCAATGGCCTGGTCTAACCAGTGGCAGAAAGCCTTCCAGGAAGGCAGGGGAAGAAAAGCAGTCTAAAAATTCCTCCCAATGCCTCACATACTGACATTGGCATCGGCATAGCCGTTTGCTGCTTATCACATTTGATCCCACAGAAGCAACATGTTTTCAAGGAAAGAATTTTAGATGCTGACCCAGAGGAGCCCCTCCTCATGGCCAAGTGGTCTCAGGCCAATGGCTCCTTGTGTCTGAGTCTCATTTCCTTCAGATCTAAAGTCCAGGTGGAATAAGCTGGCCTCCATGGCTCCTTCCATCTGTGGGGTCCTTACAACTCTATAAATGATCAACATTGTATTGTCACACATTTTTTACAAATGAGGAAGCTGAGGCTCAGGGCCGTGAGGCAACTGGCCCCAAGCCACACGGCTCTTTAGAGGCAGAGTCTAATCTAAAGTCCAGATCTGTCCAGTTCCGAAGACAGCCTCTTGCCTTCCCTGACACACTGCTTTGTCTGAGGCGTCGAGCAGAGATGGCCCAGCAGCCCTGGGCTCCAAGTTCCAGATGGGGCTCTGGTAGAAGTGGACAGTTGTGCTCACTGGCTTGACTTCTACTCTAACTTGCTCAACCCTCACTCCTTGGTTCTACGGCTTCTTCATTTCACCAAGATACGCCACGCCTCCCATCCCAGCCCCCAGAGCCAATGCTGATGTAAAAACTGTCAAGTGATCTGGCAACCCCAGAAGAGAGATGCAGGAAAAGGGGCAACAAAAAAGAAAGAAAGAAAGAAAGAAAGAAAGAAAGAAAGAAAGAAAGAAAGAAAGAGAAAAAAGAAAAGAAAATGATTAAATGAACACAGTGCCAGATAGACTCAAGGCCCTTGGGGACCAACTGTGACTGTCTTTCTGGGCTTGGGTAGGGTAATTCTCTCTGAGCCTCTTTCTTCACTATAAATGGGGAAAACAATACCCACCCCACAGACTTGTAATATGAATCAGCAAAGACAATTTTGCACAATGCCTGACACCCAGTAGGTGTTTGGTAAGTGGTGGTCATTCTTATTTTTAACTGAACTGGGCAAGGGAGGGTTCATTTGAAGTGGCAGGGGTATGATAAGCTATTTGCTGTCCTGAGAAGAGGGAGGTCCTCAGACAGATGGTAGCACCTTCCTGGGGCACGGCGCCTCTCCCTGACATCTGCCATCCTGGCCTGACATGGTACCATGCCACGACCGAGGCAGGTAATGCTGTTGCCATGGTGATGCAGTTCCATTCCCAGTCCAGCTCTGGCCATCCAGGACACACAGGATGCAGGTCACCAGCTCTTTGTCTGAAATGGAAATGAAGTTGCTAATGATGAGAGAGGCATGGGATAATCAGCCTCAGGACTATCACTAACTCTCTGTGCAGCTGGAAGCAACTCACTTAATGTCAGTACATCTTGGTTTCTTCATTTGTAAAAGAGAAATGATAAACCTCACTCAAGGGGTTGTTTGGAATATTGAATTAGGCTCTGCATGTGAAATCACCAAGGACGGTGCCTGACACATAGGAGGTCCTTTCTGAGTGCTAGGTCTTTTCCTCTGTTCCTGTTATTTTTAACGAGATAGGAAGGGAGAAGGAGGACAAAGAGACAGAGAATGGGAAGGAAGGATGAGGGAGCAGAAGGAAAGAGGAAAAGGATGAGGAAGGGATAATGAGGAAAAGAATAATAACCATAACTGCAGCAAAACATATGCATTCTGTGTGCCCACCCAGCCCAGTGTGTTGTTGCTCCAGGCCATTTGCACACATAGTGGACAATCTCCAGTCTTTTTTTCTCATTGTTGCTGTAACAAATTATCACAAATATGGTGACTTAAAACAACACAAATTTATTATCTTTTGGTTCTGGTGGTCAGAAGTCTAAAATGGGTCATCAGGCTCTGGGAGAGAATCCATTTCTTGCCTTTTTGGCTTTTGGAGGCTGCCCTCCTTCCTTGTCTCTAGCCCCTACACCACCCCACCCCAGGGGCATCACTCCAACTGCCCGTCTCTTTGTCATATCCCTTTATCTGACTCTTGGGGCTCCCTTTTTCACCTACAAAGGTTCTTGTGAGTACATCGAGTCCACCTGGATAATCCAGGGTAATCTCCTATCTCAAAATCACTACCTTAATCCCATTTGCAAAGTGTCTTTGGCCATGTAAAGTAATATGTTCACAGGTTCTGGGAATTAGGATGTGAATATATTTGGGGGTGGGGGCAAGAGGGAGTCATTATTCTACCTACATCTACACAGGCTAGAAGGTGGGTATCATCGTTCCCATTACAAGGTTAAAAAAATAATAAAAATATAACTCAGAAAAATTAAGAAATTCTCCAAAGATCACACATTTGTAAGTGAAAGAGCAAAAATGCAAACCACACTCTATTTAACTCTGAAACATATGTTCTTTCTGTAGAATATGTATTAAGATAGTGTTTCCTCTAAATCCAAGAAAGTTGTTTTGAATTATCTTTGAGGTTCACCTTGGGTCTGATATTCTACATTCAGGGAAAAAGCAAAGGCTCAATTCTAACCAGTATCTACCACTGCTCGTTTCTCTTCTCTGGTTCCAAACTAAAGGAAAAATGTGAAAGAGTTCTGGGACATCTGTAGAATGGAAGAAAATAATGGGGAGTGAGCATTTTCTGAGCAAGAAGTTAGAAAAATGCAGAACAAGCTCTGCTCCTACATGTACTACCTTGGCATAATGAATACAAAGTCTGCTTAAGATCCTGAAATATTCCCTCATTGGGCTTTTCTCCTGGCAGCCCAACCATCAAAATGAATGACAAACACATTGGTGTTTTGCTAATTGAACCAAACAGGAGGTAACTAGTCTTGAGAAATCCTATAATGAAATAATTAGTTACTCCATCAGTAAACGGAAATAATAATCACAGATTGTTAAAGCTGAAAATAAACTTTCTGATTATAGATGGGAGACCTGTGGCCCAGAAATGTCTGACACTGACACAGCTGTAAGGGACAGAGCTGGAACAGACACCCAGGTCTCCTGGCTGCTGGTCTAGGATACTTTCTACAGGACCATCAATTCCTAGAAGTTCAAACATGACTAGGTGATTTCCCTATAAACTGGAGCATCAGATATGGAATGACATATTGCATATACATGACAGACTTTGCTCCAGGTGAGAGATAGACTGATGAAAAGTCCAGAGTCTGTGTGCAGTTGGTTCTGAGGCTGGGCCAGGGAGAGTCCTTGGGTTACATGTACCTACTGGCATTCCCTCTGATGAGCTCGCCAACCCACTCAGCAATCAAGGACCATTTTTTTTCCTTTTTCTTTTTAATTATAAAAATAATGGATCATGATTAAAAATTATTTGAACCATTTTTAAAGTAAAAATAAAGATAAATCATCCTTCATGAACTCCACATGTTAATCACTATTAATATTATGAAGAATTTCCTTCCAATTTTTTCTCTATGTCTACTTAACAATTCTTTGGAGAAACCAAACCCTCCCTTTACATAACAACAACAAAATATTACTGTTGTCCAATGGGCCTCACACTGTTCTACCAGTCTCCAAATGATCTTTACCCAAACCACAGTGATTTGTACAAGCATGGCCATGTGAACCAAGCCCAGCCAAGAGAAGACCTCTCTGGGACTTTTGCTAGAGCTGTCAGGAAGGGTGCCCTTACTCTGAAACATGAGAGCCCTGCATCAGGTTGGCCATGGACTCTTGCCTTCATGTGGGGCAAAGTCTGTCTGAAAAATAAAACAAAGCTGAAACAAACAGAGCTAGGAGAGAAGGAGAGAGAGAGGGAGAGAGAGACTGAGAGAGAGAGAATCCTGAAAGCTTCATTCCATTTGGATGGCTCAGCCTAAGTTTTCTTAAAACTAGCTCTACCCAGTATATTTCCAAGTTTTTATGAACCAATAAATCCCCCCTTTTTTTATTAAGTTTGAGTGTCTGTCACTTACAATTAAAAGAAAACTGAATGATACTGGAATTGGTTGGTGTGTACAAGTGGCAGACATTAAAACAGCAAATTGGCTGGTTGAGGTAGTGTGAAGCAGTGAATGGCTGAGAGTCCCCCAGCTCCAAAGAAAGAATTGTAAATCCTTGTGCTAATGAAGACTGTATGTTGTCACTTCATGATATATGCATACAATTTGGTGCCCTCCTTTTTTTTTTTTTTTTAAAGATTTTATTTATTTGACAGAGAGAGACACAGCGAGAGAGGGAACACAAGCACGGGGAGTGGGAGAGGGAGATGCAGGCCTCCCGCAGAGCAGGAGGGACCCTGGGATCATGACCTGAGCCGAAGGCAGACGCTTAACGACTGAGCCACCCAGGTGCCCCCTTCCTTTTTTCACTTAGCACAATTATAGTGATGATGACAATAGCTTATAATTGTTGAACATTGAGTATTATGTATTATGCACTTTCCAGGCATATCTCAGTTTATCACTCAGCCCTTTCTATTGGGAAAGTATTATTGTAATCAGCATTTGCAGGCCTGAAAGAAGTTAAGAAACATGCTGGAGTTCCAATAGCTAAAAGGATTCAAACTCTATTATCCTGATCCAGAGCAAGAGTTCTTAACTATTGTTTATTTATATTCTTTAAATTTCATAACCCTGTTACTTCTTTCTTTTTTTTAATTATGTTATGTTAATCACCATACATTACATCATTAGTTTTTGATGTAGTATCATGATTCATGGTTTGCATATAACACCCCTGTTACTTCTTTCTTGTAAACCTTTTTAACAGAAGCATAATATTCCATTAAGAACATGTAATAATCCTTTCCCTCTTTTGGTAAAGGACACAAGAAGACATGGGTCAATGCTGCTGAGACAAGGTTTAGATCTTGGTGATAAAAATGTCTATCTCCCCAGGGAAAGCAGATTGGCTAAAAATCTTCACATGGGATTTATCCCCATCCTCCTTCCTACTGGATCCTGGTAACCTGAACCAGTTCTCTCCATCACCACTCCCTTGCACCTCAACAGATAATAAGATGGGTTGTAACAGTGGAAGGGGCCTTATATAGCTGGAGGTAAGGAAGAAGTCTACTTGTTCAACAAAGGTGTGTTGACACCAACTCTATGTGACTGGGACCATAGCAGTGAACTAAACAGAAATTCTTGTCCTCATAAAGCTTGCATTCTGCTTGGGAAAGACGAGCCAAATCAATCAATCAATCAATCAATTTAACATACTATGTGAAAGATGCTACCTAGTAAGTGCTACAAGAAAAATGGAAAGAGAAAGGAATGGGGAGTTTGAAAAGGCTGCAAGTGAACAGAGTCATTGGGGGAACCCTTCAGTGTAGAGGTGACAGTTAAAGACTTGAGGGTCCAAGCCATGTGGATGTATAGGGGAGCCCTCCAGGAATGTGTTAAAGCAAACACAAATGTTCTAAGGCAGGAGAATGTCTTTGTGTGTTTGAGGAAGAGCCAGGAGCCCAGTGGAATAGAGGAAATAGGGAGCACAGTATTAGGAGATTAGGTCAGAGAGGAAACAGCTCAAGAGCAGAAATTGTGGGGCACTGCATGGCATGTGAGTACTTTATTATTTGCTCTCAATGAGATGAAAGGCCATTTGAGCAGAGGAATGAGATATCTGACCTAGAGTTTAATAGGAACCCTTTGGGCTATGTGTGAGGAATAGACTCTAAGGGAGCAAGGTAGATGCAAGGAGACTAAGAGAGATGACAGTGGCTTGTGCTAGAATAGTAAGTATACATGTGTTGAGAAGTGATCAGGCCATGGACAAGTTGAACCTAAAGGAGAAAGGATTTGATGATAGATTGGATGTAGGATGAAGGAGTCAAGGATGGACCCTGGGATACAAACACCACCCAAAAGCAGCTTTGTTTATACCAGGATTGTTGGAAAACTGAAATAGACTATGGTCACAGCCTTCATCTTCCCTGGAAGGAGGTGGTAGGTGGCTGCAGATGGTCCATGTCACTCCCCTGCTGCAGTCATTTAATGGAAAGGAAGGTTATTTTGAAAATATCCCTAGTAATTGGCTTTTCTAATACAAAATTGGTAATATTGGAACACTACAAGGTTATTGATCATTAAAAATGCCCCTTTCTCAGTATGCTCCAGGTGAGTTTTATTTTTCTGCTAGTCCATTTCTAAATCATGTTTTGCCAATTATTTCTGTTCTGTGTAGTTTCTGGTAGTGAGCAGTGGGAATAACTTAAATGTCAAGGGATTATTTAGAGGGCTGACACAAATTGTGGAATATAACAAGAGTATTTATATTAAATCTCACTGTTATAGTAAAATAATATATAGAGATATCTGGGAAGATCTTAGCTGCACATGATGGTTTGTTTTAACAGTGGATGTTGAAGTGGGGGAGATTATGAATGCTCTTTTTGATTTTTCTTTAATGAGCTTCTGCTACTTTTTAATAAGAAAAAAATAAGAAAAATGTAATAAAAGATGCAATAATAAGAGTATTAAAAGTATTCTATTGCAGGTTATCTGTGGTGTTCCAACTAATCTCTTGCTATTGGACATTAGGCTCTTTCACCATATTATTTTTAATGAATGGAGAATCAATCATTGGCTGAAAATATTTTAGAATTGAAAAAGAAATAGAGTAGAAAAATACTAAAAATTCTGAAAAAAAAGACAAACTTATTAAGAAAGCATTATTATTTTTACATATTCCATAGGACCTGAAAACTACCAATATTGCAATTTTAATTTCAACCAAATCTTCATGTTGATCAAACTGTAGTGATGCTCACTAAGTTTGTTTTTGACCAAGTTGTCATCCATAACTCACACAAAAGACCAAGCATGAAGGCATGTGCAGCCTCATGGAGAAGCCAACAGGTGCTATGGTCAGATCCCTAGGGGTTTTTATTGTTTTGTTTTGTTTTGTTTCTGTTATATTAGTCACCATACAGTACATCATTAGTTTTTGATGTAGTGATCCATGATTCATTGTTTTCGGATAACACCCAGTGCTCCATGCAGTATGTGCTCTCCTTAATACCCATCACCTGGTTACCTCCTCCCCCCACTCCTCCTCCCCTCTAAAACCCTCAGTTTGTTTCTCGGAGTCCATAGTCTCTCATGGTTCATCTCCCCCTCCACTTTTCCCCCCTTCATTTTTCCCTTCCTAGATTTTAACCCAGACACAACTTGTTGTTACCCTCTCAACCTTGGAAAATGTACGATAAATGCATCTTCATCTGAACAGTGCTAATAAGTTTCTCCTTTTTTGAGATCATTGTTGTGAAAAAAATAATAATGCACCTAAAATAATTCATCATGCTATTTGTCACAAGGTTAATTCTCAATAAATGGTGACTGTTATTGTCCTTTCAGATTACTCCTGAACATCTTGAAATTTCCATCTGTCTATCTTCTAGCTTCCAACCTGGGTGGTTGCTGCTGCCTACTATGATACTGGGTCCCTACAGTGGACATCTGTGAACACAGCTTCTCATGTGCTTGCTCTATTATAAGGGAATGAAGCAGAGCTGGAGCCAGGGAATGCCTATTTACTCATCACCCCAGACCCAATGAAGCATTCTGTAATGTGCTCAGTGAGGCAGTGCAAACTCTTTGCCCAAAGAACACTGAATGTGGGGTCACTGTATATGCAACACATAGCACATCGTATTGTAATGTTTCTCTACTTAGTCTGTTTTCCCCAATTAGATTGATAGCTCTTGAAACAGGGACTATGGCTGATATATGCTGCCTTTTTAGTGTCTGGGAAGTCCCTGTTACAGAGAGAAGCTTAATCCATCCATTAAATGATGGATGAATGGGTAAATTGATATATCAATAAAAATATGTAAGATCAGGCTTTTTCGGGTGTGTGTGTGTGTGTACAAATTTATTTCCTGGCTTTTTTTTTTTTTTTTTCAAAGCAAAGGGCAAGTCACAGCAGTAGTCAAAAATAAACAAAAATAGTCACATTAGTATTTTCCAGTCCTATAAATGGGGTAAATTTAGCTTTCTCTGAGCAGTTACCAATAGTAATAAAAAGGCATAGGATTGATTTCCCAATTCTCTGACATAATACATCAGTTAATATGGTGTTCACTAGAGGGGAATAGAGTCTATTTAAAATTCTAAAATTGTATTTAACTTTTTCTTAAGTGATAAGGATTTTAATATTACCAATTGGCTAATGGGAAGGAAAGAAGGCAGAGAACAAAGAAAGAAGAAAGTCTTAGTAAATGCTTCATAAGGAAAAATCCCAGGGCTCGGAAGTATGTCTTTACTGAGGCTTCCTTCAGAGTCTTTACCATTTCTCTTTTGTGTACACATGCACATTTTATGAAGGTCAACCTAACCTATTTTTGGCCCACCATTTTCAACAGACTAGCCCTCCAACTCCTTCCTTTTTCCAAGCAGATTACCTCACCTCCTATCTCATGAAGACAATATAAGCAACAAAAACAAATCAAGAAACCAAAAACCAGGAAATTAACCCTTTTTACTTGTACATTGTTCTCCCTTTCTATAACAGTGGAACTGGTGTCTCTTCTTCCATCTGAAGTTCAACCTCATTATCTTCAACTTCCTTTGGGACTGAACTCATCAATTATCCCTCCCCTTCTCTAACATACTTTCCAGTCTTCTCTTCTACATATATCCCCCCATCAAGAGGTAAACATTCTCAAGATTGCCCGATTGAAACAAAACTGTCCATTGCCCCTTATCCTCTTCAAGGTACCATTCTCTCTACCTCTTCATATCTAAACTCTTGAAATACTGTCTACTTTCACTGTGTCCTATTTATTACCCTGTCCTTCTATGTCATACATCACCACACGTGAATGCATTTTGAAATTAATAAATATTTTCTGTCTTACTTTATTGACCATTCAGCAATCCATGCATCTATCTATATACATCTATATCTCCAGCCCAAGATCTCCCCAGAGGAGCACATCTAGTTGCATTTCTTTCCTCGCCAGTGAAGAGACCCCAGACTAGGTCATTACCAAAACAGCTCCTCACAGGTCCACTTGCTTTCACAGTGTTCTCTCTGACAAATTGTCTATAATGCAACCGGATTACAAATCTGATCATGTCTCTGCTACTTACACCATCCAAAGACTTCCAGTTACTCAATGGATAAAGTCTATAACCCTAATTATAGGTGGTTAGTGGGAATGAGCGGGGGTTGAGGTCTCTTGACCAGGAAAGTAACAATTTTGTCCAGATTTATATTTAGTATTGAATGTGGGTAATACTCTGTAATATCTTTGCTAGATAGTAGCTATTGTTGAACATTAGTAATCTCCATTTTCATCATGGATTCTGGAATAGGCTTTAAAAATAACACACACACACATACTCACACACAAATATATTGATGTATTTCTCCCTTTCCTTCAAAAGGTCCCATAGCCATCTGTCTGCTTCACCCTCACCTTCCTCATTCCTCAGCACTTCACAGCTCAAAGAAACTATTTCATGTTCCTGACCCTTCCATATCCTTTCATCTAGCAGCAACTTTAAATTTTTCCATCAGCTTTTCTCCCTCCAAAAGACCTTCCATCTACTCAATTTTATCAGATTTCCTCCTTTTAGCTTCCAGACTTAATTCAACCAAAAAGAGAATGGAGAAAATGGAAACCCATTTTTTTTTTCTCACGTTTTCTCTCCTAGTCTAACAGAATGTTCAGAAGAGATGAGGATCTCAGAAAACTGAATAAATGAAGTAAATAAAATGAAAGAATGAATGAATGAGTGGATAAGTGGAAAGATGGATGCGTGGATAAAACAATAGTCACATGAATTAATTAATTAAATGGATGGATGATCTATTCCTCAGAAATCCCTTTAAATTGTGGCAGCAATGAGGGCACATATGCCTGGCCTCATCTCATTGGTTGGTAAACTAAACCTCAAAGATGTTATTACATGTACAAGTGATCCAACAACAAGAATCAAAATGAAAGAATTCATTCTTCTAAGTTTATATAAGGAATCTGTGTTCCAGATTGACATGTACAGTTTCTGCCTGACAACACCACCAGCACATACCACTGAGTAAACACAAACTTTTCTCACATAAAATCCCATATAACCTCATAATTTTCCAAAACACAGTGCTCTGGAAACTTTCTCTACTAGAAGTTGTCCATGAGTGGACATCTAGTCCTCAGAGATCGCCTCTCCTTTTCCTCAGAATTTGACTTGACGTCCTCTAAGAGCATTTCAAAACTTTATTACAAGCACTGAAAAAGACAATGGAACAAATGAGTCTCAGAAAGGTATCAGCCAGGGTCCAATCAGAAAAACAGAAGCCGAGGGGTGGAGCAAGATGGCGAAGGAGTAGGAGACCTGGATTTCATCTGGTCTCAGGAATTCAGCTGGATAGGGATCAAACCATTCTGAACACCTACGAACTCAACAGGAGATCGAAGAAAAGAATAGCAACAACTCTCTGAACAGAAAAGCAACCACTTTCTGGAAGGTAGGTCATGTGGAGAAGTGAATCCGAGGCAATATTCGAATGGATAGACCGCCGGTGGGGGAGGGGGCCTCCATCGGCCACTTCTGGCAAGTGACAGAGCCACGGAGCACAAAATCGGAACTTTTAGAAGTCGGCTCCGCTGAGGGATGTCGCTCCAGTGGCTAAGCGGGGGGTGGAACCCTCGCGGGACAGTGTGGTCTCAGGACCCTCGGGGTCACAGAAAGACCGGGGGTGCCTGAGTGTGGCAGAGCTCCCAGGTAAGGGAGCAGGGAAGCCGGCTGCAGAGATGGAGCCGAGGTGTGGGCTCTCAGCTCGGGGTTGCCATAAACTGTGATCCGCGGTACAGTCGGGCCACTGCTCCTCTAGCAGGGACCCAACAAGCGGCAGATCCGGGGAGACTCACCTTCCTTCTCTGGGAGGAGCCGTGCGGGAGTGCACCGCAGGGATCTGCTGGGTTTGGAGACTCCACATCTAGTTGGGTGCCAGAGATAGAAACGCTGGTCACAGGCCAGGTGAGCACAGAGTGTGGCCAGAGACCGGGGAGACAGGAGTGATTGACTGCTTTTCTCTGGGGACTCACTGAGGAGTGGGGCCCCGAGTTCTCGACTCCTCCAGGGCGGAGATTGGGAGGCTGCCATTTTCACTCTCCACCTCCAAAGCTGTAGGGAAAGCTTGCAGGGAACAAAAGCTCCCGAGAGCAAACCCGAGCAGATTACTTAGCCCGGACCGGGCATGGGCGGGGCAATTCCGCCTGGGGCAAAGACATTTGGGAACCACAGCAACAGGCCCCTCTCCCAGAAGATCAGCGAGAACAGTGAGCCAAGGCCAAGTTTATCGATCAATGAGAACAGCAGAACTCCAGCGCTAGGGGAATACTGCACATAGAATCCATGGCTTTTTAACCATGATTCTGTAGTCTTTCAAAGTTAATTTTTTTCTTTTTTAACTGTCTTTTTTTTTTTTCCCTTTTTCAACCAACATCTTATCAATCCCTCTTTTAAAAAACATTTTTATTTTTCATTTTTAGAGTCATATTGTATCCCTTCATAGTAGTTACTCTTATTTTTAGTATATATATATAAGTTGTTCTCTCTTTAAAATTTTGACATACAGTTTCTTCTAACAGATCAAAATATACACTAAATTTCTAGTGTATGGCTTTGTTCTACTCTCCTGCCTGATCACATTCTCTCCCTTTTTTTTTCTTTTTTTTTTAAAAACCTCTTTCTTTTTTCAAACAAGTCTTATCAATTCCTTTTATAAAATTTTTTATAATTTTCACCTTTACAGTAATATTCTATCCCTTCATTGTATCAACCCTTATTTTTGTACATATATAAGTTTTTTTTCTTTAAAATTTTGGGAGGCACTTTCTTAAAACAGACCAAATACACCCAAAATCTAGTGTGTGGCACTTACCTATGCACCAACCTAATCATATTTGACCATATTCTGTTTTGTTTTGTTTTGTTTTGTTCTGTTTTTGTTTGTTTTTATCTTTTTCTTTTTCTTTTTTCTTTCTTTCCCTTTCTTTTCCCCCGGTTCCAGGTCTTTTACTATTTGTTTAGACTATATTTTCTGGGAACATTTTACCCTGTTAGCATTTTGTTCTCTCATTCATCTATTCTCCTCTGGACAAAATGACAAGATGGAAAAAATCACCTCAACAAAAAGAACAAGAGGTAGTACCGACTGCCACGGACCTATCAATACAGACATTAGTACAATGTCGGACATAGAGTTCAGAATCATGATTTTAAAAATACTAGCTGGGCTTGAAAAAAGCATGGAAGTTATTAGAGAAATGCTTCTGGAGAAATAAAAGAACTAAAATCTAACCAAGTAGAAATCAAAAAGGCTACTAATGAGGTGCAATCAAAAATGGGGGCACTAACTGCTACGATAAATCAGGCAGAAGAATCAGTGATATAGAAGACCAAATGATGGAGAATAAAAAAGCTGAGAAAAAGAGAGATAAACAACTACTGGCAGAATTCGAGAGATAAGTGATACCATAAGATGAAACAACATTAGAATAATTGGAATCCCAGAAGAAGAAGAAAGAGAGAAAGGGGCAGAAGGTATAATGGAGCAAAT
>NC_138370.1:168942613-168975667 GCF_054177405.1 Leptonychotes weddellii | reverse complement strand
TAGAGAACCCAGATATGGACCCTCAACTCTATGGTCAAATAATCTTCGACAAAGCAGGAAAAAACATGCAATGGAAAAAAGACAGTCTCTTCAATAAATGGTGCTGGGAAAATTGGACAGCCACATGCAGAAGAATGAAATTCAACCACTCTCTAACACCATACACAAAGATAAACTCAAAATGGATGAAAGACCTCAATGTGAGACAGGAATCCATCAAAATCCTAGAGGAGAACACAGGCAGTAACCTCTTTGACATCGGCCACAGCAACTTCTTTCGTTAAGCATCTGCCTTCGGCTCAGGTCATGATCCCAGGGTCCTGGGATTGAGTCCCACATTGGGCTCCCTGCTCGGCAGGAAGACTGCTTCTCCCTCTCCCACTCCCCCTGCTTGTGTCCCTGCTCTTGCTATCTTTCTCTCTGTCAAATAAATAAATAAAATCTTTAAAAAAAAAAAAAGATACATCTCCAAAAACTAGTGAAACAAAAGCAAAAATGAACTTTTGGGACTTCATCAAGATAAAAAGCTTATGAGGTCATTTTAAACTTAAGATCACAAATATCCAATATCCATTCAGTCCTGCTTAACAACCCTAATTTATGTCCTTAATGAATTTGCTTGCTCACTCTAGGATGACCATTTTAGATCTTCTCAGATATGTTCAAACATTAATTATTCCTTTCCCCTATTCTCAACTGATGGTCATGTTTCTTATAAAACTGAGAAAATTGAAGCAGCTGTGAACTTCCTCATCTCCATCACCCTGTTTATATCTGTACCTGTATATTTTGACTTACCTCCAACTAAAGAAGATAAACATCCCTGTTCCTACCTGAAGCCAATACTCAGCTCAATTCTTTCTCCTCTCACCTGTTAAAGAATTTTGTTCTCATGATTTTCTTTTCTCCCACCTGAATCATTATTCCTTCATCTACCAGGCTATTCCCAATGGCATGTGAGTATGCCATAATAAAATTCATCTTAAAAAGTTCCCACTTGCCCTATATTTCCATCTACCCACTCCCTATTTCTTTGCTTCTCTTTAAAATACAACTTTTTGGGACATCTGGTTGGCTCAGTCAGTTAAGCCTCTGACTTTGGCTTAGGTCATGATCTCAGGGTCCTGGGATCAAGCCCCACATCTGGCTCTATGTTCAGCAGGGAGTCTGCTTCTCCCTTTCCTTCTCCCTCTCCCTCTGCCCTTTCCCCTGCTCATGCATGCACTCTCTCTCTCTCTGTCAAACAAATAAATAAATAAAATCTTTTAAAAATAAATAAATAAAATAAAATACAATTTCTCAGGGGTGCCTGGGTTACCCAGTCAATTAAAGAGTCTGACTCCTGGTTTCAGCTCAGGTCATGATCTCAGGGTTGTGACATCAAGCCTCTCATTGCAGTACATGCTAAACACTGAGTCTGTTTGGATTTCTCACTCCCTCTCCTTTTGCCCCTCCCTCCCTCATGCTCTCTTTTGCTCTTTCTTAAGAAGAAAGAAAGAAAGAAGAAAGAAAGAAAGAAAGAAAGAAAGAAAGAAAGAAAGAAAGAAAGAAAAAGAAAAAAGAGAAACTTCCCCACCAAGCCACTGAAACCACTCTTTTCAAAATCATTAACAACCTACATCTTGCCAAATTTCATGTTCAATTTTCTGCCTCACCTTACTCAATATCCACAGCATTTGACACAGTTGGTTTCCCCTCCCTATTTAAACACTTCCTTCCCTTGGTCTTCAGAACACCACCATTTCCTAGTTTTCCCTCCTACCTTGATGATGACACCTTCTCAGTCTCTTTCTCAGGATCTGCCTTGAAGTACATCAGGCTTCTTCTCTCTCCACTAGCCTCCTTGGTGATCTCATCCTGCTCCATGACTGCAGATACTATCTATATGCTGAGTGTTCCCAAACACCACAATTATTCAGTTGTTTAGTTGCCTAGTGGGGGTCTCCAACAGCCATCTCAGTCTGAATGAGGTCATAACAGAACTCTTGATTTCCATCCACTACCACCATCCCTACCACCCAATACACACATCTGCCTTTGTCCTGAGTCTTCCTTTAAGAAATGACACCACTACCCACTCAGTTGCCTTACTAGATTGCTAGGCCTGTCATAAAAAAATATCACAGATGGGGTGGCTTAAACAACAGAAATTTATTTCTCACAGTTCTGGAGGCAAAACATTTGAGATCAAGGTGTCAGCAAATTTAGTTCCTTGTGAGGTTTCTCTTCTTTCTTCACAGATAACCACATTCTCACTGTATCTTCACATGTTTGTCTCTCTGTGCATGCTCATGTTTGATATTTTTATGTGTGTTCAAATTTTCTCTTATAAGTACACCAGTGATGTTGGATTAGGGCCCACACTCGAGACTTCATTTTAACTTAATCACATCTTTAAAGATCTTATCTCCAAATATGGCTACTTTCTGAGGTACTGGGGCTAGGACCTCAACATTTTGTGGAGACACAATTCAGCCCATAAGAGTTGCTCAGTCCAAAATTTTAGCTGTTATCCCTATTCCTCTGTTTTCCTACTCAGTTTATCAATTAATTTTCTTGATCTTCAAACACATCTCAAATATAAACACATACAATCTCTACTTCTAGAGCCCAAGTATAAGTCATGCCCATTATTCAGTGGGATACTGGATACTAGACATTGGAGTTGTCTCCTAACTGGTAGTCATGTTTCCATGCTTGCCCAAACAGGAGCCAGAATGATCATTCATAATGAATGAATGAATGAATGAATGAATGAATGAATAAATAAATAAAATCCTTCCATGGTTTCCTGATGCACTCAGGATAAAATCCAAATCCCTTACCATGGCCTGTGTGATCTAGCTTCTGTCTCTTCTATCTTAGCACCCACCATGTTCCCCCCTGATTACTATGTTCTACCCACACTGAGCTTCTTGCTGTTTTTTTTAACACACCAAATTTTTCCTTCCTGGTGCCCTATCCAAGCAAGGAGGAATTTTTATAGTGGGAAAAAAAGTCCTGGATTGACACCTGCTTTTGTTTTCAACATTTTTTTTTTTAATTTATTTGACAGACACAGCGAGAGAGGGAACACAAGCAGGGGGAGTGGGAGAGGGAGAAGCAGGCCTCCCGCAGAGCGGGGAGCCTGATGCGGGGCACGATCCCAGGACCCTGGGATCATGACCTGAGCAGAAGGCAGACGCTTAATGACTGAGCCACCCAGGTACCCCTCAACATTTTTTTAAACATATAAGCTCATAAGATTTCTCAAGATTTTGTTGTTGTCATTATTTTTGTTTTTCCATTTCTGCAGGTGATATAAACAGCAGAAACTTAGTGACTCACAGTTCTGGAGCTAGAAGTCTAACATCAAAGTTTCATCAGGGTTGGTTCCTTCTGAAGACTGTGAGGGAGATTTTATTCCCCAGCTTCCAGTGGTTTGGTGGCAGTCTTCAGAATTCCTTGGCTTGTGACAGCATAGCTCCAGCTTCACAGGGCACTTTCCCTGTGTGCTTGTCTATTTCCAATTTCCCCCTTTTTGTATGGATTGTAGGCATATTGGATGAGGGCCCACCCTAATGACTTCATTTCAACCTGAATACCTTTACAAACACCTTATCTGCAAATAGGGTCACACAATCTGAGGTACTGGGAGTTAGGACTTCAACATACAAATTTTGAGAGGACACAAATCTATGCCAATCATTCTATAAGTACTCTGGTGGATAAGACACTGAGTGACAGAAAATTACCAAAGGAACAACTTATCCTTTTGCACATCTATCCTCAAACTCACCACATCCCTGGAAAGAGTACAGTTCAGTAAAGGAACATAAATGCTAATATTCTGAAGCTGGGGAGAAACAAGGAATAGTTCTTCCTACAGTTCTCATACCACTGATAATAGACATTACATACTATGGCTGTGAAGTATTTCATTCAATTCTTGCAATAGCCAGATGGATAGTTTTCCTACTTGACAAACAAGGATATTGAGATAAAGATAGGTGAAGTAAAACATTCATTGTCAGCATAAAGAAAGAGTTTTAATTTCTTCTTATGTTTGCATGACTCTAAAGATGCCTAATATGTGTGACTTTATCATGACTCCCATGTTCTATAAAAGAAAAGTAGAAACCATAGTCTCTGGTCTCCAAGTTTTTACAGTTTAGCTGGTAAGACGAGGCATATATAAAACCACAGGTGAATTCAAAATAAAATATCAACAAGACCAAGTTTAAAGTTTCTTGATGGAAGGGACTTTGTCTCATTCACCAATGGGGCCTCTGCACATGGTAAAGTACCTAGCAAAAAGAGTATGCTCAATGCCCATTTGCCAAATGAGTAAAAGAACTAATAGCTGCATGTTAGATACTGTTCATTCAGCAAGCTATTTATTGAATGCTTACTATGTACCAGCTTATGTGTCAAGTACTGCTTAGAGCTCTGGCAGTTACAGGGGTAAAGAGAGCAAAAAAGATCCCTGCCAAAGTTGCCAAAATTCCAGGAACAGAAGCATATTCCTGACAGAGGCAAGTGCACATGCCCTAACAGAGAATAAGCCGGACAATGGATCAAAGGAGGGCAAGAGCCCCCATAATTCACAACCATAAGAACCACCAAGACTCACTTGTAAGAATAAGATGCCCAATGTTTTCCAAGAACTAATACTAAGTGAATGTTTATATCTTGAAAGGCATTGTTTTGAGTACTTTTCACATATGAATACATTTATTCCTCACAACATCCCTCCAAGCTGGGTCTTGTTGTTATTCCCATTTTATGGATGAGGGAACTGAGGCACAGAGAAGGTAGTAACATGTCTAAGGACACAAAGCTAGATGTTAAAGCCAGGATTTGAATTCAAAGAGGTTAGTTCCACAGCTCCTACTTTTATGGAACACAATATGTAACCTCTGCAGATAAGGAAATAAAAATATGGTCCTTAAAGGCAAATAGGGCAAAATGTCAATAATCATTGAATCTAGGCAGTGGGTTTATGGGTGATCAATGCACTGGTTTTTCAACATTTATGAGTACTGAAAATTTTCATAAAACAGTTGAGAAAAATATAAAGTTTTTGAAAAGTTTTCAACAATGTGATTAGAGATCCAACACATACACACACACACACATACACATACACACAAACTTTATAGTTCAGTAAAGGAGAGTAAATGCTAAGAACCTAAGGCAGAGTAGGATTTATCTGTGGGCCAGTCCATGTCTACCGTACTCCCAGTTCTGAGCTCTAGAGGGTAGGAACTGTGCCCTGTAACCACTGTATCCCCAACACTTAATACGAGATCTAGAACATGGTTGGTGCTTAATGAATGCTTAATGAGCAAATGAATGAAAGAATGGAGGTGAGAGGTACAAGTTGTACAAGATAGACAGATGGCTAGAACAACAGTGCATCAGCTTCTTAGGGCTGCTGTAACAAAGCACCACAGACTGGGCAGCTTCAAAGAGCAGAAATTGTCTCCCAGTTCTGAAAGCTAGAAGTCCAAAATCACAGTGTCAGCAGGGCCATGCTTTCTCTGAAACCTGTAGAGGGGCGAATCTTCCCTTGCTTCTTCCTAGATTCTGATAGTAGCTGTCAATCCATGGCCTTCTGTGCTTGCCGCTGGATCTCTCCAATCTCTGCTTTTGTCATGACATGGCACAACATACTCTCCATGGACCTCTCTCTCTTCTCTTGATATAAGCACACCAGTCATACTGAATTAAAGGCCCATCCTGCTCCAGCATGGCCTTAACTGAACTAATTACATCTGCAAAGACCCTATTTCCAACTAAGGCATGTTCTAAGGCACTAGGGATTAGGACTTCAATGTGTCCTTTTGAGGAGGCATAAATCAGCCCATAACGTAGGTACTGGGAGAGAAGCATGGAAAGGGAACATCAGTCTTGGCATACTTCACCTCTCCAAAATGTCCAGAAGGACACAAATCCAACCAGAATGCTCCAGCATGTAAGATGGAGAATGAGTTTAGTATGTATTCATTGACAATACTGACATTGCAAGGAATTTTACAACCTCTACCAATCAAATGCCAGCAACAGCTGGCTTTCCCCCAGGGCCAAGTCAGCTTTCCCTAAAAAGCTTATGACTGGCTTCTCAGCGGCTGTTTATGTTTTCAGAATATTAAGCAGTGTTTAGTCACTTTCTCAGGAAGGACTTCTCAGTGCGGTTTCTAAAAATGTGCTGAATGTGTTTCCAAAGAGGAAAGGCGCCAGAGGGCCTTTGGTGGGGCATGCTGAGCCTTGTAATCACAAACAGATGACAGAGCTTCCTGGCTTTGACTCCAAGAAACTAGCAAGGGTCTTGAACACCAGCTCCCAATCAGCCTGGGTAAAATCCCCATGGTTTATCTTTAAAAAATTATTTTAAAAAATTCCTGGATTCCTTGGTTCAATCAAGTCTCTGACTCTCCAGGGGACTCAATTTTCCCATATGGGAAGGGGACCCAGTCTTCCCAAACTTACGATTGAAAATCCATAAAAGGAGTGCCAGTGAAGAGATCTCCAGAGGATTACACACTGAGCAAAGCCAGGGCTTTTGTCCCAGACCTCCATGTGACTCACTGACACTGGTGAGCTCTTCTTTTTGCTAGGGTTCTTGGAGAGCAAGCAACAGAATTTGACTAATTTAAACAAAGGGAGAAAGGTGCTTATTGGATGGATACTGTGGGAAGCCTGAATAATCTCAGGTCTCAAGAAGACTGGCACAGGGAATATGTTATGGCCCTAAGCAATGGGAGAGCTCTGATTACAGCATACTCTTAGTGGATGATCCAAGAGTCCTTGGTGTGCATGGGTGTCTGGTCAAGATTCCTATTCTAACCTAGATGGAGTCATCTGCCCTCCTGGGTAATGAATAACATGGGGGTAGGGGTGTGAGGTAGGGAAAAACACTCTTTGGATGATGGAGTGCTGTTATCAGAAGAAGAGAGAGATTGAAGTATACTAAGCAGGCAGCAACAGCAGCTCCCATGGGTAGACTGAGGCATGTGCAGAGGACTCATTGAATCTGGTCCAAAGGCAGATCTACTGCAGCCTGCTTTCTCAGGGCCACACTCTGGTTTCTCTGTAAACTCAGCAGGTGCTGGGTCTGTCTTATGCACCCAAACCACAGACAATAAGTCCCAGATGGAGAGCAACCAAAGAGAAAGATATCTAAATGGAATTCCTAAAAGAGACCCTACTGAACAAAAGCAAAGCCCTTTACTATCCCTGTTCCACCATCTCAATCTATCACCTGCAGAACGCATGAAGCCCAGTGAGCCTCTAGCTCCTACAGGAGAAAGATCGGCTTCCCTAGTCTGGCATCTCAGACCCTCTCCAGCAACACCTTTCTATACACAGGATACTTTGCAGTATGTGCCCAGGTTTTATTCTGGGCTTCCATAATACCTTGTACATGGGAAGATCTCTGCCCTTAACACATTGAAGTGACTGGTACCAATACCTAGGAGTAAAATCCCTCAGAATGATATGAACAGAAGCTTAACCTCACAGTGATTTATTAAATGCAAATTAAAACAACAGGATATTGTGTTTATTTTTACCTAACAGATTGGCAACAATTAAAAGGATTACAAAACATAGTGTGAGCAAGATTTTGCAGAAATATATATCCACATGGTGGTAATGGGAGCATATATTGGCATAAACTCTTTGAAGGTCAATTTGGCAAAAGGTCAATATCTATTAAAATACCCTTTAGCTCAGAAATTCCACTCCAAAGACTTTTTTTCTACAGACATACCAACACATGCACTCAGTGATTTATGGCTAAGGATATTCATTGCAGTAATGCTTGGAAAAGAAATAAAAAAGTAAAATGCTCCAAACTGGAAACAATCTACATGTTCATTAATAGGTGATTGTGGTTTTAGATTAAGATACATTTATACAATGAAATACCCTGAATCATTAAAAAGAATGTGCTAGAATAATATAAAAGGAATGGTATGTACCAATATGAAAATTTCCACAATATATATTATTAAGATAAAAGAAATGGGAGACAGAGAACAATGTTTATGGAGCCCTTTCGTCTGTGTGAGTGGATCAGATGGGAAGATAGGGCTGTGAGTGTGAGTGTCTGCATTCTAATCTATTTGCATGTGTAATAATTTCTATTTATTTTTGTCTATTTTCTATCAATTGTGTGAAATTCCTGTCTTGAAATCTACAGATTTTACTTGATTAATTTGTTTGGGGATCATTACATACTTGTAGACTATTTTGTTTTCTCTAGAGCATCTTTTGTCTTTATTCTTATTCCATATTTTTTATATCCTCACATCTTAATCCAGCTCTCAAACATACTACACATCCAATGGAGAATCCCTTTATCCCCTCTAAATCCAAAAAATTGTATATAATTTGTGATTTTTTTTTTTCATTTAAATGAGAGACCTCTGTATTTGGAATTATTAAGTCCAAGAACTGGATGTCCTGGCAGAGAGAAATATAAAGATGTGCCTGGGTCTTTCTCCAGGGCCAAAAGACCAATACTTCCTTTGAGAAAGAGAACTTTAATCCATGTGTTCTAATCCAACCCTTGTGTATAATGTTCCATGAGCAAAATCCCCAAAGTTGAATTGGCTCTATTGAGTCTGGCCCATTTTTCTGATAAGCACATCCCAGGAGACAAAGAAAATATGGTTGGCCATCAGGTGAGAGCAGGTCATTGCGGTCCTAGAAAAATACTCACCAGAACTCAGAACAAATTAAGCATCCTGAAAAAAGTACATCATATTCGATTTGTTCTTCCTCTGCTTCAGCTCAGCCGCGCAGGCTTAAGTAACAGTTTCCCAGTTGACACCATGTACGTGGGACACCCCAGAACTCTTATTTCAGAAGATAGGGAGTTCCCCAGAGGCAGGCAGTCCTGATGGGAAGACAAAGCAGCTGGGCAGGGCGCTGGTGTCCAAAACCCTTCAGAGAACTAGCAGACAGAGACTCAAACCCTGGGACCACAGAGACATTTTCTGAATTAGTGCTGGAAGTCATGACTGCAAATTACATGTTAACACTTTCCTTCTAGATTGTGCTTTTATGAATGGCTATCAAACATTACAGTAGTCACCTGGTAACACCAGAAAGCCTTGTGAAAGATGCTATTAGCCCACACAGCAGACAGTTGTCTAATCAGAAACATAACATCTCAGCTCAGCCGAGATTTTGGAAATCACAGTAGCAGCAAGCAAGCCAGCAGCACATCCTGGGAACCATGCATAGGAGACAGCCATCATGGTGGTTCATTATGCCTTTTCTGGTGGAAAAGGGGGTCCTGCCACAGGTCACATATTGGGTAATAAAAAAATAATAGCAGCAACAAGCACTTATGTTGTGCTCCCCATGGGACAGACTCTGTTCTTTTTTTTTTTTTTTAAAGATTTTATTTATTTATTTGAGAGAGAGAGAATGAGAGAGAGCACATGAGAGTGGGGAGGGTCAGAGGGAGAAGCAGACTCCCTGCTGAGCAGGGAGCCCAATGTGGGACTCGATCCAGGGACTCCAGGATCATGACCTGAGCCGAAGGCAGTCGCTTAACCAACTGAGCCACCCAGGCGCCTGGGACAAACTCTGTTCTAAGTGCTTTTATGTGATGCTCATTTAATCTGACAACAGCTCTGTAATCCCTGTCCCCATTATTGCCACATGTCAAGCCAGAGAGATGGAGCCACATGGCAAAGGCACACAGCTGGTCAGTGTATGAAGGTAGGTGGCATTGGAACTCCAGCAGGGTGGCTCCAGGGCTGTCACCCTAACCACTCTGCTATACTACCTTTCTAAAACTTCACTCAGGGCTCCATCAAGGCTCCCCTCTCTCCTCATTTCAGAGCAAGTACAATGAGCACTAGTTGCAATTTTACCTATTGCCTCAATCGCTTTGTAGAAAGTAGAAAGATCACAGGCAGGTGTTAGAATTAGACCTTTGTTTGGAATTTGCTCAGCCACTTGCTCACAGTGGGACCTTGAGCTGGGAATCTATTATCTTTGACTAAAGTTTCCTCATCCGGAAGGTGAGAACAAGAACACTCACCATACAGGGTGTCAGAATTAAATGAGATGTTTATAAGGGTGCTCCAGACATACTGGTTCTCTTCTGTCTTAACTCTTCCTTTTTCATAATCCCCTGCCTACTCCTTAAAAAAAAAAAAAAAAAGATTTAATTAATTAATTTATTTAGAGAGAGAGAGAGAGCACGTGAGCAGGGGGAGGGCCAGAAGGAGAAAGAGAATCTCCAGCTGACTCCCCATTGAGCTTGGAGCCCAACTCCAGAGGCTTGATTCCCAGGACCCTGAGATCATGACCTGAGCCAAAACCAAAAGTCAGACGCTTAACCAATTGAGCCATCCAGGTACCTCCCCCTAACCCCCGTCTACTCTTATTCACCTCAGAATAGAGATGATAATAGATCTCTCTAGTTTTCAACAGCACCAGGTATTCCTTGGCTTGTACCTGCAGCATTTCAGTCTCTGTTTCCATGGTCACATGACATTGTCTCCTGTATGGCTCTGTCTTCACATGGTGTTTCTCTTTTCTTATAATGGGGCTCCTAGGTGGATCAGTGGGTTAAGTGTTTGCCTTCTGCTCAGGTCATGACCCCAGGGTCTTGGGATTGAGCCCCGTATTGGGCTCCCTGCTTACCTGGGGAATCTGCTTCTCCCTCTCCCTCTGCCACTCCCCACCTCTCTCAAATAAATAATTAAAATCTTAAAAAAAAAAGAAAAAAACACCAGTCATATTGGATGAAGGCCCATCCTAATGACCTCATCTAAATTTGATTACATATGCAAAGACCCTATTTTCAAATAAGGTAACTTTATAAGTGCTAGAGGTCAAGAATTCAACATATTTTTTTGGACAACACAATTCAACCCATAAAAGGGATGTAAACGTGACAAATACAGAGTATCATAGCATTGTTCCAGGGTAAATAGAGAGAACTGAGGCACACATTTGGAACCTTTGGTAGATTTGCTTCTCTCAATCAGGAAACATGAATCAGCACCCAACACACTCCATGGGGAAGGTAACAGTGGATTAGGAGGCCAGAAGTATTGAGGAAAACCCTTCCTCATAAGAATAAAGGGAGTAAACTTGCTCCCCTAATGTCTACTATATACTATTCCCACTCCACCTCATTTAATCCCTCCAACACCCCTCAGAGGTTATAAATAAGGGAAGTGAATTCACAATCATGAATGATTAAGCAACTTGCTCAAGATGAGATCACTGGTAAATTTCAGGTCTGGAATGTGAACCTAGCTCTGTATGGCTCCAGAGCTGGAGAGCTGGTGAGAGCCACTAAAAGGAAAATCCATCACAGCTGTTCAATGCTGTCTACACATAAGGTATTAAGATTATTGTAATATAATTGTGGGCCTATCATTATTATTGCCACATGGAAATGGCAACCACTAGATGTAGATAAGCTCACCAAGGGGATCCAAGGTCACTCACTTAACTGATCTGATTTCTCTAACCATCCTCCATCTTCCTCCTCTATCCTCAGATCCCATCTTATCTCTGGGTCCAGATGGGTCAATCCTTGAGGTGTTTGTGCAGCTATAGCCCCCTGAGACTTCCATAAACTGGCCACAGGGAGGAGTGCTAAGATGTTGTGCAGAGTCTGAGTCTACCACACCTGAGTTGACAACCCTGCTGTCCTTAACCAGCTCTGTGACCTTAGGCAAGTGACCTAATATCATTGAGTTTCTATTTCCCCATTTGTAAAATAAGCATAATTATGCCTAGTCATAGGGTTATTGTGAAGATTAAATTCAATGTGGCAATATATGAAAAACACCTGGTATAGCACCTGATACCTTGTGCGTAGTCAACTAATTATATCTGATATGATAACTTTCTTACCTCCATAAGCCAATGGGCTCTTCTCTATTTTAGCTCATTGCACTAAACTCCTGTAATCTGATCCAAATGGAGGGGTGGAATGAAAGAGCACTGGAACCATAAAACACAAACACAATAGGATTTTGCCCAAGGGCAGTCATACTTCAAACCAGGTGGTGCAGGGTACAAGAACACACAGAGGTCATTAGTTTCCTAGGGCAGCTATAACAAAGTGCTACAGACTGGGCAAGTTAAAACAACAGAAATGTATTGTTTCACAGTTATGGAGGCTAGAAGCCTAAAATCAAGGTATTGGCAGGCCATGTTCCCTCTGAAACCCCTAGGAGACAATCCATTCTTGCTTCTTCCAGTTTCTAGTAGCCTCAGGAGCAGTTCCCGAGCCAGTAAATGCATCACTCCAGTGTCTGCCTCCATCTTCACATAACCTTCTCCCGGTGTCCCTGTCTTCACATCGCTGTCTTCTTCATAAGGACACCACTCATATTGAATTAGAGGCCCACTCTACTCCAGTACAATCTCATTTTAACTAATCACATCTACGATGACCCCATTTCCAAATAAGATAACATTCTGAGGTCCTGGGGGTTAGGAGTTCAACATATATTTTGTGGGGGACACAATTCAGCCCATAACAGACGATGCAGACCAAACTCCAAGATGATGGCTTTCCATCCTCCCCTCCAGGGCCCAGGCTGCTGTCTGTCTGATGAGACCATTGAACCCTCAGATTCAAGAGACTCCTTGCATGCATCTCTTTCTGACTCAGCAATTCAAACAACACTGATCATTTGAAACCAGCCACGGTGGAAGTATTCACACTGTGACAATCAGCAAACGCTTCTCAGAGAGCCTGTTGTTCAACCTTTACCAGCCCACAGCTGCCTAGGGGAATCCCTCAGTTCCTGTGGCATAGAAAAGAGCCAGAACCCATGGATTTCAGATTAGAGTGGACAGAACTGAGGAGGATTTTTGTATGGGGACTGAGAAAGTCAGTTCACTTCTAGGAAGTGTGTAATAGAGGTCAGAATGTTTTCTGTACTATACAATATATTGAAATACAATATATTCTTTGCAAACATAGGATTACCATGTTGCATTTTTCTTGCAGGGACTTGTTTTTATTCACCTTGAAAAATACAAAAAAAGCCTCAGACATGGCACATGGTGGGTCCCCAATATTTGTTACAGTAAAATCCTAATCAGAAAAGGCAGGTTTTCCGCACCTTCGCCCAATTTAGCTTCAGTAAAAGCATAAGAAGGTCTAGGATTCTGGCCAACTGCTAAGCCAGAATGACTTCTAGAAAGACCTTATCAACAATTCGCCTTGTCAACAACGCATACAGCAGTGGCCAGTGCTTTCTCATCTGTCTCCAGCTGGAATCTGGAATGGAGCATCAAGCCCCTTCATCCACCCACACCCCCAGCAGGTTTGTGCACAGCCCTTGTTCTAAGGCCTTACTTGGACTGTGGCACTCTGGCATCAGTATCACAAGGGTCTCCCAGCCTCCTATCTGCTCCACTTATTCAACCATCTTTCTACCCTGTGCCTGAGGTGCTCTTTCTCAACACACATCTCACCATTTCATCTTTTATTTTTAAAAAAGATTTTATTTATTTATTTGAGACAGAGAGAATGAGAGAGAGAGAGCACATGAGAGGGGGGAGGGTCAGAGGGAGAAGAAGGCTCCTTGCCGAGCAGGGAGCCCAATACGGGACTCGATCCAGCGACTCCAGGATCATGGCCTGAGCCGAAGGCAGTTGCTTAACCAACTGAGCCACCCAGGCGCCCACCATTTCATCTTCTTACTTAAGACCTGAAAATGATTTCTGCCACCCTTAGATGCAACCCAAACTCCCTGGTGTGGCATTCAAGGCTCTGGGGCTATTATTTGGTTTGGTTCTGGGCATGATTCTTTCATCTTCATCTTCTGTAAACAGACCCAGACCCCACCACAGACACAGAGAGGCAAGCGACCCAAGTCAAGCCAATCAGATTTCCCCTCTCCTGGTCACTGTGATTGGTGATCCAGGAATATCACATGACTCAAACAAAGCCAATCAGTGTTCCCTGGGACTTACTCTTTTTCAACAGAGGAGTTCCTTTTACTTAAAATCATTAGGTTAGAGGTGCCTGGGTGGCTCAGTCTTTAAGGCTGCCTTAGGCTCAGGTCATGATCCCAGGGTCCTAGGACCGAGACCTGCACCAAGCCCCCAGCTGAGCTGGAAGCCTGCTTCTCCCTCTCCCACTCCCCTGCTTATGTTCCCCCTCCCTCTCACTGTGTCTCTCTCTGTCAAATAACTTTTTAAAAAAAACCTTTTAAAAAATGAAAAATAAAGTCATTAGGTTGGAAAGAAATAAACCTAAATTTATCTATGACCATGTTCCTTATCACATGAGGAAATTCCATCTTGGCAATATGATGTCTTTAACCTTGGGGCCAGTTTCCCTGGGGCCATGTCCTGTTCTGCCCATACCCAAGCTTTGTCACACAAGTGCACCCCATTTCACTTCTCTCGCTGGGTTTCTGTGATGAAAAAGAATCCTGACTAGCAGGACAGCCCTTGGCACTCTGTTCTCAGCTTGTCTCTCCAGCCTCACTCATCTCCCTACCCCATGATCTATGCTGTCATATCATTCCTGGTCTCAGATCATGACATGCTCTCCACATCCCCATCCTTTTGCATAATCTGATGTTTCTTCCTGGAATTCTCTTGTCCATGTTTGAACATCCACTTTTTTTCTATTGATTTTTTTTCTTTGTGTGCTTTTTGTCTGTCTTTCCCAGTGTAGATAAACTTCAAAAAATCAAAGTATAAATTCACTGTTGTGTCCCTGCCACCTATCCAGGGCTGGGAACGTAGTATATGCACAATAAATAATTTGATGAAGAAATGAATGCATTTATCTTCAAGACGAGAGGGAATGTTGGCCACGATATAAGATCACAGACTTTAAGGTCACAACCTTGCTAGACTTTGAACTTGCTGAGGACAGTCCCTGAATATTACCATTTCTAATACCCCAGCCCTGCAGATAGTGCCTAGTACATGGTGGGTGTCTAATAAAACTGTGCAGACTGACTTAGCCTATAAGCTTTTAGGCCTAAGCTTAGCCTCTGGGGTGCCTAAAAAACTTGAGGGCATTCATTAAACCTGTGTTTGGATCTAGATGGCAAGTAGTCTAACTTTTCTTCTCTAACTACTTTTTCACCTTTTTCAAAGGAATAATAAATTACCTTATGGTTGATATAGTAGTTTACATTTATTTTTATCTTACTAAATTCAATATGCTTTATGTAATTTAATTCTTATAAGAACACTACATCATATCTACTATGGTTTTCCCCTTTTTACAGATTAGGAAACTGAATGTCCCAGCTGTTAGGTAATGTGCTCAGAAGTCTATGGCTATAGGTGTCAGAGCAGGACTGGAGTCCCAAGGCCATCTGAAAACATTCTTGTGGCCTTGGGCACTTCACCATCATCATCACTTAGCCAAGACTATGGAAAGTACCACAATTACATTAGGGACAGAGATGACAATGGGACACCACCCCAATCTTCAAAGACCTGGGGACTCCTGGAAGAACAGATAATGGCATGAAGTTAAGTGTATAAAAGTAAAGTATAGGAAACAGAGAGCTAATTCTCACTGAGCGAAGGCTGAGGGGACCAGGGAGATCAAAAAATGCCATTGGGACTGAATTCTAAAGATGAATGTATGTTAGCCAGAAAAGGAAGCCAAAAGAAATAGAGAAGAAGGGAGGAGAGCACTCTCCAAAGAGAAAGCAAATGCAAAGGGTTAGAAACAGAACAGAACATGGTAAACAGAACTCAAAGAAGTTCAACATTTGAGGCAGAGAGTGGGGAGAGGGGAGGACCAGATCATCAAGATACCAAAGACATGGGCATCTCACCACAAAATTAGACTATCTTGAAGATTCGTATATAGACCAATATAACTCAGCATCCTGGGCATGGGCTTTGGAATCAGACAGATCTGAGCTGATGCAGATGAGCCAAAAGTAAGGGCCTACATGATATTTCTTTATTATGATCTAAGAGAGCAGAAGTGAAAGAAACAGGAAAGTGGGCCAATAAAAATGCTTTGTCAAGTTGGCTGCCACGAGGTAAAACTGGCTGTCTGACCCTGCAAGACTGTCCTCCAAGAAAAAATATAAAATGAGCTCTGCACAGCCTGACCAGGGGAATAAAAGGGGGGTAGAATCAGTCCATCTGATTCCATCTCCCACAGATCAAAGGTTCCCACATGGCATTAATTCCCCAGTTCTTCTGAACTATATATGCCCAGGTGACTAAGGGTACTGCAGATTCAAGGCCACAGAGGTCCCAGGACAGGAGGCAACAGGCACACAGCACAGGGTGCCCAGGTGAGGTACTGACAGATTCCACCTGCCAAAAGTTGGTGGAAATCCTGCTGAGCTTGTTGCTATAGGAGCCCTTGAACCAAAACTCAGGTGAGAACTAGAAGACCTGAAGAGGTAGACTCATCAAATGCAGAATTGCCCATCACTTACTGGCTGTTGTATCTCATGTGCTGGCTAAAGACCACTTGATGCCTCAGTTTTCTCTGATGAAATGGGAATAATGATTATCTAGCCCACGAGAAAATTCAATAATTATCTAGCCCATTAGGATTGTGCCTGGTATCTAGAAAATGCTCAGTAAATGGCAGCTATCTTTATTATTACTGTCACCACCATCAACAACAACCATTTTATTGAATGACATTTCTCTGAGATTTCTACTTTGAAACACTGTGGGCTTTTAACCTAATATTATATACAAGAGCAAGCAAGAGTAACCTTAATTTTTTTTTAAATAAAAAGCAGCACTTTATTTTAAATCCTTTTGATCTCTGTCCCTGGAATCAAATTGATCCCTCTCTCTAGAAACCTAACTAGGAAGTACCATTTGAGTGAGGGCCCAGAAGATATGGGCCCCAGTTTCATCCTTGCACACAAGCTCTGTGTCTTCTTGGGCAATTCCATTTGCTGCAGCCCACTAAATGCACTGATTCTGGGCAGGCCCTGGGCCTCGCCCCAGGGATCACAGACTGATCCGGCTCAGCCATCTGAGAGCTCACAGTCTAGCAGGGAGACACAGACCCTAAATCAACTGACTGTGGTATCATTCAATAAAGTCTTTACAAGCATTACAGAATGCCAAGGGGCAAACAGAGAATCCCACAGGGCTTCTGGGAAATTGGTTTACTCATTGGTCAAAAGAATGTACCAGTGTGTCCCAAAATGTAGATCATAGACCTCTAGTAAAATTCAGATGAGTTTGGTGGTACACAAGACATTAAAATTGTATTGAATAGTGTAATGAGAAAGTAACTCTCTTTGCAATCCTTCTGTTTCATTCAGGAGAGATCCATAATCTGCAGTTTGCTAATCTTCATTTTTTACTAAAGAAGAGGACAGGCCAATGGCTCAGCTTTTTTTGGCTGACATGGTTTCCATATATACTTGTATAACTTTATTTCATTTTATCTTATTTTATGTACTTCCTACAACTTTCATGGAAACACTACTTTCTAATTGGAAATTTTATTTATAAATATATATATTTAGGTTCTAAAAAGTAAGTTGATTTAAAAACACATTATGTAAAAATAGCATAGATGGTATGTAAATGTAAGGAAATAACTTTTTCACTAAATGATTCAATATGAATTAATTACTCATATGGATGACATACAAGTATAGCAGAAATCATGAAAGAGAAATTAAAATGTATAAAGTTTGGGAAACATTGGAGTAAATGACCTACAAGGTCTTCTACTTCTTAAATACCTTATTGTCTATTACACACATATCTTATGGAAAACATTGCTTGGGAGAGTCTTTAAGGGTAGCTGATTCAGCTAAGATGACTTGCTTACCTGTTTCATCCTTCTGTGGCTTAGAATAAAGATATGATGCATAGAGCTAAGGCAGCCATTTTGGACCATGCAGTGGTCTTGGTGATGAATGCCAAGGTCTTGGAGCAGAAAGGAGCATGGAACACTGATGAATACAGAATCACTAAAGTAGTCCTAGTCTAGCTCCTACTAGATTTCTTTTATATGAAACTAAAATAAACTTCTTTGTTGTGTATCTGACTGTGATTTTGGAATTTCTGTTAGATATGGCAGGACCTAATCTTAAGTGATGAAGAATTTAGTTCTTGCAAGAGAGGTACTACAAGAAATAGAATCTAAAATACCACATTGGATAAGGCACTAGGGGCAAACATTGGCTCAGTCGTTAAGCTTCTGCCTTCAGCTCAGGTCACGATCCCAGGGTTCTGGGATCAAGGCCCGCATCGGGCTCCCTGCCCTGCAGGGAGCCTGCTTCTCCCTCTCCCACTCGCCCTGCTTGTGTTCCCTCTCTCGCTGTGTCTCTCTCTGTCAAATAAATAAAAAAAATCTTTAGGGTGCCTGGGTGGCTCAGTTGGTTAAGCGACTGCCTTCGGCTCAGGTCATGATCCTGGAGTCCCGGGATTGAGTCCCGCATCGGGCTCCCTGCTCGGTGGGGAGTCTGCTTCTCCCTCTCCCACTCCCCGTTTGTGTTCCCTCTCTCGCTGTGTCTTTCTCTGTCAAATAAATAAATAAAATCTTTAAAAAAAAAAAAAAATAAATAAATAAATAAATAACAAATAAATAAAATCTTTTAAAAAAATTATTTAAAAAAAATAATATTTCATTTCTCTTTCTGCTGCTTCATTATTGGTGTATAGAAATGCAACAGATTTCTGTACACTTATTTTGTATCCTGCAACTTTACCGAATTCATTTATCAAAAGATATTGCAGGTAAGAAATCTGGTGCCCTACGCTATGTGGTGACAAAACATTTGGTCAACTTATTGCCTACTGGTAGTTGGAACACAGACCACACTCTCACTGAGGTTGTAACATTTAAAATAGAAAAAATAAAAAAAAATAAAATAGGAGAAAAAAAGGAGATTTCCAGAATGTTAGTGTACTAATTCTCTATTGCTACATAACAGTTACCCCCAAAATTTATCGGCTTAAAACAGCAACCATTTATTATCACATAGCACAGTTGAGCTGGGTCCCTTTGGATCAAGGATTCTTTCAGGGTTGCAGTCAATGTATCATCTGGGGCTTCAATCTCATTGGAAGGCTCAGTTGAGATCCACTACATTTCCCAGTCTACCTTGCACCTGGTAACACAAAGTGACTAAGTTCTTTTCAATGAGGTGTAAGCTTAAACAGTGTGGGGAGTCTCTGGGAAAACCCCTTAAGGAGAGTTGACTCACCTTCAAGGCACATCCCTTTTCCCCAACACCTTGTCTTTCTCCTGATGCCTGAGATAGGGATCTGATGGCTAGAGCTCCATGGAACATGAGGTGACCTGGAGGACAGAAATTAGCACTTGAATAATGAAGTATTTGACAATGAAGAAGTCTAGGTCTCTGATGACCACAGAGAAACTTCTACTTTCTCTAAGTTGCTGGTATTTTAGGTGTTTACTGTTATATGCTGCCAAACTGATGCAAGCATGCCCACTCCTATGAACAGATAACACTTAGAACAGTGCCTGGCACACAAGTGCTTAATAGCTACAAGGAGTTGTTACTACTCTAACCCATACATTGATGGACCCATTTGGCCATCCCAACAACCCTAGGGCACATGGACTTTATACCATCTTCACTTTACATATGTGAATTCTAAAGCACATTAACCTCAGTTAACCAAAAATAACAGAGTAGAGATTCAACCCAGGCATTGAGGCAGCAGAATCCATGCTCTTAAGCATTGCCCTCCAATGCCTCCTAATCAAGTCGAGTTGTCACCATTTTCACAACAGACATGCCCATAGATTCCTACACTTTCTTATGAACATAGTAATGTTCATTTGTAGTCTCGGGTTCTTTCAACCTGCTGATTGGACTGTAAAGTGTTAATGAAATATGAATTGTAGGAATGTGGTTCCTGCTACCGTGGACAAGACCTTTCTGTACACATTCTATTTTCCATTCCTGGTAAAACAGGGACTCATCTTTCCTTTTGATCAATCCAGAGCTGGCTGCAGGGAGCTAACTTCTCTTCTCCCCACCCTGACCCTGACCCTTGGCAATTCACAAACCAGAGACAGGAAAGGATAGGGTGTGGGTTTTATACTGCTACTAATCTAATTAGGTGTCAGGGTGGAGGCCATGTTAGGGTTGTTGTAAGAGAAGGGGGAAAGCACAGTCCAAACAGATAATCATCATTATTGTTATGACTCTGATTATGTGTGGGATTGTTCTAAGCACTTCACACATACCACTAATCACTTAACCTTCTCAACCAGGGGTACCATTTATCCCCATTTTACAGTTGAAGAAATTAAAGCAGAGTTAAGTTAAGTAGCTTGCCCAAGGTCACACAGCCAGGATGTCAATCAAGGCATTCAGTCTCTAGGGACCATGTGCTTCATTACCAGTTCCTCTGAACCAAAGTTTTCAAGTCAGCAAGGAGGGAGGAAGTGAATCAATTAATGAATGACCAAATTAATGAATAAGTAGATTACTGAATGGATAAATTTATAGATGAATGAACTGAATACATGAATAAGTAGATACCACCACTTTTGTGAGAACTACATTGGATTTGATAGGTCTCCTTAGTCTTTATCTTGAGAATGCATTTTCCAAGAAATATTTGAATCTGAATCTTATCAAAATAAGGGAAGGCAGGCTGTTATTGGTATGTCTGTAGGTACAGTAGGGGAGGGTAATCCAGGGTAGGAAAGAGAGGTGAAGCCATCAACAAAGCTTCATCTTTTTCCTCCAGGCCCAGCCTGGTGTCTCCCATTTCTCAGAAGCCAAATCACCTGTCAGTTACCTCCCAAATGCCATTATAATGAGATTCATTTGAGTTTCATAAAACAACACAGGGTGGAAGTGTGCCATCATCATTCATACTTCATCATTCATTTATTTATTAATTCATTCATTTGTTCACGATTTATTAAGTCCAACTACATGCCAGGCTTTGTGCTGGCCCCAGCCCTGGTCTGAGAGGAGAAGAGAGTCATTGTTCTAACTTTGATTCCCCCAGAACCCAGCTCTGAGACCAGGATAGGAATGCAAGAGATTTATTTGAAGGTAACCCCAGAACAACTTGTAGAGGAGTAGGGGAGTGAGACTGACCAGAGAAGGAAGATAGTATAGGCTGTGTTATCATGCTGGTAAATGCTGTGGGCTCAGCCCTGCATGAGAACTTGGGGACATGTTGCAGAACTTTCAAGTGATCCTCCCCAGGGGTGATAAAGTTGGGCTACTTATCACCTTACTCCCATCCATCTTCAGTTGAGGTGAGGGTGCTTCCTAACCTCAACTTCTAACCTAACCCTCTTGCACTTCTGGTTTTCCCAGCCTGTGGATACAGAAAAACCACTCAAGCAGAAAGTTACAGGTGCCCATAGTAGTATGCTATGGGCATGCACTAGAATAATGGGTGCCAAAAGGATATAGATGGGGCACTATAGCATCTGCTACAAATGGGCATGTAGATGATTGATCAAAGCAGGAACTGGAATAGAGGCATGACCTAGGGACTATTAGAGCAGACAGGAGGGAACAATAACTTCTCCATTGGACTTCCCTGACCACCCTCCATCACACACACACACACACACACACATACACACACACCAGCTTCAAGGCTGATTAAACACCTTTCCTGGTTTCTTTCACAGCTCACAAGCATTCCTTATTAGAGCACTTAACATAACTACTCATGTTTTCCTCTTTATGGTAACAAGTGACCTTTTGAGGCCCCAAGCCTGGAAAAGATCATGGTTTCACTTCTTCTGATATCTAAATCAACATAAGAACATTCCTAGGCCATAAATACTTGTAGGGAAGTTCAAGCCAGTTGTGATTTTTTCCCCCATGTTGATAAAATAGTTGTGTTCATGTAAAAAATCAAATTATTTCCTAACAATTTCTTGGCACTCTTTTGTTGGTGCCCAGGCACATACTTGGTCTGCTTACTGGGCAGTCTCTACCCTCTTCCCAAGACTTAAGCATCATGGAGGGGGTACTTATTATATACTTTAAAATCATCAGTATCCTCAAGGCCTAGTAACATCAGACACCAAGTAAGAAGTCATCAAATGCTGGCTGGCTGGCTGGCTGGCTGGCTGGCTGGAAGGATGGATGAATGGATGGATGGAGAAATGAGTGAGTTATATTTGGATAGAGAGAAGTCCCAGGACATGTCAGAGTTTTCAAAGAAGTAAACTCTAAAACCAATCTTGGAGGATGACCAGTGAAAGTCTTCAGGCAGATATTCAGTGTGGGAAACAAGCATATCTTGACACTTCTTCTCCAGGTATTATGGGCTCCATTTAATTTAACTTAGCTCTGCTCTCAGGTTGGAATCCATCAAGTCCCTGGTGTTAGAGCCTCTCAAGTCCTTCTAGTCAGCTTGACATGGAAAGACCTTATGGGTGGTCTCTGAAGTTGTCAGCAGCGTTGGCCACTGCCACAAATAATTTTTTCCTTCTGCTTGGGCTTTTGCTACTGAGAGGGACAGGCTAATTGGGTCTTTCTGGCAATTCACGTCAGCTAGAAGCTTCCTGCTAAGATCCCTCTACCTCTTTTCCAACCTTTCTCAGTGCCAAGACATAAAGAGGAGGAATATTTATAAAGCACATGCCTGCTGAGAATACCCTCTAGTGATTGTTTTCCCCAATCCAAGTATTCCCTGCCAGCTACTTCAAAGACTTTTGAAGTCACTGCTAATTTAAAAGCAATAATAAGATTGACACTGAAATGCTTCCCAGCTGGTTTTTCTGGGCAATAACTCTCACCAGTTCCTTTGCAACATGCTTTCTGTTACAATTTGGGGTTTGCAAAACATGGCTTTTAAAACACATTCAAACAGAGCAGAACAAGTTTCTAAAACAAAGAAATAACATGGTCCTGGCATGGATATAAACATGTTCTTCTCCATTTAGGACATATTTCTTTTTTTTTTTTTTTTTTTTATTTATTCATGAGAGACAGAGAGAGAGAGAGAGGCAGAGGGAGAAGCAGGCTCCCAAGGAGCAGAGAGCCCGATGCGGGACTCGATCCCAGGACCCTGGGATCATGACCTGAGCTGAAGGCAGACGCTTAACCATCTGAGCCACCCAGGCGCCCTAGGACATATTTCTTAATAATGAACCTCAGTGAATGTGGGTTATAGAGTCAGCGAATCCTAGGTTATTTAACCTCCCTGAAAGTCCTTCTCCAAAAATAAGGTGTGAAAGCACCTCTCTTGGAAACTGGTCAGGAAAATACAAGCCATGGGGATGGAAAATGCAGAGGTAGGATGCAGATCAGACCTGAGGTCAAATCTCAGCTCTGCCACTTTTCAGATGGTACCTTAGGCTTTGTCAACTCTCCCAATCCCTCTGAGAATCAGGTTCTTTCCCCCATCAAATGGAAATGAGATATATCGCATATGGTATATATAAGGATTAAATTTTATGACATATAAAATATTGCTGAGTAAATGTTCAATAAAATGGTAGGCTTTGTAGATGGAGAGATGAAAAGAGGAAAAATATGCAAGATGCTGGTGCATGGCATTTCTTGTCATGCTCAGCAAGTACCATCTATTAAAAAAACTGTTGTCATGGGAGTGTATCAGCTGTTGCTTCATAATCAATCACTCAAAGCTCAGTGATTGATTTTATTACTGCTTTTATTAGTTTTTCACTGTTTTGCTGTAAACATTTTATCAATGTTTAAGCCAGGCTTAAAATAATAACAGTTAAGTATGGCTCATGATTGTACACTTCACCTGCAGGTTGGCAGTTCTTCTGATCTAGGATGGCCTCAATTTCAATGGTTTCTCTGCTCCACATAGTTTTTCATCCTCTGGTAGGCTAGCCTCAGCTGGTTTACACAGAGGCCGGGCAAAAGGTCTCAAAAGAGAGTGAGTTAAAGCTTGGAACTGGCACTTCATAACTTCTGCCACATTCATTGGTCAAAGCACATCACCAGGCCAGCCCAGATCCAAAGACTAGGGGAAAAAGTGCACCTCCTGATGAAAGGAGTTGTAAAATTACATGCCAAAGAGGTGGAAAGCATGTCCATTTTTACAATCACTGCCCCAAAATAAATTATAGTGGACATTTTACAATGAATTTATCATGAGAATTCATACGCTCTGTCTTCAGGCATAGGCTCAGAAACAGCCTTTCAGAAATGATCAGTTACAAGATTTTCCTTTTGAAAAAACTTGTTAAGCAGGTAGTTTGCATCATATGTCCTTGGGAGAATTAACCTGTCTTTACTCACATGCTGTCAGTAAGATATTTCACTATCTGATGGTACCTTCCCAGGCCCATTGCAGGATGGTGGTGAGTGATAATCTATAGAATATACTTATGTGTAACAGCTGCAATGCTCTTACCAAAGCTCGGAGAGTATAATGGGCAGGATGCACCCCCTGAATGCTATACTTGTTACAGGCCCATCAGACCATCCAATTCAGGGTGAGTAGCTTTGCTAAGGACCTAGAAATTGTTGGGCCTACAAGAAAGGGTAGAGCCAGCTCTAGCTCCCTTCAGGGGTGGGAGAGGAGCAGATTACCAACCATTTCCCATCTTAATCATAGCAAAGATAGAAATTGCAGCTTACTCAAGGGGTAGAGAAGACGGTTCTGAAACTCTGGTCTCATTTCCAAGGTTTTATAGAAACTTTATCTTTAAAGAGTACAGAATTTAAAATTAGAACTTGGTGTGAATCCCAGTTCTGCTATTTACTCACTCTGTGACCTTGGATGAATTACTTACCACTCCTGGCTTCCGTTATTCCAAGCTCTAATATGGGGACAACAATACTTAATTTACAATGATGCTATGAGAACTATATTAAGAAAATACCATAAAGGGCCTGACATAAGGTAGGCTTTCAACAAATGTTTAGTCCACATTCCATCATTCCAGCAGCCTCCCAAAGTTCAACATTAGTAGGACAAATCAGAGTGAGATCTTTGAAGATGAATTTGCATATCTTCTTGCTGACATAGTACAACAGTGCACTAACTAGAGAGAATGAAGAAGAAATGGGCGCCTGGGTGGCTCAGTTGGTTAAGCGACTGCCTTTGGCTCAGGTCATGATCCCGGAGTCCTGGGATCGAGTCCCGCATCAGGCTCCCAGCTCGGCGGGGAGCCTGCTTCTCCCTCTGACCCTATCCCCTCTCATGCTGTTTCTCTCTCTCTCTCTCTCTCTCAAATAAATAAATAAATAAAATCTTCATAAAAAAAATAAATAAAGTGACCCAAGTTGAGGCTTCAAAGAACTGGACTCATAAAAATGCCACCTCTACCTTCCAACCCATTCATCCCCATCGGTGACTTCTTATTCCTCAGTTTTTCTCTTCTAAGCTGATCTGGGTGGTCAGCTTAGCCAGAATTACCTATACAACCATGAAGTCAGAGAATAGTGGAACACTTGGGATTCTGAAGCTTTCTGCTTTTATATACAGCCATTCAGAATAGAGAGAAGAGTCAAAATCACCTCTAATGCAGACCAGATCCTAGAAGCTGGTCTATCAGAGGCCCAGCCTCAGTCTTCCAGGGCAGGACTTACACTGATTAAGTCTACTGGAGTATCTCTTAGTACCTCCATGAAGAACAACCTCAGATATATCTAATACTTATAATAACCCTAAAATAAAAGTATTGTATAGTTAAGATGAGGTTTGGCTAAAAGTAAGGGAGACCCAGAAACTAAGAGTGCCTTAACATTCCTCTCTCATCATAAATTCTAAGACAGAAAGTGGGAAAATATGTTGACTTTGCTCCAAAAAGTTTTCAAGAACCCAAGCTCCTCTAGGTGTGACCTCCATTTTCAAGGTCTCCTCATGGTCCAAAATGACTGCTTTAGCTCCAGTCATTATGCTTACAAGGAGAAGCAAGGAGAAGAAAGGCAAAAACTAAGGTCAAAGAATATACACCTAGCTGTCTTAAAAAAAAGGTCCAAGTAGGGCTCTATGCCATGTTATCATATGTATCATTGGACAATACTTAGTCAAAAACCTAGCTGGAATATAATAGTCCGTACTCTGGGTGGTGATTATTCCTAAGGAAGAAGGAGGTGATGGATATTAGGAAAAAAAAAAATTGCAGTGTATGCCATTGATATTAAAATGCCTTTATACAGAAAAGGAAAGAGCCTCAGAGATGTTGTCACTTGCTTAGCTGGTAAATAGCTAACCCAGATTTGAGCCCGATACTGTGTGAGTTTCCACATCCCATTCTTTCTACTAAATTATATTGTCAAATTCCATTATTTCTAGGGGAATCAAGACCATAGACCATCTCATTAATGAGTAGGTTAGTGCAGTGTGGAGTTCCAGAAATGCCCCATCACAAACTTTGTACCTCCTCCTTCCACTGCTGTGCAGCAAGGATTATAATTAAGTATTATTGTTCTACTGCTGGTGAAACCATGTACTAGCTGAACAATTCTGGAGAAAATCACAAAAACTCGTTGCCTTTGAGTTTCTTCACCTATAAAATTGATTTGCTAAAGTAAAAACCCAGGGCTTTAATATATGTAAAAGCAATATACTATCAAAAGAACACTATAAATAGATACTAGCACATTGTTTTTTTTATATAAGGCATTGGGTATGTTATTTTATTTAAGTGTGTTCTCAGAAGTGGGGAAAATTTACTTCTGCTTTAGTCAATCTTTAAAGACTTCATGGAAGCAGTGACATTTTTATTTATTTGGCAGTTAGGGACTGGAGAAGAAAGTGCTCCAGGCAGAGATCAGCCACAATATAGGGACATAGAGTGGGCAGAACATGGTGTTTGAGGAAGAGTAAGAAATGAAAGAAGAATGAACGCCCATGAAACTTTGGTGAAGGACAATTATCCTTGCAATTATGTGGCCATACTGTGGATAACCTTCATTCTCAAGGTCACCTTATGGTCATGGTATTGTGTGGCTGCTCTAGCTACCCTGGTCACCATTGTCTTGTCCCAGGGGTCTTTCAGAAGGAGAAAAGGCAGGCAGAGGTTGGCAGAGGTTGTGGTAACTCTGGAGGGTGATTCTAGAGCCCATTCCCAGAAGAATATCTAACAGATGGGCCAGTGAGGGATACAAAAAGGAGGAAAGAGGATACCTCACTCCATTTCCAAATCAGCAAAGGTCAGAATTATACAGTAGATGCTCCTAAACCAGCTCATATCCTGAAGATCCCAAAATTTTGATATTATTATTCTTTTATCCAAAATCTAACAATAAAAATTCAGGAGAATTCTTGTGCTTCCTTAGCAACATGATAGTAGAAAGGGCAGCAGTGTCATCATCCACAGTAGCCGGGAACAGGCAGAGTACCACCTGGGGCATGAGTGAGGGACAAGCAACAGGTAGGAGCAGGCAGGGTGGTCCCAGAAGCCAAAGGATAAGTTCATAAGAGTCACAGTGGGTTTTCTAGTGCTGGATCCCCTGAATGAATCTTTGGCCTCCTTTCTCCCTTAGCTTAAAGCTAAGATTCACAGTCCAGTCAAATACATGTCTACACTTCTTTCCCAAGGCATAGGGAAGGCTCCTGGCTATCTGGAACTTGAGGCTTATGCAATTCAGGAACACTTTTTGAGAAATAGAATACAAATTTAGAATTATTAAATTAATTTTGAAGCCTTGGAAGAGACCTGTGCAAAGGAATTGAAGGAAAAATATAAGGTAAAGAGAACACCAGTCAGTAAGAAGATATTAACTGGGAATCATGTGGGACTTGTCTCTAGAATCATTAACCAGACATGTGACAATAGTTGCATCACTTCCTTCTCTGAGACTCAGCTTTCCTTCTGGAAAATGAAGGTGCCCCCCATCCACCATCACCACCCCATCAGTTAGGGTCATGGCAGGAAACAAATGACTCATTCAAGACAGGTCATAGCAGAAGGATTTAGTAAGTGAGAGCTGGGTTCCAGCTCTCCATGCTCTATCAGCATAAAAGGTGCTGATAGAGCACCCCGGGTTTGCACAGCAGACAACTGCCCCCAACACTAGGTCTGGAAAGGTAGGTACTGAACCACAGAAAAGGTAAGTAACTTCATGGAGAGGATCTCTCAACGGTGTCCTCAGAGATGCAGCTCACATTGTGTGAACTTTAGGAAAGGGGTTGGGGGAATAAATACGCCATCATTATTCACCTCCCCCCCACCCCACCAACTTCTGCCAGAGCTCCTTATTGGGGAAACCCACCCAGAACTCAAAAGACAAGGTAACCCACCGACATGGTGCATGCAGGTCAGTCTCCCTGAGGCACAGAACAAAAAAGAGAATGATGGAGATGGATCTGGAGGAGCAAAGACACCACAAGAGTTCCTGGTCTCTTCAGATCTGACATACTAGTGGGTTGTCTGTACAGAAGGTCTCCGAAAGTTTGCTGGCTTAAAACAGAGTTTAAGAGATTTATTTCCTGATTTTTGCTCTCCACCATAAAAAATGGCTTTGCCCAAAGATTATAAAAGGCAGTTATATAGCTGTGTCCCATACCCCCTGAAAATGGAATGCTTGAGCTAGACTTTAAATTCTAACTTTGGGCCCATCATGCCATTTCTCAGAGCCTGCTTCTTCATCTGCTTCACAAGATTGTTGCAATAACCAACTCAGATCACAAGATTTGTGTTTTGTAACCTGTAAATCAGCGTGTGAAAGTTAGTTTTTATCATCAGAACTAAGTAGTAACAGTGATAAGTACTATTTTTTGAGGTTTGTTCTATACTCCTGAACTAAATAATAGTTAGTTCTTCCAAATAATCCTATCAGGAAGATACTATCATTCCCCCCCTCTGTATTACAGATGAAGAAACTGAGATTGAGAGGTGTTACATAATTTGATCAAAGTTATACAGGAAGAACAGCATCTCTCAAATATTAATGCACCACAGAATCAACTTGTGTATGTCAGAATCAACCAGTAAAAGGCAGATTCTGATTAAGAAAGTCTGGGATGGGGCCTGAGCTTCTGAATTTCCAACTAGTTGCTATTGCTGGTCCACCAATCATGCCCTGAATAGCAGGGACCTAAGATGGGGAAAGCAGAGAAACAAATCCAGTAATCTGGATTACTCCAGAGTCTGGATGTTAAACCCCTATACAAACGATGGCATTGATACTCCCTTAACGTAACGGGCCTTCGGAAGAGGCCAAGCCTGGGGACATGCCTGCACGAGCACTTAGGTGAGAATGTAGGAGAGGACAAGTGTGAGAGAAGAGCAGATCACATAGCCATGCCTGGAATCTAGGTGGGACTGAAGACCTATTTACCTCCCCCCTTCCCACCAACTGGGCCCTAAGTCCTGGAACTTCCACCTCTTCTATCCTACTCTGACTGTCATGGACATATTCCAGGTTCAAATTTCAGCTCTGCCATTTATTAGCTGGGTGACCCTTTAACTCTCTCTTTGCCAGATAAAAGAATACATTCCTAAGGTTGTGGTAAGGGATATACCAGTGAATATATATATTGAAAATGCTTAAAAGAATGTCTGGAAAATGGTAAGCAATAAACCAGTCAAAGAGCATCATCACTGGTCTCCTTGACTCAAGGCCAATTCCCTTCAGATCCATCTTCACTGGCTTCAGACCCTTTGGTGATAGCCTTTGACTTCAGTGTGGCATGCTTGGTCTTTCCTTCAGATCCTGGTTCCTGCTAAGGTCTTGTACTCTGATCATATTAAATGATCCCCCTTCCCTGAAATTAGCATTTACCTTTTTGATTTTGAGCCTTTGCATGCACCATTCCCTCTGCCTGACCTGCACTCTTTTTTTTTTTTAAGATTTTATGTATTTATTCTGAATTTGAAAGAGCCAATTCTAATTATCCCAATGTGACCTTAAGAAAAGTAAGAGAATAAACTTCATTTTTCTGCTTTTTTGTTGGACTGAAGTATTTAAAAGAGTAAGGTAGAAATAAGAGACAAAGTCCTGAACCTTTCAAAATGGAAAATTAATTTTAAACTTAAAAGTATGTTCCTATTACCTATTGTTGAAACTCTCTTTGTATAAATGAATAAACAGAAATAAAGGAACTTTTTTTTTCCCAAAAAAAAAAAAAAAAAGATTTTATGTATTTATTTCAGAGAGAGAGACAGAGAGAGAGAGAGCGCACAAGTGGGAGTAGGGGCAGAGGGAGAGGAAGAAGCAGACTCCCTGCTGAGCAGGGAGTCCTGACAAGGGGCTCAATCTCAGGATCCGGGGAACATGACCTGAGCCGAAGGCAGACGCTTAACTGACTGAACCACCCAGGCGCCCCAACACTTTTAATCTCTCAAGATCAAACTCAAACACTGCATCCTCTGTAAGCCAGTCCCAATTCCCCTGCTCTCCCCCACAAACATGACCACTGTTCCACTGCCCCAGAATACTCTTCATCCTCTATTATGGAGTGTCAGAGAGTGACCACTTACCCATGCCCTTCTCCCTGTTCTAGATTCTGAGCCCATATCATGTACCCTCTAGGCCTAATCCACATCCTGGCATATGATGAAGAGATGTTAAGGGTTTGATGAAAGATAAAACAGGAAGCAAAGGAAGGAAGAAATGAAAGGAACAAAGGAAGGGGCGGGGTGGGGGGGTTGAGTCAACTTTTGCTGCTGTGGACTTGGGTTTCTGGGGCTATAGACTGGCTCACATTAACTCACCGGTACAAAGATTCTCCCTTCTTAAAAATACATTTTGTTTCCAAAAATCTGTAAAACAAAATTATACTGGTTGTTTGGGCTGAACTCACATACTTCCCCACTGAAGTGAGGTTGTATTGCAGGCTCGCACATGGTGATGGAAGTCAGGAGAATTTATTTATGGATTAGCCTCAGATAAGCTCTGGAGAGCCTTTGTCATCTTTCAAGCCACCAGGCAAAAGACTGTTTCTGAGGGAAAATGCCTTCTGAATAGCAACTGAGCTCCTAGGATTGTCTTCCCTAACATGGCAGGTGGAGAGGCTGGGGAAGAACACAAGACGGGAGCACTTTCTGGGTCAAAGCTGGGGAGTAAATTTTTACCTGTGAAGTATGCATTCATTTCATTTGCATAGTGGATGACACCTTCTCCCTGCCCCTGTGTCTGTGGAGCTGTAAGAACCTGTCATTGTGGCCTCGGAGGATGTGACATTCGATGAGGATTTTGTGAACTGAGAGGACTCAGTGCTGAAACAAAGGGCAGGACCAGTAGCTACCACTTCTCTATCACAGCAATGCTGTGAGATTAGGACTGCTGGCACCATCATTCCATGGAAGCAGTTGAAGGTTCTAGGCGCTGTAGTCAACAGCTAGTGAGTGGTTCCCACAAAAAGACAGATTCATGCATGACCTCACCTCCAGAAGCCGTGAATGTGACCTCACTGGGAACAAGTGTCTTTGAAAATGTAACTAAGTGGAGGATCTTGAGATGAGGAGGTCCCTGGAACTATTTCGGTGGGCCCTAAATCAAGTGACAAGTGTCCATATAAGAGACACAGAGAAGACACACAGAGGAGAAGACAAAGTGAGGACGGATCAGAGAGAGAAGTGGCCACAAGCCGAGGAATGCCAACAGCAGCCAGAAGCAGGAGACGCAAGGGAGGAATTCTCCCCTAGCGCCTCCAGAAGGAGTACAGACCTAATGATTCCTTGATTTCAGACTTCTGGCCCCCAGAACTGTGAGAGAATAAATTCCTGTCATTTGAAGCCACAAGCGTATGGTCATTTGTTATAACGGCCTCAGGAAACGAATACGGTGTTGAAGCCAGGATTCAGACCTAAGTCTGCCTGGCCCTGCTCTGTAAATTGGGACAGATGATCTCATTTCAAAGACTTTGTTCCCTCAACTGTTAAAAGGGAGTTACAGCAAAGATTAAGTGAGGTAATGTGCTCAATTTAAGTACCTGACACACTGCTTAGGAGGGAGACCTCAGCCCTACCTCAGTGGAAATTTATGGAGCCAGTAGGGCACAGAAGGAAATGAAACTCAGGAGGCCTCAAAGCTTGAATTCAGGAGACATGACAATGTTTTCTGCCATTTCCTGGCTGTGTGACTTTGGTCAATTTCCTTAACCTCTCTGAGCCTGAGTTTCCTCATTAGCAAAATGGAGATAATATCTTCTTCCCAGAACTGTTCTAGAGAGTAAATAAGATCAAGTTGAAACATAGCATGATAATGGTTTTCCTTTCTTCCTTCTTGGTTGTTCAGAATTAGAAACATAAGCCAGTTTCTCTGCCTAGGACATCTCAGATATGCATAAGGCAAGGTCTGCCTACACTGTTTCCAAATATTCAGTGAAAAGTCTACTTCTTCCAACCTCAGATGGGGGCCCACATTGAGTCTACACTAGGCTAATTGCTAGAAATACAGAGTTGAATACGGATGAGCAGAACTCATTTCACCAACTTAAAATTCTCTCAGAATTCATGATTTGAGCACTCTGAACTGAACTTGAACCTTTTGGCATTCGAATTGGCTTATACAGTTTTGATTGCAAGAAAAGAGAATTTTAAAAAGTCATTAAACAAGGTGAAAAGCCTTATTGGACACGAATTGGCTCTTAAATATTACAATGATATAAAGCTCAAATGGGACAGAAATTTATGAAAGTCATTTCCCTTAAATAAAACATGATTTTAAATATTCAAGGGAGAATGCTTTGCAAAATGTACTTCATGTTTCAAAGTGTCTGAAGAATTGCAAGAGTTTTTGCTCATTCCAAAGACATTGTGCTGGATGTCAACAGCTGCATCAAAACTGGGGGTTCTACTGGGCCTCAGCCTATGCACTGAGCCACCTGCTCAACCCTGCTGGTCTCAGGGCCAAACCACACTAAGCAATCCTTGTCTGCCCAACCTAAGAGACCACTTAAAAACTGGGCATTGGATACACAGATTGGAGCCCCAGTTGGTACTGGATACACTATATTGGAACTGCCTGCCTGTCAAATAGAATGTGAACTTCTTGAGAGTAAATAAGAGGCTTTTTCACTGTTATATTTTCCAACACTTAACACAATGAGGCAGCCAGTAAGTGGGGGATAGATGACTGAGTAGGTGAGTAATTAAAAGAGAGGAGGGGAGAGGGAGGAAAAACAGTTATAGATCAGACAGATGATAGATGATGATAGATAGATGATAGGTAGATAGATAGATGATAGATAGGTAGATAGATA
>NC_138370.1:168905275-168942113 GCF_054177405.1 Leptonychotes weddellii | reverse complement strand
TAAGGGGAAGTCAAGGAATTCTGGGGATTTAAAAACGAACAAACAAAACAAAACAAAACAAAAAACAGCTGACTAAGGAGAGAGCTCCTGAGCCATCATCCCTTCCCTCCCCGCTTTGGGTTGTGTTGTATGAAACCTTGAAGCTTAGAGCTCAAGCCGCAGCTATTTTATAACCATGAAAAGAAAGAAAAGGAATTTCAACAATTCTGACCCATACTCTTGACATTGTTGCGGCTGATAATTCAAATTCAGAATCTACCTATGCTCACCTTCTTGCTATCTTAGACCTATAAAAAATGGGTATCACGTATCATACTTTCCATATGTTAGCTACTGTTTGCATAAATTATTTCACCCTCACAACTACAGTTATTATTATATCTGTTTCACAGGTGAAAATAACAAGATGCAAAGATGCTAAGAAACTTGTCTACAATGATAGCTAGCAAGTGGCGGAAGTTAGATTTGAATGCTAACAAGGGTCATCATCTAAACATCCCACCATACCGCTTTCTCTTGTTTGCTAAATGTTTAAGTTTGGATGCAGCCACAAAACCATACCAAGTTATACAAAGCTTATCTTTCTATCTTGCAACCCTAAGACATACATATCTAATATTATTCTCAAATGTATAGATTAGGGTAATGGTGAACACCAAGGTTGAATCATCTGCCAAAGTCCCCACAGCAGGGAAGTGGCAGAGCTGGGATGGAAGGAGCCCCAATTCCCCTGGCTCTGAAGCTGATTCACTTTCTATTTCTGTGCCTACCTTCCTATGAGATGCTCATTTCTTTGCACAGTGTAAGGAGACCCAAAGGAGTCCTCAGTGATGCTAATGAAACCTGAGTTCTAGGGTGAAAATAGTCCAGCAAGGCCAGTGAGGGGATTTGGGAGCAAATCCCAAAGGGATGTTTAATACTCTCAAATACTCTCCTCTGATCCAACGTCTCAAAGGTCACCTCTTCCCCTAGCTCTATAATTTAGAAAAACACTGGGGACTTAGCACTTACAGTTTCAGAAACCATGGTCCTTCCTCGATATGGGTCATTTCAGTCTTGTTGCAGAGAAACACTACCAGCTCCCATCTCATCTATAAACCAAGTTGGTCCTCACAATGCCCTGAGCTAAGCCTCTTGTGTTTGGAAGGGGCTGGGATGGAGTTAGAGAGGGAATAAGTCAAAGGAGGACCCAAGGGATGATGAGTGGCCAAGAATCAGAGACCTTGTGACCTAAAAAACACCATAGATCATTTGGTCTAACATCTTCAATTTACAGACAGTGAACATGAGACTCAGAAACATTCATTAATAATTGCAACTATCATCCACACATCATCCACTGTGGTATTTGAATTCATTTAATCCCTACAAAAGAAATCTGAACAATAGGTGATATCTCAAAGCTAAGACTAATGCTCAGAAAGACTAGGTGATTTACTCAAGGTCACAGAGCTAATAAGTGGCATAAGCATATTACGCAGGCAAGATTTCTATCCTCAGACAACTGTTCTTTATAGTTACTGAGCTTGTTAAAGCCCCTAAGGAGGGACCTACATTCAAAAAAGAAATCAAGCAGTGAGAAGGGGAGAGTCTAGAAGGACACTGAGAATGAAGGAAGGACTCAGGGCTGAGCTTGCTGGGATATGCAGCCCTTGAAAACACACACAAACATGTGTGCTGGTTTGCATGGTTGGAGAAGAGGAAAGGCACCAAAGCTTTAGCTTTAGCAGATTCTCATAGCTGCCTGTTAAGGTCTTTTAAGTACACAGGTTTAGTGGGATGTGAGGGGGAGGGCAATTAGAGAATCTCTCCAAGTCATAAGACAAAGTAGTGATAAATGAAGGTACCAGTGTGTGTGTGTGTGTGTGTGTATCCTTGCATTTTCAGTACACAATCTGTGTTTTTTCTAGTAGGTGGATTTTCCTCACAGTTTTTAAAAAGTTCTGAGAAATTATCTGAGAAAAGAATGGAAAAAAATTACAAACAGAAATATGGCTGCCATGAAGTTGAGAAGGCACCACTGTGCATTCGTTGTATATGGCAAGTAGGTGGGGTGAAGGAAACACAGTTTGGCTCTCTCTAACACACTTCTGGTGCTTTTGTTGATATTGCAAAAGCTTCCTTCCCACTAAAATTAAAAGCTAACCAACAGCACCCCTGCCAGCTTCTTCTTCTTGCTAAGACAAGTTTAGCATGGAGGAAGACAACAGTGTGACAGCGTTTGAAAGCTAATTATAACCTTCTAGGTACTGCTCTTCCACTCGCTTGTGGTGATAGTGGCCATGCCTTGCTCTGAGATTGTTGTTCATCTGTAAAATGGAGACAGATGATAATCATACCTGCTGGCTTTCTTTCCTCACTTCAGCCACAGGACTTTGGCACACACTATTCCTTCAACCTGGAATATGTTCCCCAACACTTCCTTTATCATACAGTTTCCTAAACATGTTTCGGGACCCTCACAGATTCATACAAGTTGTCCTTTTACATTCATTACCGTAGCTGCTTGATGGTATCTCTCGCCCATAAAGACTGAAATTTCCCCTGAGGCAAGGGGGTCTTGTCTGCTTTTGCTTGTCATTACAGCCCAGGGCCCATGCCCTGTGCCCTTCATGGAGTGGACACTCAAAAATGTATGCTGAGGGGTGTCTGGGTGGCTCAGTTGGTTAAGCGACTGCCTTCGGCTCAGGTCATGATCCTGGAGTCCCTGGATCGAGTCCCACATCAGGCTCCCTGCTCGGCAGGGAGTCTGCTTCTCCCTCTGACCCTCCCCCCTCTCATGTGCTCTCTCTCATTCTCTCTCTCTCAAATAAATAAATAAAATCTTTAAAAAAAAATGTATGCTGAATTACTGAGTGTCTTTCGAAGGGTTGGCTTAAGGATCAAAAGATTTAATGAATCTAAAGGAGTTGTATGAAACTCTTTTCCTTCTTTTCTTTTGCTTTTTAGCACCAAACCAATTTGAATTATGATAATTATCTTTGACAGACCATATATACAAACTCAGAATCATATCAGGAGAGGTTCTGTTTTGCCATGAGCACTCCACTCTCTCTTCTCGTGCCTGTAGTCGTATGTGGAACATTCCAGTCCTGCCTCTGTGACCTTGAACAGATGAGGTGACCTGAGAGAAAGCATGTAAAGCATTTGTGCATTGCCTGAGAAATTGTGAGTGCTCAACTAATGATAGTTCTCTCTTTTTTTTTTTTTCCATTTGGTTTACAGGATCATTGTGAAGAAAACTTCAGATGATGGTGATAAAAAGTCTTTATAGAGGAGGTATCACATGACATTATTATTATTTTCTGAGGACATGCCAGACTCCCTTTCCCTGATTTCACATGATTTAACAGAAACTATTCACCTTCTTTAGCAGATAGGAAGACCTCTTCTCCATGCTCTGCTTTCCTGTTCTACCTTAACTTCTCTCTGAGGTGGAGTCATTCAGCTCATTGCTAGCAGTAGTTATTGGTCCATTGGGTGGAGCTCATCTACAATAACCTTAAGCCCTGGGGATTTGGTCTCTCTCTCCCCTTCCCCCTCTGGACCAGTGAGAAGAGTAATTTAAATTAGGGGATCTGGGCTGTAGACTCAAACCTTCCCAGGGTGTGCTACCCAAGGCCAAGACAGGAGTTGGGAGTTAGCAAAACCATTTTCTATCTCACTATAACATATGTTCTTTTGCATAGACTATCAATAATAAATCTAACATTTGGCTCTTCAACTGCTGATTCTCTTGTCTATTTCCCAACTGTTTCAGAACTCAGCAAAGAGGGGTATTAGTTATGAACTAAATCTCAGATCAATACTGTTCCTACCCCTTGTATCTCATTGTCTAACACAATGCTGGGCACATAGTAAACACTCACTTTGGGAATGAATATTATCCAACATTTACTAAAGGCTTATCATGTGCTACACACTGTTCTAAATGCTTCACATGTTTTGCTTTGTTCTGGTTTGCATTTAATCCTCATAATAACTCCTTGAGGCTGATTTTAGTATTATCCTCATTATACAGAGTAGTAAATGGAGGAGCAGAGAGTTTATATAACTTGCCCAAAGCCATACCACCAGTAAAGTGGCAGGTGTGGGATTTGAGTCTTGTCAGCGTGACTCCACTGAATGCACGCTTAGCCACTATAGTCTAAAGTGCTTGGTTAAAGAAGACATTTACAAATGTCATTTGCCTTCAGTTGTAGTGCAAAGAATCTATACAAGTGCTCATGAAAAATAAATGCTTTTCTGTAGAGGAAACACATGGCTTTTATTTTTATATATTGGGGGGGGCAGGTGGAAGGGGCAGAGGGAGAGAGAGAATCTCAAGCAGGTTCCACTTCCAACACAAAGCCCGACACGGGGCTCGATCTCATGACCCTGAGATCATGACCTGAGCTGAAATCAAGGGTCAAACGCTTATCCAACTGAACCACCCAGGTGCCCCAAATGCTTGGTTTTTTGAAGAATCACAAATTTGATGACTCTGGAATTAAGGATGAGAGTTGGGTATCCAGCTATTTAGTATATAATTAGTTATTTAGCCTAACATTATAAAAAATGGGGTAGCTGACAGAATAATCCTGTTTTACATTCATTTATTTAAAAGTCATAGGTAGAAATGATGAGAAGCCCTAGGGCAAGTATAAGTATCCCCACATCCCAAAATAATTGAGACTAATAGAAATGGCTTGCCTGACAGCTCCCTTTGGTTCTGCTCCTCTCAGAGACTACATGCTCTGAGTCTCATCCAGAGCTTGTCCTGGCTTTACACACATCCATGCTGAACACCCCAACTTCAGGCCTGATCACTTTCAGACAAGGTCACTTAATGTTGGTTCCATAGATGATGGGACCAGGAGTCAGTCATGCTTCATCCCCTTGCTCTCCTAGGATTTATCTCCCTAGGACCCACTCATTTATACCAAACCTTGTTCAAATCACTCTTTTAAAACAATCTAATGTAGTGGGCCTATTGTTTTACTATAGGATTTTTAAAATTAATAGGTATCTAAAGCCTCTTAGCTCAGGATTTCAAAATTAAAACCAGCCATTTACTGAGTACCTACAACATGCCAGGTATCTAAAATACATTCATCCTACTTAATCCTGATAAAAATAAATAAATAATAATAATAATAAATAATAATGTTATGTGAGTACTATTCTAAACAGGTGAGAAAACCAAATCTCTGGATAGTCAAGTGACTTGCCTAAATTAACACAGCTACTGGCCAGCAAAGGAGGGATTTGAACCCAGATCCTTTCCTGACACTATGTTCCTTCAACAAGCTTTGTTGTTAAGACGAGCAATGACTTGTGTTCTAATTCAATGACCAAGGGTAACCTTGCAGTTGCTAAAACAATACATGAGGCAATCATTTCACTTCAGACAAATCTTGTGACCCACAATGTTATCACTGCCTAGCATCTGGCTTGTTGGTTAAAAGATCAGTCACGTGACTTCGTCATTAAACCTCATCGAGTATACCCAGCTGCCTATCTTCCAAGAATGAGGCTGCAGTCAACTCCACCTGATAAACAAGGCTCAGCACCAGTTGCTCTTCTTGTCATTGAACCCTTGTGGGTCTCACTGTCACCAAGTCCCATCAGTTCAGGAGTGTGTAGCCCTGGCTGATGGAGAGTTCCAGCTAATGAAGCACCAGATGACTGAGAGCTGATTGCACTCTGTCGACATGAAAAGCCCACAGACAGAGAAAACTGATAGTCCTAGACAGTGTTGGTCGGAGCGCAAGAACAGTTCGGTCAAACTGAGCAAAATTATGAATATTGAAACATTTTGACCCATGGAATTCCTCTTTCAACAATTTACCTTATGGGTAACCCACAAAGGCATGGAATCATATATGTATTAGCATTGTTTGTAAGAAAAATATTGGAAACAATTAAAATGTCCATCAATAGGGACAGTTTAAATAAAATGATAAATGTTGGGGCGCCTGGGTGGCTCAGTCGTTAAGCATCTGCCTTCGGCTCAGGTCATGATCCCAGGGTCCTGGGATCAAGCCCCGCATCGGGCTCCCTGCTCAGCGGGAAGTCTGCTTCTCCCTCTCCCACTCCCCCTGCTTGTGTTCCCTCTCTGGCTGTGTCTCTCTCTGTCAAATAAATAAATAAAATCTTTAAAAAAAATGATAAATGTCCACAGTCTCTTATTCAGAATCTTTGGGACCAGTTCTGACTCAGAATGCAGATTCTTTTTTATTTTAGTAAACTAATACAACCCAGGTATGATATATGCTTCCATTCCCAGCAGAGCCTGAGCAATGCCCAGCAACCAAATACATTCATCCTTCTGAAACATACCCCATGAAACCAAGTGACATTACCAAAACAATAAATATTTTCATATCAGCTCAAGTCAGTTTTGCTGCTAGATAAGTGTGGGTGTCAATATGTGGAGTAAAACTAAGTTTTCAGGGCTTTGGGGATTTGGGAATTAGAGGTAAGTGTTCTGGACCTGTGCTGGAATATTGTAAAACCAGCTAAAAATAAGGGAGGCAACTCAATTACTGATATGGGAAGTTCTCCAAAAAATATTGTAAAGTAAAAAATGTAATGTCATAGGATGGTATCACCCCTGTTCTACACACAGACACAAAGGACTGCAGATGCATAGAATATCTCTGCAAAAATACACAAGGAACCAATTTTGGTTTTTGTCTCTGGAAAGGAAACGGGAATATGAGTCAAAAAGAGACTCCCTTTTGCTTTACTTATACACTCTGGAATATTTTACAATTTATAGGGAGTGCCTGCATCACCAAATTAAATTAAATGCATACATTAAAATTCTCTTGACCACCTCCCTGAAAAGCTTTCCCCGAACACCCTCCCATCATCATTCTCTGTCACATCCCTGTGTTTTATTTTCTTCCTAGAAAATTTCTTCCTTTTTCTTCCTTTTTCTTCCTTTCTTCCTGTGACTTTCTACCAGTCACAATTTCTTCTTCATTTGCTTCTCTTTGTATTGTTAGTATATCTCCATAAAATGCAAGTTTTTTTATCCACCTCATTCCCAGTTGAAACCCAGAAACCAGACAGTGGCTGGTGCTGAGGAACTATGAGGAACTAAGAATCCCACACCAAGGGGCTGGCTGAGGTATGAAGTTCAGGGTAAATTACGCATAGCAAAATCTGCCCTTGGTGTGCAGAAGAAGGTGGCCCATCTGGTTGTCCACAAAGGACACTTTTTGAATTAGTTTCCCATAGAGATAGAGTCTGGAAGTCTAGCCACATTCTCACCTATGATCCCATTGTAACCTAAACTTTGAACAGGTGTCTGGTAAGGCTAAGAGGTTCTGAACACATCCCTTCATCTCTCCCTGTCCTGACAGAAGGAAATCTACGCACCCACACCTGCCTACAAACCGCCTTGCAGCCCCCTGCCATGAGGTCCATTTGCAAAACCCTTTGCCCTGAACAACTCCATACCCCCATATGTACAACATGGGCAGCCTCCCTGCCCCTTCTGCTCCTGAGCCATCTGTCCAGAAGGTCCTTCCTGACCATTGTCTGCTTAGCAGAACCTGATCTTTCCTTCAAGGTACAACTCAAAACACCATTTCCACCATGAAGTCCTCCTAAGTCCCTAAGAACTAACCAGTTGCTCCTTCCTCTGTTCCCCCAGACACTCAGGCAGGGAGCTCACTGAGGAGTGCACCAGACCTGGCATTAAAGTTAGCTGTTCCCATGTTAACATCCCCAGGAGAGTTTGAGTCCTGGAGTGCAAAAACCCTGCTCAAAGGGACAGTTCTTTCTTTTTTCCCAGCGCTTCCAATGGAAATTGTCACCTTCTTAGAACATGACTTGCTTTAACTTTTATGTCAGGAAACAGAGGACAGACAATAAGAATACTCAAAAGCAGTATTCCATGCTGTGAAAGAGAGTAAGTGCTTAGGAATTTGTTAAACCTGGTTTTGAATCTTGGCTCTGACACAATTCTGTAACCTTTTGGCTGTTCTCTTAACCTCAAGCCTGAATTTCCTTGACTCTACAATGGGTCAATAAGACCTACTTTGCAGGAATGAGACAGAGATTAAATGACAGAAAAGTAAGAGGAGCTGCTTAGCCAAGAATGTAGCTCATAGTAGGCACTCAGAAGCTACTCCTTTGGCTCCCTGTATCACGTGAAAGAAAGGATGGGTAAATAAGTGAGCGCCTATGGAAACATAGTAATCTTGATATTTACTGTTACATCAGGTTCATAATTGGGCCATGTAGGGGGTTAAACTTTTGGCCTCTTTCCCCTAATCGCAGGTCCAGTTTGGTTAGGATAACCACCATTTAAAGGGATCAATGGATCCAGAGGAAGAGTAGGCATCCTCTGAGTCTTTGCACACAATGCCGTTCCCACAGATACAGCCACCACTCCTCTGATCCTTCAGATCAAAAATGAATCTTCTGAAATCCCACCCAGGCAAACTTAACATGTCAGGATTTCTCTGAGTCTTAAGGAAAACAGCAAGTGGGATGGTGACATCCTGTTCCAGATTCTGATTCTCTTTCCCCGCAGAACCAGGTGAAAGTTCAAGGAAGACTAAAGAAAAAGCCCTGCCCCAAGGCAGCATCTGTCAGTGTCTCTGGGAGGTCAGACCCAGACCCGGTTGTCTGCTTCAGCTAGCCTGCGCATCTGCTTCTGTTTATATTGGGCCACCTGCTTGTCCCCTGACCTGTCCCCTTGGTTGCTGTTCTTTCTGCCTTCAGTTGAGTGGAGGGAATCAGCTCCTTTGCAAATGAGAATCACGAAACAATTGCAAGTCAGTTAAATGACCCTACACTTACCTGCTCCTGTTATCCAAGGGTTGGCATGAGTTGCCACAGGCATGAAGCGTTGAGCTGTGTTCTGTTAAGTCAGAAGAGCCTGATACACAGATAAACTTGACAATGTGGTTCCAGAACTCTCCTCAGTTGTGAAATTTGTGGCATGTCACAATGCTTACTTTACAATCAACATGCAATTCTAGCCTGACCTTCTTTAGAATCTTTCCCTGAAGGGAAGGAGACATTATCCTTCGGGGAATCCTATATGTCATGGGCCACTTTTAAACCTCTGGAGGATCTAGGCACTCTTGTTTTCAGAGGCCTCTTGCATACTTTATTAAAATAAAACGTAGCCACATCCCAATGTAGCTATATTGTTTCATTTAAGAAAATGCTAAGGATTATAAAACTACTTCTGAATTTGTTTTAGTATGAATTACTGGCTTTTCTCCTTGTTGTTTAGATACACACACACACACACATATATAAAATACATAAAATACATGTGTAAACATATATATACACATACACATGTACACACATGTATACACACTAAAACATAAATATTTTATATGTGTGTGTTGAGTTGCATTAGGCCAGCTGACATCATGTAAAGTTTCATAAACATTTAACTTAGCATTTATTCATGTTTTATATTGAAGTTTTCTTTTTGCCCTTTGGAGTTGCTTTTTTTTTTTTTTTCCCAAATATCAGACATTTGTATTGAAGCCCATGAAAAACTCACAGAGGTCCAAAAATCTCTGCTCCAAGTGTCTAATAAATGAATTGGGTCAGAGCACAGCCGCTTCTACTTGGTAGGTTGGAGGAAAGTATATTTTCATGGAGGTCTCTCCATTTGACTGTAAATCTCTCAGCACAGGGCCCTCTGTTAGATATGCAACATCTATATATGCAGGGGGCCTCCTCAGAATGGGGGCCCTAGGACACTGTCGCAGAACTGAGGTTCGCCCAAAACATTTCTATTACATTCTCCGTCTGAGATCGTTTCTTGTTTTCACCCGATGGGAAGCTGCTAAAACAAAAAACACAAACCTTGCTACCTGTGCCTTCTCTTCTCCTTCAACAAAAACTTCATCAACTCAAATCCCACTTCATCGTAGATTTATAATATTCCTTTAAATAGGGCTGGAATGTGAAGGTTGATGCAGAACTTCAAACTTTAGAATGTTATTTTCTGGGACTGTAGCTCAGCCATGAAATTTTGCTCCAGGCAGATTTCAACATGCTACGTCTGAGCTGGAAGATGAATATTTCATGCATTTATTTCACCTTAAAACCAGAAGCTTTTTTTGTATCATTGTTTTGCACATAAAAGCTGGGCAAAGACCATTCTCCCACAAGATTTTCTCTCAAAGTTGAGTGCAATGGAGCCATCTAGAATGTTCCACCTAGTCTCCTTTTTCATGAAAAGAAAGCTGACTCTGATAAAGAAGTATTATGTATTAGGGCACTGTGCAGAGTGCTTTTCATGTGTGTTATTGCCTTTCTAACCTTGGAACAATCTTGATGAGGGTAGATAACACTGTTCCCATTTTATAGATACGGAAGCTGGAGGTCAGAAAGGTTAAAACCTTGACCAGAATCAAACATCAAAGACTCACCAAAGCCAATATTTGAAATCAATTCTTGCCACTCTACAATTATACAAAGCTGCCTCAAGAGCTGATTGAGGAAAACAAGACATTAAAAGGAAATATATTCTAGGACACCTGGGTGGCTCAGTCCGTTGAGCGGCTGCCTTCGGCTCAGGTCATGATCCCAGGGTCCTGGGATCGAGCCCCGTATCGGGCTCCTTGCTCAGGGGGGAGCCTGCTTCTCCCTCTCCCACTCTCCCTGCTTGTGTTCCCTCTCTTGCTGTGTCTCTCTCTGTCAAACAAATAAAATCTTTAAAAAAAAAAAAAAAGGAAATATATTCTGTCTACTGTACCTGCTGGTTTTATCAGTTCTGAGAGCATTCTCCCATCAAGAAAATGAAACTGAAGGATGCACTGAAGAAAAGTAAGAAGTCCAGTGCTTGGTGTCCTCATTGTCTGCATTCATTCTGGAGAGATTAAGTTTCCCAATTGCCATTACAAATCCTTCTCAACTTTCCCTCCCTTCCCACTCTTACTCTTATTTGTAGATTTTTTTTTTTTTTTTTTTTTTTTTTAGGTATTGTTGATTTCTACAATAGCCTTATGGTTGACCTCCTTGATTCCAGTACTTTCTCTTTCCTCTGCCTTATGTCTTTCTTAGATATCAATGTTGGATTGGTCTCCTTCAAATATCCTATAGAGGCCCTCTGAGGTGGACACTGCCCCAATGCCCCTTCAATGGTAGTCTTGCTATCCCAGCCTGAAAGTGCTAAGGGCGGATGCCCACATCCCTCAGACCCTTCAGGGATGCCTCAGCTGCAGAGATGCCCCCCCAATCAAGGTTGCACCCCTTCCTTGGAGCCCCACATCCAATGACAGGTAAATGTGAGATTACAAAACATCCCGGCCATCTTGGCCTAATTCAGAACAACGCTGAAGAGTCATTCTAGCTCCAGAGTTGCTTTTGAGAGGTGAGATGAGGGTGTCAGATAGCACAGCTCGACTTGCCCCCATGCCCAGTCCTGCTCCCTTCCTCCCCCTCCCCCACGGGGGTTCATCCCAAGAGAACTCGTCAATAAACACGGAGTATTAAACTTCTCTTCAGAGTCAGCTTCCCAGAGAACCCAGCCTGCGATGCCTTACGTGGGAAGGGGAGAAGGGAGAGTCAAATTAAGCAGGATCTCTCATTCTAATGAACTGCGTTTGTTTCTTCTTCAGCACTCCCATCAACCCCACTGCAGCCATTTCCAGTGATGTTTGAACATTTGACCAAACCCATCATCTATGATGAGAACCTTACTTTATTTGCTTAGAAACAGGATTCATAAACTACAAGAGAGACCTTCTGCAGATGTATCCATAAATATAGTTGACTCAGCTGATTTTGCCTCTGCTGCCCACCAGGTACCTGACTAAAGCAGTCAGCAGGGTCTGCCCATCTCTAGACACATTTGTGTGGATCCTCTGACAGACAGTGTAACAACAGCACAAGTTGGCTCAAGAACCATCAAAAATTACATTGTGGAGTGAGGTCCACTAAACAAGTGACTAAAGTAAAGTTATTCACTCCAAACTACCAAATACCTGCAATGTGGTCTGACATGCATTTCTGATTACCACTCATAAAAATACTTAACCAGGTGTGGCAGAAAGAAATTATCTGTTCTGGCCCAGATTGGATTGTTCTTCCATTTTGCACTAAGTTCTGTATCTTGCCCTTCTGTATCCTCATGTTTCCATGTCCCTTACCCTGTGATGTCCTTCCCTTGTTTCAAGGGCCACCCTCCCAGTTTAGTTTCCTACTTTAGTTTATGAGTCATCTTAAACAATTGTGTTAGTGGGGCGCCTGGGTGGCTCAGTCGGTTAAGCGGCTGCCTTCAGCTCAGGTCATGATCTCAGAGTCCCCTGCTCAGCGGGGAGCCTGCTTCTCCCTCTCCCTCTGCCTGCCGCTCCCCAAGCTTGTGCTCTCTCTGTCAATTAAATAAAAAATCTTTTAAAAAAAAGAAAAAACAATTGTGTTAGATAACTTGCTCCGTACAGTGTTGGACAGACATCTGCCTTTCACAGTCCTTTGGTCAGAGACTGGCTGTCCTGTTTGCATGGCCTTGCAGCGCACTGACTGCTTCCTTCTCTCTGATCTGAGTACTCTGGGCTATCTTTGTATTGTATGCCCACACCTCTGGCTTCTACACACACACTATATACGTTGAAGTAACTCACTGCTGGAGGTCTGAGCTCATTACGAGTTCTCTAGAGATAGAAACAAATGCCATGACACTTTCTGAGTTTCAACACTTGCATCTCCTGGCTGCTTAGCTGGGAATTAGCTTCGTCTGGGGACTCTGAAATTTAGGCACTCATACTCATAATCACGCAGACTACACTGGTTTGCTTTTCCCACTGATCATACTAAAGCAAGTCGGCTCTGTTTTGGTTTTCTAATTTCTCAGCATGGACCTCTGCTCTTCAGACACTAACACCCCTATTATTCATTGCCTCATGTTTTTCTGTTCAGTTTAAATGTGATCCCATGGGAGTTCTTTAAGAGGATGCAATAAATGGCTACGTTCCTCCCTATTTAAGTTCCAAACCAATGGATGAATAAGACAAAGGAGGCAGGCAGATGGGACCAAAGTTTGACCATTATTAAGCTAATATTAGAGAATTGAGTTTATATCTACAGGCACTTGAACTTTCTAACACTGAGTCCCAGGATCAGTCAGCATTATCTACCAGGCTTGCAGCTCTGAGGCAAGGCAAACCTGAGTCTGGAGGGGCTGAGTCACACCCATGTCCCCCAGTTAGCCCCTAAGAGGAAGAGAAGCTTCTGTGCATGGCCGATTCTCCCTCTAAACTCTACAATGAGGAGTTATTCCTTGCCTCCAGGGGAGAAGTTCAGGCGTGATACAGTAATCAGTGTTTCTCTCCATGGATTAAAAACATCAAGAATGGTTAACATTAGTATATATCAATTGTCCCTAGAGGTATCCTATGTGATAGGCACTATTCTAAGCCCATTACATTTTTTAGCTCACTTAATGTTCATAATGACCCTGTTAGGTAGGGACTATTCCTAACCTCCATTTCAACAACTGGAAAAACTGAGATGCAGAGGCTAATGAGTTTGCTTGGGGTCATTCTGACAGGAAGAGGTGGAACCAGGATTTGAAACCACAAAGTCAGATTCTAAGAGCCAAGACAACCACTGAGCTGTGGTGGGTTCAAGATCTACTAAGCAAGCAAAATTGCTCTTTCTTAACACTTCCCTTCTCTACAGTCCAACTCTGTCTACCCTTCAAGGCAAAGCATGAGCCCCGGTACCTCCAAAAGTCTTCCCAGTAAAGCTTTGGGGCCACATGAACAGCCTTTGCCTTTAAGCCTACTCCTCACAGCCCGAACACTGTAGACTTTGTTCAAGGGATGCAAGGTTGCAACCGAGAGATAAGGTCTGATTTTTCTGATCTGTTATTGGATAACTTCAAGTGAACGAAATGGTGTAAAGAAAAAAATGGCAAAATGTAGAGTCTGCTTTGTATCTTGCAATTTAACTTTGCAATCCATTTTCTACCACTTTGTGGTACTATTATGAGTGCCTGCTCTGTGCCAGGCAGTGCTCTGTGTCCTGGGGAGAGATGGCTGAAAACAAAACACACAAGCCAGTAAGTAAACCTCCCCGATCTCAGGGACTTTGCTGTCTAGTCAGGAGGCCAGTTGAATTCTACAATCACACAAGCATGCTGCAGCACGCGGGAGTAAGTTTTGGGAAGAAACCAGAAAGGTGCTATGTGAACAAAGCACAGGGGAAACAATCATGTCTGGGGCACAAGATGTCAAGAAAACTTTCCCTGGGGAGCCATTTAGCTACAAGTTGAAGGATGGGCAGCTACTCATGGCTTAAGATTGGTTAGAGAAGGGGGCACATTGGAGCCATTTAGCTACAAGTTGAAGGATCGGCAGCTACTCATGGCTTAAGATTGGTTAGAGAAGGGGGCACATTCCAGGCAGAAGGAACAGAGGGGCACAGAGGCTTTGGGACAGGAGGTAGACTGGAAGTGGCAGGCAGCTCTGGTGGCTGGTGCCAAGTGGAGGTCGAATTAAACGAGGCTAGAAAAGCACGGAGGCCATATGAGGGAGCTTGGGATTTATTCTAAGAGCAATGAGAAGTTTTCCTTCGTGTGTAATTTATTCACTGACTCATCCATTCCACAGACATTTCTGCAAAATCTACAAGGTGCCAGAATCTATGCTGTGGACATTACAAAGATGAATAAGACAGAACCCCTCTCTCCCTCCCAATTTGTCAGTTGGGGGAAATAGATAAGGAATAATTAAAATACATTTTATTATGGTGAGACAGGCTTGTCTCAAGTACCACAAGAACACACAATGGAACGTTAACCACGTGCACTAAAGGAAACAATGAAAGGTGAAAGGGAACCAACCAGTCTATTCGCAGCAGAGGGAAGGACATATGCCCCAAAGAGCATGGTGGGTCAGGAATCTCAGTTATGAGAAAACAGCTGGAAATGACCTGTCAGGTGGATGGGAATTAGAAGGAAAATGGTATGTCATGCCATTCTGACGTGTTCAGAATTTATCTCACTGTATCTCTGTTTGGGCTGTGAACAACAAAATACCACAGACCGGGTGGCTTGAACTCACTGAATTAAAAGCACTGGATGAGCAGATTTGGGGGCAGCAGTGGATAGGTAAGGAATTCAGGCCTGAGAATATTGAATTTGAAGTGAAGGTGGAGATGCACAACATCTAAGCATCCATTCTGATGTCAAAATCATTACTGAGCATAAAGTAAATTTAAAAAAAAAAGGGATTTATTGGTCAATTGAGGAGTAAACTTGAAATTCATAAGGGATAGAGGTTTATTTAGAAGTGTGCATTTCTACAAAGAATATTCTCAGTAGGTCTGATCCTGATTCCTAGTTCAACATGGCCCTTCCTATCAAAATTCCACTCCCAGGGGCGCCTGGGTGGCTCAATCATTAAGCGTCTGCCTTCGGCTCAGGTCATGGTTCCAGGGTCCTGGGATCAAGTCCCGCATTGGGCTCCCTGCTCAGCGGGAAGCCTGCTTCTCCCTCTCCCACTCCCCCTGCTTGTGTTCCCTCTCTCACTGTGTCTCTCTCTGTCAAATAAATAAATAAAATCTTAAAAAAAAAAAAAATTCCACTCCCAGAAGTTGAAGTTTTTACTATAGGGCACTGCATTAACACTGATTGTATTTCTTTCTAAAGAGCATTCAGTGGTTAATTCAGACAAACAAAATTGTAGTCAGCCTGGCACATGTGCTTTTGGAAAGATAATCAGTCACCATTTACTGTGTTCCCAACACTGGACACTTCCCTTTGGTTATAAGTCCCCAGAACACTTCTGTCGTTAGCTAACATGGGAACCCAGAGATAACCAGTGGCATGACGGGCATCTTAATCAGAGAGCCTGTATATGGCATTTTATAAATGAGGAATCTGACACTCACAGGAATTAAGTAATCCGCTCAGAGCACAGAGCTGAAGTGAGGAAGTCAGTTTCCAAAACCACACAGCCTGATTCAAAACGCATGCTCTTGCACTTTCCCAAAGGAATCTTCCCAGTAGATTTTTTACTCTCTTATTTTAGAAAAAAATTGTTACCACTGTCCCTGTTTGGACTGTGTCTGGATGGGGCCTCCAAACGGGGCCACCTTCACACACTCCACTCCCCCGGTTCAAGCTCTCTGGCTGGTTTCCTACCCCTCCAGCCCTGTGCACGGCCAAGCATATTGGCTTCCTATGGCTCCATAACAAATCACCACAAACTTAGGGGCTTTAAACAGCGCACATTTATTATCTTAAGTTCTGCAGGCTAGAGGCCCAGCACAGGTCTCATTGGCTAACATCAGAGAGTCAGCAGGGCTGCAGTTCTTTCTGAAGACTCTAGGGGAGAATCTGTCTCCTTGCTGACAGCTCTCCCTGCCTCCCGGCGGGCTTCCTCCATCTTCAAAGCCAGCAAATCAGGTTGAGTGCTTCTCACACTGCCAGTCTCCTCCACTCTTAAGAACCCTTGTGATTATATTGGGCTCCCGTGGCTAATCCAGCCTACTCTCTCTCTCTCTCTCAAAGCCCGCTGATGAGCAAGTTTAGTTCTGCCTGCAACCTTCACGGTACTTTGTCGTGTAACCTAGCATATTCCCAGGTTCTGATGTGGACATCTCCAGGGGCTATTATTCTGCAGACCACACCAAGTATTTCCAGGATCTCTGTTGCCTGAGGCTGTGCTTTGGGATAGGGACCATGGAGATGGTTCTGATTCACTTATTAGAAAAAAAAAAAAAAAAGTTGGGAGAAGGGCTTTCTAAGTCATATAGGATGGGCAATGTAGACAGGAAAGGAGGATTTAGCCTAATAAGAAATCACTAAATTGCTGGGAACCAACCAGGCTCTTTTAGAGTCTCTCCCCAGCCCTCTCAGGCCAATCCTTACCAGAAACCCCTGTTGTGTTTCTGAATGTGATTTGGGGAAGGTGCCCGCCTGCCACAGAAAAGGGTATAGACTTACTCCCATCCCATCAGATGCCTCAGGGGGAAGTAGGTGGATGAAGAGATCTCAAGTTGTCATCACAATCCCTTACCGCCCCGTGCTGCTCCTTCCCACTCTCTAACGCCCACGTGGCCTACCCTAAAATCTTGCCCAGTGTGTTTGTAATTGGACTCTGGTTGGGGGTCACCGTGAGCACACAAGCACACACAGCACAAACACCCCAGGCTGTTCCGATATGGAATCTTTTTTCCATTACAAGTTTCCCTATTTCCTTTTAACCCAGTTTCACTCAGCTGTATGTGCTGTGGATTGGAGTGTGATTGGAGTCAAGCTGACTTACTGAATCCGGTCTCCACCCACACACCTCTGTCTGACCTTTAACCTCCCTGGGCCTCAGTCTCCTCATCTGTAAAGCAGAAATAACAATACCTAACTTACACATTTATAGTAACTATTAAATGAAATTCTATATATGTAATTGTTTAACCCAGCACCTGGTCTATGTTTGGTGTCAGTGTCCTTCAGCTGCTGTTCTCATCCCTTACAAAGCTTGTAAGCTAATAATTACAAGAATAACTCAACTGCAGCAAACATTGATTATGTGTTTCTGTGTGCCAGACACCAGCCTATTATGTGTTTTACAAGAATCTTCACATGTTAACCTTATATGTGTCACAGAACCAACCATCCAATGAGGGGCTACCTTGTTATACTCACTTCAACCAAGAAACTAAGACCCAGACAGGCTGAATAACTGCTCCCAGGTCACAGGTGAAGGAAGGTAGAGGGGGACTTTAAACCTAGATGGGTTAAACAATGAAGATGGCATTCTTAATTTACTTAGAAATAGCCTGGCCTACAGATATGACAAAGGAAAAAAAAAAAAAAAGACTTAAAAAAAAAAAAACTTTAAAACATTCCATGCCTTTTCTGGCCTTCTGTCTATAATTAGCACTCCAACTTCTGGCCACCAACCATATCCCCACCCCACCCCCCAAGGTCCTCCACCACCGGGATTCCAAAGCCCAGAAAAAGAGGAAGCATGCTGGTCTGAGTAATCTATATGGTCTCTGAGCCTTCTCCCATCAAAAGGCTGGCTTTGCCAGGAATCAATTAACACCTAATTCGCAATTGCTGGTATCTCTGTATCTGTTCTTTAGACTTGCTGACAGTTCCCCCAAACAGCATCTGATTGTAGACATCTTCTTCAGGAAGCTTTCAGGGTCTATATTCTGCTGGAAAAAGCAGAATTGGGCTAACACACAGGGAAGATAACCCCTCCAGGGTCCTGCCCAAACTCATTCTGGCAGAAGCCACAGTGGCATCTTCAACCTGGGAAAGAAAGTGTATAACTGATTAGAACCCAAGATTGGCAGAGCAGGCAAGCCCCCATGACTTTGAGCACCAGTAGTCTTTGGCTTGGCTGCATATTAGAATAAACTAGGAATGTTTTAAAAATACTAATGCTTGGATCCCAACTCAGCAAACTGAATCAGAATCCCTAAGGATGGGCCCAGTCATCAGCAGTAGTTTTAAATCTCCCCAGGTGATTCTAATGTGTTGCTAGAGTTAAAACCGAATAATGTATCCTACTGACTCTTTCACAGATGAAGAAACTGAGGCCCAGAGGAGTCATCCTTGCCTAGAAGTGACAATTGCCACCATTTGAATTGTAACTTCAGCTCACTAATGTGTAACCAGGAATCAGTAAATGATGGGGAAAAAAAAAATAAAGTTAAATTTGAAAATTAGAGAAACCAAATTGACTACTGTAAGGAGATGCATTTTGAAAATGCAACTACTCTAGAACTGATTACATTTATATTTCCCTTGTCTGCTTATTTCTCTGAATCACCCCCACAAACCCCTCAACCATGATTGGCACCAAAACAGAACCGTGCCTCCTGCATCTCTGCATCCCTGCTTCTGGCATAGTGTCTCACCCAGTGTGATGGGTTACACTGTGTCCCCAAAAGAGATATGCTCAAGTCCTAACCCTTTATATGAGGTTGTGACCTTATTTGAAAATTGGGTCTTTGCAGATGTAATTAGGGTAAGATGAGGTCACACTGGATTAACATGTGCTCTCTTAATCCAATATAACTGGTGTCCTCATAAGAAGAGAAGAGAAACAGGGACACACAGGGAGAACATCTTGTGAAGGTGGAGGTGGAGATTGAAGTGATCTACCTAGAAACCAAGGAACACCACCACTGGAAGCTAGGATGAAGCAATGAAGGAATTCTCCCTGGAGCATTTGGAGGGAGGATGGCCCTGTGGACACCTTGACTTGGATGTCTAACTTTCAGAACTAAGAGAATTAGAATTAAAAGAAGAAACTTCTGTTGTCTTAAGCCACCTGGTTTGTGGTACTTTGTTACAGGCAGCTCTAGCAAGCCGATACAGTCATTGACTCAACAACATTCCTAATCCATCTTTGACAGTGAGTTCTGGAGACAAAATGCTGGGGTTCACAGGACGTCCCCCCTCTTATTAGCTGTGCAACCTTGAACAAGTTGTGTAAGCTCTCTAAGCCTCAGTTTAACTACCTGTAAAATGAGAATAAAATAGCACCTGCTTCACAGCGCTGTTATGAGGACTAATTGAGTTAATGCATCTGAAGTGCTTAGTACAGTACTTGTTCCACAGTAAGTGTTTAATAAATGTCAGCTAATATTTGTATAATACTTCCCAATGACTTGTGGCATTTCCCTAAGAGTTAGCCAGGGCCTCTGGACCACATGAAGTGTGATTTCACTTTTTAGAGTGAAATCTCACCACTAGATAGAAAGCTCTTTGTAAGAGGTGCTGCTGGTGCTTCACCCATGTCCCCTTGGTCTACCTTGAGGCCACCTGTAGACAGCTCAACACATAGTGTGGGGTCCTTCCTCTGCCTCTCTGTTCAAGGGTGTTCTCTGGCCACAGAACATGCCCAGAACTCCTGGGGTAGGCTAGATGGGTTTAGGGTTGACCAAGGGGAACAAACTTCTAAACAATGAGGGAAGGGATTTGACAGACAGGCCAGCTCTTTTGCTCCTCAGTAGGACAGATGGAAAGAGATATATTTCCAGTGGGTCCTCAATGTAACTGAGTTTCAGTTGCCCACAGCAGAGACCTTCCAGATCAGGGGTCCTCAAACCATGGCTCATAGCCCCAATTCAACCAATTCAACTGACATCTGTTTTTATAAATAAAGTATTGTAATGCATGCATGCCCTTTCATTTATATGTTGTCTATGACTGCCTTTGGGCAGCAGGAACAGGGCTGAGTAGTTGCAACAGAGACTGTATAGCCCACAAAGCCTAAAATACTATCTGGTCCTTTACAGAAGAAGTTTGCTGACCCCCTGCTAACATGAAATATATTTCATTGGTTTCCTTTCCTTCCCCAACTTCCTTCCCCACTACTTGGCATTGCTTACTGGGCTTATGTCCCAAGTAAGCTGCACCCAAATCCTTGTGCTGTGGTTGGCTTTTGGAAGAATCTAAACTAAGACACTCTGTTAGAATAACTTCCCCCATCTCAACGTTCAACTCAGTGCCTAGTACAGAGTTAACTCTCAAAAATCTGTTATATAAATAAATGAATGGAAAGTAGAAAGAGGCTGCCATATTAAAGAAGTCTATGAAAGGAGGCAACATCTCTAAGAGAGACCCCATGACCGGGTAGAAGATGCACAGAGGTTTGATATATGCCAGGTGCCCCTTTCCTGCTCAGTTACCACCCTTGGCTTCTGAAACCCCAAGATTTCTACATCATAAACTAAAGCCTTGCAGGCACATTCTCTGAGAGGATAAATAAATACTCCTTCCAAGATTAAGCATGTGGTACACAGTCCCTACGTCTGAGCCTTAGGACAGGTGCTTTGATAAATTCATTACCTAAGCAAATGAGGATGACTGGAAGGAAAGGAGTGGTGGGAACAGAAGGAAGAAAGGCCGAGGCCAGGAGACATCACACGCTCTGCACTCACTGTCTGGCACTGATATCTTATCAGTTCTCTGTAGTAGATAAGGATATTTTTGAACATTTGCCAGAAGGAATATCATATGACTAGGATTTGGAGGCAGATATGCTCTTTCCATCATACTTGAGCCCCTTCAAATGTTTCCTGAACATCTTCCACGTGCCACTCACTATACTCAGCACCTTCTCATACTTGGCCAATGTGAAGGCTTTGCTTCTGTTTGATATAAAAGGATCCTGCCTCCCAAGTTTTGGAAATGGTATATCACCTCAGATCTGAATGGTGGAGAGTCACCTCTGTGCTGCGAACTGTTTAAGGCAATGTGGTGCCATCAGGACAAACTCGCTGACCTCTTACAGCTGTAGCAGAAGGCACAACTGACCTCGGACCCCAGATGCTGCACCTGAAGCCCACTTCATTGACACCAAAGCCATGCCCCCTCGCAGGCTGCCTCCCCACTATGCCTGAGTGCTGTCCCTTCCTGAGGATGTGGGCTCTGGGACTCCTTTACCAACCAGCTTCGGTGCAGGACTTCCCAGTGACTTGGTCAACCCTACCTTAGACCAAACAGTGGTCTAGGTTGCTTCCATACAACCTCCTCTCCCTCTCCCCTTTATATCTGAGGCTCTCTCAGCCTTCTCCAAACTTGCTCCCTATTTCCTTTCACACGGGAATTTCCCCCAATAAAATCTTTGCATGTTTAATCTCGTCCTAGCGTCTGCGTCTAGAAGGATCTGAACCAACTGGGTTGGCTCATTTAAGTCTCACGATTTCTATCTCTAGTTTTTTTAAGTCCTGAGAAATTAGCCCACAGTCGAGCAGTAAACCAGGAAAGCCTTAGTGCTTCAACTCAGTTTCTTCCAACTCCAACATATCACTGTCTGCACTGTTCACCCTCCAGAAGGACTATCTCCTTCCTGCCCAGAAATCTTCATGGAGATTAGCAGAAGGCATCAGGCACTTCCTGCATTACTTATAATAAATATAGAGACTATGTAGAAAACACATGGTGCTTTGAAATAATGAACAATGAGGGTAAAAAGACAAGCTGAGGTGTTTATTATGGTGTATTGGGCAGGATTCTGTGAGGGAGGGAAGGAAGACACCCAACAGACCCACTCATGGAGACAACGCAATGACTGAGATGCTCAAAACTCTTTAGGGGATTCTGTTTAACAAGAAACTGTAAGAAATATCTATACAATTGGTGGAAAAGAAAACCTTAAAACACTATTTTTAAAAAGTAAGAGAGGGAAAATAAACCAGTTTGATTCAGATCGGTGCCTCTGGTGAGGGATTTAGGATTTTTGTAATCCTGGTAACTTTGTCCTAAACGTCATAAACAGGCAAAGTGATAGATGAGTGGCAATCAGGATGATAAAATATAGAAAGCCTCTATGGAGCTGGTAAACAGTCACCACCCCAAATGGTTTTTCTCACCCCCTCCCTCTGGCTCATCCCCTAAGGCTCCTGAAATCAGCAATGGAAGGGTAAATGCATGGCAAAACTATAACCTCTAGGAAACTCTCCAGCTCCTTGACCAGAGCCTAATCTAATTGGTCTAGCATCACTATAAACAGGAATGTTTCTGTTGGATCATCTTCTCCAGACAACCTTCCTGACCCCTGAAATAGTGTCAGCTGCCCTTCTTTCTGCGCCCCCCACCATAATTCCTTGATAATTTCCATCACAGTCTATGCCACCCTGTATTGCCTACACACTAAGAGCACACACACACACACACACCAGGAATTACATGATTAATTACAGGGATTACAGGTTCACTTGCACCATATTTGGCACATAGTAGGAGCTCCATGAAGCCTAGTTGAATGGCTGAATGCACAGATGGAAGGAAAGCCTGATGTATCATTGGAGATGGCAATATTTTTGTTGTTTTTATCTTGACCAGTACAACCAAGACATTTTCTGAAGTGGTCATAATACATCTGAATGTATCTTTTACCCTTAGTTAAATATAAAACTCTTTCCAATACACCTCACTTCTGGCTGTATCCATACTAGGTTTGTATCATACAATCAATGACTTAACCTGTCCAAACCTCATAGAAACCGTGGTATAACCTAGACTTTACAAGGCAGCTCATGCCCATGGCCACTAACAAAGCCCACAGCATAGCCACAAAAGACAGGCCACAGCTAAAATGCCACTCCACTAGTTTGGGATGAGAAGCAGCATTTGCTGAGTACTTGCCATATACCATATACTTTTCATTTGTCACATCTCCTTATCCTATTAAGAACACTGTGAGGCAATGATTACTATCCCCATTTTATAGGTGAGTAAAATGGGAGCTTGATAAATCTTACCCAAGGATACACAGTTATAGAAGCATGACCAGGGGCTGCCTGGGTGGCTCAGTTAGTTAAGTAAGCATCTGGCTCTTGATTTTGGCTCAGGTCATGATCGCAGGGTCATGGGCTTGAGCCCCACATTGGGCTCCACGCTCAGCAGGGAGTCTGCTTGAGATTCTCTCTCTCCCTCTCCCTCTGCACCTCCCCCTGCTTGCTCTCTCTCTCTCAAATAAATAAATAACATCTTAAGCAGAAGCAGCAACAGCATGACCAGGATTCCAATCCAGGACTGCCTAACTCAAAGTGAATGGCTTTCCACATAACCCCCAAACCAGGTCTTCTGACTCTAGGCCATGGTTTGTTCTGACAGGTAGATAGTCAGGGAGCTCAGGCTCTCCTAAATATTCCCTAAGGGGTGTAGAGTTGCAGTTATGGGTCTGCAGAAAGACTAGAAGAGGACAGGATGATTCTAGGAGAAGCCAAACAAACACACTGGGCTGGAGACTAGCTGCTCACACCTGCTTGATGTCCAGTGCCAAGAAATGCCCCAAAACCTTTTGCCTACAGCCCAGAGGCATGCCGAGTTCAGAGACACAAGACTATACACTCCCTGAAGACTGGGACCACGCCTTGCTCATCCTCTACCATAAGCACCAGGCTCAATAATTGTATATGGACTTCAACTGAACTGTATTTTAAAGCCAGTGCTTTCAAACATAACACATTTTTTTAAGTATTAAGGAAATTGGAGGAGGGAAAAAAACAAAAACTATGAAAATTGGAGAGGGTCCAAAGTGAATATGAAGAGATTTATTTGAGAGAAAAATTAAAGGAGCCAAAATGAATGACTTGGCTGGCAGACAAAATATAAAGAGCATAAGAGCCTACCAATATTTGAAAGGTACAAACAAGAATAGAGAGCACCATTTCATATTTTTTATTTAAGTATCATTAACATAGTGTTATATTAGTTTCAGGTGTACAATCATATAGTTTTTAATATTGTGTACAAGTGGAAGCAACCAGGGAAAATGGTCTGGGGGAGGAAAGGGGCATGCCAGCAGGATCCAGGAACAGAGAAGTGGTTTGCTATGGTGAATTTAGAATCCCAAACCACCAGATTTAATTCTCAACATGATCTTGGCAAGCCACTGTACTCATTCATTCATCCATCCACCTAGTATTCATTGAGCAGCTGCTATGTACCAGGAGCTCTGCACACAGTGGCCTGGCCACCTGCCCAGTGAAGCTCGCCATCTTCCAGAGAAGAGACACATCAAGAAGTAGAAGCAGAAAGTTTCACCATGGTAGCTGTAGGAGCACATACAAGGGTTTACAAGACAGGGAAGTCTCCCTGGGGAAGAGATGGTTAAACCAAGATTACAAGAATGAGGAGACATTTGTCAGTGTAGACAGAGGTAGAGAGGGTCCCAGGAAGGAGGTGTGTGTGAGAAGATACTACAGGCAGAATTTCCTCCCAAAATTCATATACTGAAGCCCTAACCCCCAACCTGGTGGTATTTGGAGGTGCATCTTTGGGAGGTAATTAGGGTTAGATGAGGTCATGAGTGTGGGTCCTCCAGAATGGGATCAGTGCCCTGTTTCTCTTCTTGCCATGTGAGGACACAGCCATAAAGTGGCCATCTGAAAGCCAGGAAGGGGGCTCTGACCAGTATCCAACCCTACTGACACCCTGATCTTAAACTTCCAGCCTCCAGAACTGAGAGAAGATACATTTCTGTAGTTTAAGCCACCCGGTCAGTTCATGGTATTTTGTTGCAGCAGCTGAACTGACTGAGACAGAAAGGAAGGAGGTGAGACAGCAAGTTGCTGACAGAGAATTGAAAGTTTATCGTGGGGCTGGGGGTCAGCAGCGGGTGGTGGGGGGGGTTTGCTGGTGAGGTGGGATTCAAGAGAGGGGCAGGCAAGGGCCAGGACTAGCCTTTTATACCAGGCATCTTAAGAACAAAAGAGAGCTGCTAAAGGGTGAAGAGCCAGGGAGCTGTAGGATCAGATTTATATCCTAGAAAAGTTCTTTGGGGCAGAAGTGTGAATAAAAGATTAGATCAGTGCAAACAGAAGAACCAAGACTGGACACTGTTGACTAGTCCCTGAAAAATAATTTAAAGCTTCCCTATGACAGTGACATATGAGCTGAGTGTCAACGGACAAGTAGAAAATTGCAAAGGGAAGTTCTGGCAGGTGCACAGCCTAGGCAAGGCAGGGATGTGTAAGGGATGGAGAGCATCAGAACAGCAAGAACTTCTTGTGGCTGCAGAGTGGCATGAGTGAGCAGGAGTGCTGGGCCAAAACATGAAACACCTTGTGTGTTAAGCCTGGGGGGTACAGACTTTCCCCTATAGGTCAATAGGGTGGAGCAGTCAAAGGCAGAGATTTGGGATCAGAAATACCAGGGTTCAGGGCACCTGGGATGCTCAGGCAGTTAAGCATCAGACTCTTGATTTCGGCGTGGGTCATGATCTCAGGGTCATGGAATTGAGCCCCGTGTCAGGCTCCACGCTCAGCAGGGAGTCTGCTTGAGATTCTCTCTCACTCTGCCCTCCCCTCACTCATGCTCTATATAAATAAATAAATAAAATCTTAAAAAAAAAAAAGAAAGGACGGGTGCCTGGGTGGCTCAGTTGGTTGGGTGACTGCCTTCGGCTCGGGTCATGATCCTGGAGTCCCGGGATAGAGTCCCGCATCGGGCTCCCTGCTCGGCAGAGAGTCTGCTTCTCCCTCTGACCCTCCCCCCCTCTCGTGTGCTCTCTGTCTCTCTCTCTCAAATAAATAAACAAAAATCTTTATTAAAAAAAAAAGGAAGAAACATCAGGGTTCAAATCCCAGATGTACCACAGCCTGTGTGCTCATGACTAATTGACTACTGGCTATGCCTCAGCTTCCTCACCTGTAAAATGGGAACTCTGTATTGAGAAAAAGCTAGGTGCTCAGGGAGTTGTGTTAAAGACATGATGGAAACTGTAAGGGGTCTGGAACAGACATAGAAGCAGGGGGACCACATTCTGTGTATTCTTTGGACATCACATGAACACACTCTTGCTTTTCTTCTCCAGAGAGCCCCGGGAGGTTAACCTTGGACCTATCCAAGGGGGTTGAGTGATCAAAGCTCCCAAAGCTTCGTCATGTTAAAATGTAATTTTTCTTAGAACACAGAGCTAAGCAATGTGGAAGCTCTGCAGGGTCTCTGATTCTCAGTCCGATGCTTCTTGAACTCAAGGTGCCTCAAGGTCTCTACCTGGCAATGACCTGCCCCTTCATGCCCAAGTACCATCCCATGCCCTGACCAACATATGTCATCACCTGCATAAGAATGGCAGTAAGGAGACTAGTGACAATCACATGTGTCCTTTCAGCAGTAACCCTCTCTCCTCCCTCTCCTGGGCCTCCTGAAGACAGTGCTCTCACTTGACCCTCTAAGCTCCAACTAGGCTGGGCCAGCTGTGACCCAGGAAAACGTGTCATCTATCCTTGGCCTCCAGCAGGTGTGGGATGGGCCCCAGACCAATTCAGTGTACCTGCCCCTGGACAGCCCCACTTCTCCACTGCATGTCCTGCAGCTGAGGCCTGATGATTTACTGGCTTGCCAGATAGGACCCATGGTAAAAAGGCAACCTCAGAACCCTAACCATTGTGATCAAAGCCCATTCCACGGAGCAGATGTGTGACACCCCCCCCCCCATAGGTTACTTTCTCTGTGTCCTGTTCCCTCATCTGCAACATGGGTATAATAATGGCATCCACCTCATGGGGTGTCTGTGAGGGCCACATGTTTTAATATGTGTAAAGCATTTAATAAATGTTTACTACCTCTATGATGATGATGAGTTCAGAACCACTAAAGGTTGAGGAAGTCTGGTTCTCCTTCTTTGGAAAAAAGTATGGTGGGTTGCACAGGAGGCCTTGTCTTGCCACGTTTCACCAGTGTACACACACTGAAACATCCTGCCTGGGACCACCACCATCTAAAGTTGAGTTACTGCAAAAGGCAAATCTCTATAAGACAACCACCCACAGTAAGTTTTCCTGACTTTCTGGGAAGCCCAAATATTAGAGCAGAAAGAATGAACCCAGTCTAACCTCTTCATCTTAGAGGAAGGACATCTAAGGCCAGAGAAGGCAACAGTAACAGGCCTGAGGTCACACACCTAACTGGTGTCAGAGCCAAGTCTGTAATTCAGGACTCTTGCCAATTAGCCTCATGCTATGCAACCAGTCTGTAGTGAAGGGATGCACAAAGTTACCAGCATTCACTAAGGACCTACTATGCACCAGGCCCAGGGAAGAGGACTTTACATTCATGATTTCATCACATCCTTACAACACACCTAAAGGTGGATGTCATTATCCCCATTATCCCCCTTTTTGTGTGAGGAAATAACAACCAAAGTCATAAACCCATACAAATGTGCGCTATGGGCAGCAAGGTCTCTTCTAATGTGTGTGTGTGTGTGTGTGTGTACTCATTTGCTTATTTGATGCTCATAACAACACTTTGAGGAGGCACAATACTTTACACATAAGGAAACTGAGTCACAGAACATTAGTAATGTGCCCAAATCACAGAGACAGTAAGTGACAGTTTCAAATGTGAATCCTGGAAGTTGGTCCCCCGAGACCATCTCTCAACTAAAGAGGGACAAAGTTCTTTACCTTGCCCATGTAGAGCCAAGATTCAACCCAAGCCCAAATGACTCTGAGAGCCTGGGCCTTCCACCCCTCCATACTCATTCCTGGCCCTTCCTGGTGTCTGGCTGTGTCTGAGCCTCCGGGGACAGCTAGTGGCATTTCTAGGGCCTTCCCTGAGCTGTTGAACCCAGCAGAGCAGTCCTGACAAATCTGCATGGCTGGGGACCTGCCGAGTCCAGTGGGAACTGCACTGGGGATTAAGAGAAGAGAACGCAATTTTGTTCCCGCCTGGCCCCTGGCCAGGATACTGAGATTAGCAGAATAACTGCCAGATGGGTTACTGAATTTCTGTGCATTCCAATTACCAGCATCTAAAAGCCCATTTCCCATTCTGAGCCCAGAGCGACTTGCAGCAAATGTCATCCTTGCTCCGAAAATGCTCGCCCAGCAGGTCACTTCAATTTCCGGGCTGGCACATTAACATGGTGGGCACTTTCTTCCTCCTCTTCTGGCTCTTTATCTTTCTGTTTTCATTGAGCTGAGCTCTGTGAAATGAGTGGCTGCTCCCAACCCTGCCCATAGCCCCAAACATCCTGCACTCTACACAATGGACAAGAAACAACGGCCCCCCTATCAGCAGAGCCTGAGGCACGCTGGCAGGACGAGGAAACCTCTGCAGTGGACCCACACGCCGGCTCCCACCCTGGCCAGCTCCCCAGTGAGCCAGCTGGAGCTTTTCACTAATGTCAAAGCACAGCACCTCTTTATAAAGCAAAGTCCCGCCCAGTCTGCAGGCCCCGTTAGACCTCAGAAAGGCTTTCTTCTCCCATGGCGCCAGGCCCACACCATTTGGGGCCCTCACACACTGGACTCTGAGCTTGGAATGAGGGGGGACTCTTTCTCATTTCATTTCAACAAACATGGCACTTCTACTAGTGCTTATGTTTGGAGCTCTGGATGAAGAGAAGCCAAAGAAAACACTGACTTCAAAATACCCACTATCTGGGAAAGAAAGGGTGAGGCAGGGTGGGAAGGAGGGGCCTCACAGAAAGACAGAGACAGTACAAGACAGCCTGAAGTTTGTTTGGATAAAAAAGTAGTGAGAATCATAATCTATGAAAAGGGACTGCAAACTGCAGTGCTACAGGTAGGAGGTGAAAATCTAGTCTTCCACTTGTTTTTATAAATAAAGTTTTATTGGAACATAGCCACACCCATTCATTGACATATCGTCCATGGCCATTTTTGCCCTGCAATGGCAAAACTGAGAAACTGTATGTACCACAAGCCTAAATTATTTACTGTCTGGCCTTTAATAGAAAAATTCTGCTGATCCTCAGTCTTTCTGTGAACTTTCCATGTTCAGTTCCATATAATAGTCACAAAAACTCTTATCCTATAGGTATTATTAACTCCACTTTGCAGATAGAGGCATAGAGAAGTTAAGTAAGCACCTTCTCAAGGTCACATAGAAATGAAGAGAAGTATCTAGACTTGACCAAAATGCATTGCTTTTCCTCCACACCTGTGGCTGAGACTTACGCTCAGTCTCTAAGTTAGCAGAAGACTCTGATTAATGGCAAAGAGTTGGAGAAAACATACCAGTGAGGAGGAATGGCCTGGGGGACAACAGAGTGGCAGGAATGAACACAGCCAATAACAGAGGGGACCTTGAGAAAGAACGTGAGAATTGCAGAGCCAGAAAGAGCCTTCAAGATCAAGCTCATAAAAGTCTGTGTCTTAATCAGCTTGGGCTGCTAAAACAAAATACCAGAAACTCCGGTGCTTAAGTAACAGACATTTATTTCTCTCTGTTCTACAGGCTGGAAGCCCAAGATCAAGGTGCTGGCAGAGTTGGCTCCCGATGAGAGCTTGCTTCCTTCTTTCTCACTGTGTCCTCCGACAGTGTAGAGATAGAGACAGCTCTAGTCTCTTTGTCTCTTTTCCTTTTCCCCTAAAGACACTAATTCCATCATGGGGGCTCTACCCTCATGACCTCGTCTAAACCTACTTACCTATCAAAGGCCCACCTGCAAATATCATCACATTCTGGGTTATGGCTTCAACATGTGAATTTGAGCAGGTGTTGGAGTGCACAAACATTTAGTCCATAATGCCCTGTCATACTAGCAAGGAGACTAGAGACCAGAGAAACAAAGCAATGCACCCAAGGTCACACAGCAAAAAAAAAAAAAAAAGCCACACTGTAAATAAAATACTCTTAGAGCTTTGCAGAATCTGGGCCCTTACTGGGCCAACCATGCCTCTCTATCAGAAGCCCTATGTTTACTCTGGGCTGATGACAGTCCCAGGGAGCCCTGGAGCCACATGCCCCTTCATGCTGTTTAGAATCATAATCAAATCAGTTGCTGACTTGGTGTTTGTTTTAACTGTGCACGCTCATGTGACTGTAATTTCTATTTGACCAGGCATAGAGAAAGGACACAGGACTGGAAACCAGCCGACCTGGCATCCTGTTTGCCACTGGCTTCATGTGTGACCATGTACTAGTCACTTAAACACTTTTGCCCCAGTCTCCTACTGTGTAAAACACAGCGGCTGGGGCTGGGATAGACAACATTTTCCCTTAATCTCAAATTGTTCATATTGAATAAGATTGATTAACACAGAAATCATAAAGGAACCCAAAGACAACACACCAGTTGCTTGGCTGTCCTTGTTTAGTTATAATTCATCTCATCAAATCAAGAATCAGGAATGCTTGATTTGAATTTGTGAGACATAAAATATCCATAACTAGAGGGTGCCTGGGTGGCTCAGTCGTTAAATGTCTGTCTTCAGCTCAGGTCATGATCCCAGGGTCCTGGGATCGAGCCCCGCATCGGGCTCCCTGCTCGGCAGGAGGCCTGCTTCTCCCTCTCCCACTCCCCCTGCTGGTGTTCCCTCTCTCACTATCTCTCTCTCTCTCTGTCAAATAAATAATTTTTTTTAAAAATCTAAAATATCCATAACTAGAATTCAGGCATTCATTCCACAAAAAGCATTTGTTGAGCTTAATCTTCATTGGGATTTGTCCTGCATGCTAGGAGGTAGCTGTGAACAAAACAGGAGTAACCAGATGATGCAAGGCAGTAGGAAAAATGCCACATACAAAAGTCATTTGACAGTAGCTACGCCAAGTGGCTCCAGAGCCAGACAAACTGCTTCAAACCCTGACTACACCTAATTACCCGTACAGCCATAGACAAGTTATTTAACTTACCTGAGGCAGAGTCCTCATCTGTAAGATAGAGATAAAAATGGTATCTGTCATCAGGGTTGTTGAGGAAGATCGACCAAGTTAATTCTTGTAAAATTCTTCATGCTGTGTCTGCCTAGATGAAGCCCCCATGAACATCAGCTATGATGATGATGCTCAAGATGCACCAGAAGATGAAGGAGAAAAAAGAAGAGGCACCTACATGATCCAGGCCAGGGTGGGGAGTTGTAAGCAGTGAAGACTCCCCAAGGGAAGCATCCTCAAAACTGAAGCCCAAAAGATAAGCAGGAGTCAGAGTTGAGGGTTGGGATGGGGATAAAAATTCTTCTGTGCAGTGGGAATGGTGTGTGCAAAGGCCCTGAGACAGGACAAATGGGAGTTTTGGGGAAACAAGAAGAACACTGATAGGTAAGGATGGGGTGATGAGGCCAAGTCTGATCATGAAAGCTTTATAGCCACCCTCTCCCACTCCCACTCTAGAACTAGAGATATATAACCCATCACACAATTTATCTGTTTAGCCATGTGAAAAGCTCTAGGGGAATTCCATCCCTGCCTTCAGGGCCACGCCGGCACATGGGGTGTTGGGACTCAAGTTGGAATTTGGTCAGGCGAGACATTTGCCAGAAGCTGCCAGGAACAGAAGAGCCCAGGGTGAGTGCAGGCTACATTCAGTGAGGCTCAGCCTGGGAAGCCAAGGGCCCACGGCAAAACTCAAAAGAGCTAGAGGTGCTAGAGCTGAAAACAAAGACAAGAGGGCCAGAGGGCAGGCAGCTAGAGGTTGGAAGAGAGGAGGGAGAGAGATCAGGGGTAGAGAAGCAATAAGATTCAAGGCAAATGCCCAAAGACAGCCCAAACTCCAGCAACCTGTGTGCATGGGCCTGCTCACAGGGTATGAAGGGACCAGTCTGGTTTGACTGCCAAGGCTCTGGATGGATAACAGGTACCCTCATGCACTAACAGGCTGAAAAATGAGGAATAGTTTAGGTGAGGTTAGCAGAGGGAAGATCTCTGTTTAGACTCATGACTGTGCTCAAACACTGCCCTCCCTTGCCTGGGATTAAGGTGAGGGGCATTCCATGGGATAATTTCCTCCGTCATCATCAGTGGATCTAGGAGGGAGGTATTAGGAGAATAGCACAGCTTTCAACAGCCTCTGCTCTAAAGAAAGAAGGTCTATGATCACCACTGACTGTACTTCCATCTCATTTACATGTAAGTGGAATAAGAATAGAGCTTTCAGACTATATTTTATGAGGGTTACATGAATCAATGCAGGCAACGTACTTAAAACAGGGCTTGAAGCAGAGTAAGTGCTCTTATTACTTAATTTGGTTTCACTATACTCATTCATTTAAGAAACTACATCAAAGCCTACATTCTAGGCTCTGTGGTGGCTGCTCAGAATATAAAGAAGAATAAGGTGTGGTCCCTGCCCTCAAAGAGCTTACAATCTAATAAGTCAGCCAGGCAACTGAGTGGATGAGTAAAGGACAGGGTTATAGGGTCTGTGGCAGAGAGCACCAACAATGGGAGCCCTGCCAAGACTGAGGACAGTAAATGCAGAATGATATGCCCTGCTTGATCACACTTCTAAACATGGCCCAGAGAGGGAAGAGGAGTAAGCTACAACAAGAACCAGATTCCGAAAATAAAGTGGTGACAATGCCCTGAAAAGGTGCAGGGCCGCCATATTGCCAACTCATTGGCCATCTATTTGAGAAGACATTGCTCTCCCTTATTAAGGAGAAAGGAATGCTGAAGCACAGCACTTTTGTGGCTCAAAATAAATATGTATTTCAAAGACTTATCAACAAGTTGTGACCAAGTCTCCTTTCCTTCCTGAATATTCAGGCTTCTGGGTTTTTATTGTTCCAAATCGATTTATAGATGCAATAAAAACAAATATGAGAAGCAATGGATTTGTCCTATGTTAAAAAGAAGGCATCACTGAGTTTCAAATACATGCAGGGCTTTTATTTGTACTTGAAGTTCCATGTTTTGAAAATTAAATATATTAAGGATTAGGCCAACTATAATTCTTAGTAGCTCCAACATCAAAACATTTAAAGCAAGTAGAAAGGTCTTCACCTATCAAGTAAAATGAGAATGGAAGCAGTTACCAGAATAATTCAAGGCTCCCTAATACCATTTGTGTTTTTGTTTTTGTTTTTGTTTTTTAAGATTTTATTTATTTATTTGAGAGAGAGAATGAGAGAGAGAGAGCATGAGAAGGGGGAGGGTCAGAGGGAGAAGCAGACTCCCTGCTGAGCAGGGAGCCCGATGAGGGACTCGATCCAGGACTCCAGGATCATGACCTGAGCCGAAGGCAGTGGCTTAACCAACTGAGCCACCCAGGCACCCTGTTTTTGTTTTTTTTTCTGCCATTTTTTGGTAACTGTGACAATTTGATCCAAATTACATCTTTACGGATCCACTTTCCATCTGCTCCCAGGAAGACATTTGAGTAAAATGAATATATTTTCTTCTGACTAGAATACACCCAAGTAGTGCTAGGTCAAACTATTTTTTTTTTTATAAATCTGATTTTAAAACTATACATGTTTTTGGTGGGAAAATTTGCAAGTATAGAAAAACTTAAAGAAAAAAAAACAACATAAAAATCCAATTCTTTGTAGCAATCACCATTAACTTTGAAGTATTTCCTTCCTGATGCCTTGTTTTGATGCATATTTTGTTTTTTGTCTATTGTTTGTTTTAAATAGGTATGACCATGCTGTTTATCCACATTTGTATCCAACTTTTTCACTTACTGTTTGTTGTAAGCATTTTTGAGGATGTTATTATACATTGTCCCCACATGTCTGATTACTGCACTACATCATTTTCTCAGAAAGTCAATTCAGCTTTTTTTTTTTTTCCCCTGAACCAAGCAGAAATAGAAAAGGTAAGAAAAACAGGCTTTGAGTTTTACTCAGAAGGACTGGGCTCTGGGATGAGAACCCCTTGAAGCCTTAAAAATCTTGACTCCTCTCCAGCCAGGGTGAGGGCGAGACCTGAAAAAGCAGCAGGACCAGCCCAAGTAGCAGTCACATGGGAGGAGGCACAATGGTTTAAAACACAAAGGAAAACCCTCAGGTCAACAGTTCCTGGAAGCCAGCTGATGTCAGATCCTCTGAGAACACCTCCAGCGGCTCCATCCTTGTCCAGCTTGATGAGTAAGACTGGTGTTTCCTCTACAGCGACCGTATGGACATGTCAGACAGCTGCCCCAACCTCACCACCTCCACTGCACTGAAAATAAAGAGGACCCTACTTCTAAAATCCAGTAAAGGCTTTCTATTAACTGACCAAGATCAGAGTTGGCAAACATCTTCTCTAGAAGAACAGAGAGTAAATATTTAGACTTTGCAGGCCACCTACAGTCCCTATCGCATACTCTTCTTTGTTTTTTGTTGATTTGTTTTTGTTTTTTTAATGACCATTTAAAAATGGGGAAAAAGAAAAAGAAAAAGCTTCTTAGCTCAGGCTGTATAAAAAAGGCCAGAGGCCAGAGTGTGTGGACTCCTGGACAGGAACTTCTTTCCTTTCTTATTAAAGAAAATTAAATTTGTAAGCAGAGATCCTAAGAATTATTCCAAAATTTCTGAGAAATGGTGTACCAAGCCTAGTCCAATCTTAACTGATATTCTGAGAAATAATCAGCACCAGGAGTTAAATCTCTGTGACCTCCAGTTCCCACAGGAGTGATGGAGAGTACCCAAGAATTCTGAGGCTTCGAACACCAAAATGTCCTTTATATCTTGGATACTCACAAATCTTGTAAGGGTTTGGAGGACACCTTTTCCAGAATCAGGAAATGCTAACTACTGCATCCCACAAATGGTTTGTGATAGTCATGAACTACCAGAAAATAAATCTGGAAATATCTGTACTTTATCTATTATCGTCTTTATTAACAACACAAACCATGATTCTGGATACACTCTCTTGACTTGGAGAACTTTTGAGTCTGTGGAAATGAGAATTTTACACGAACAGTTAATGAGGATAAAAGACTAAATATATAAACAGACAATGGCCAGACCATCCCTAAAAATAGAACTCTAACCCCAAACCTGCAGTGACTAGCCCGGAAAACCAAATCCTTACCTATGGTAACCAGCCTAGGAGGCCAGCCTGCTCTAAGTCACACTCATAGGATGTCAAACTGCTATCTCCAGCAACACTCCAGGAAGCCAAACCATAACCACTGTAACAATCAACCCAAAATGGCCAGGATTTGATTAATAGCTAACAGCTTACCTAATTTTTGTCCCTGTTTCCAACTTAGCACAAACCAGAAAAAGCCAAATATGAACCCCAACCAATCACATAGGATGTTCCATTTCTAGTTATCCCCTGTACAGTTCTCCAATGCCAACAGCTTCCAATCAGGACATACCTGAAGCCTTCTCTGCTTTCTACTCTAAAGCTTTCCCACTCTGCCTGCCTTTGAGTCTCCCAAAACACAACTGATGGTGGCTGACTCCCTTTCTATAGAAAGCTATGAATAAACAGTATTTTTTTCCTCCTTGGGTTAACCTTCATTTATTTCAACAACGTTATATCCCCTCCCTCTATTTTACATATTTGTATGGTAAAACATGACCAACCTTAATGCCCCTAATTCATGATTACAAAGAATTTAAAGGTAGAAAATAATGCAGAGGCTCTTTAACTTGAGGCACCAAAGTTATAAATAAGGAAAGTAAGCCACAGAGATTTTTGATCCACTCACTACTCCCACCATGACATTACACTGCTTGCCTGAAGGTGGGGTCATTTCACACAAGGCTGGGCTGAAGGGCTCTCTGTGTGAAATAGAACACAGAACCCAGTGAATTGTCTGAGCAATGTTTGTTTTGCTAAGTACTTACTATGTGCACAGTTCTATGGTGGATATTAAGAGTCATATACAGTATGATAAAGAAACTTGAAAATTGGGGCGCCTGGGTGGCTCAGTTGGTTAAGCATCTGCCTTCATCTCAAGTCATGATCCCAGGGTCCTGGGATTGAGCCCCGCATCAGGCTCCTTACTCAGTAGGGAGCCTGCTTCTCCCTCTCCCTCTGCCTGCTACTACCCCTGCTTGTGTTCTCTCTCTCTCTCTCTCTGTCAAATAAACAAATAAAATCTTTATATAAAAAAAGAAACTTGAAATTAACTGAAAAGACTCATACACAAAGAATAAGAAAATTATATACAATGCCATTTCCAAAGTATATTCCAAAGAATGTTAGTAACTACTAGGTTAAAAAAGGAACTTCTATATCAAAAGCATTCAGGAATTATAATTCCAGTAAGTTATTTTGTGGGTATCAACAACCTCATTCTAAAGTTTATATGGAGAGGGAAAAGACTCAGAATGGTTGATGCAGTATTGAGGCAGAAGAACAAAGTTGGAGGACTGATACCACTCAAGTTCAGGAGTTAATATAAAACTATAGTAATCAAGACAGCATGATATTGGTGAAAGAATAGATAAATAAATCAATGGGACAGAACTGAGAGCACAGAAGTAGACCCCCATAAATACAGTCAACAAATCTTTGACAAAAGAGTATATTCAACACAATGGAGCAGACAAAGATAGACTTTTCAACAATGGTGCTATAACAGGATATCGACATGCAAAAATAAATCTAGGAGCAAGATGGCGGAGGAGTAGGAGACCTGGATTTCGTCTCCTCTCAGGAATTCAGCTGGATAGGGATCAAACCATTCTGAACACCTACAAACTCAACAGGAGATCGAAGAAAGGAATAGCAACAACTCTCTCATCA
>NC_138370.1:168805139-168904775 GCF_054177405.1 Leptonychotes weddellii | reverse complement strand
GGATGGGTTAGCCTGGTGATGGGTATTAAAGAGGGCATGTTCTGCATGGAGCACTGGGTGTTATGCACAAATAATGAATCATGGAACAGTACATCTAAAATAATGATGTAATATATGGTGATTAACATAACAATAAAAAAATTTTTTAAATATAATAAATAAATCTAAACACAGATCTTACACCTTTCACAAAAAAATTAAGTCAAAGTGGATCATAGACCTAAATGTAAAACACAAAACTATTAAACTCCTAGAAGATAATGTAGGATAAAATCTAGATGACCTTGGGTGTGGTGATGTCTTTCTAGATACAACACCAAAGGCACAGTCCATGAAAAAAATCATATACCTCATCATAACTGAAAAATTCTGCTCCAGCAAAGACAGTGTTAAGAGAATGAGAAAACAATCCACAGACTGGGAGAGAATATTTGGAAAAGACACATCTGATAAAGGACCACTATCCAAAATGTACCAAAAACTCTTAAAACTCAATAAAAAAAAAAGTCCAATTGAAAGTTGGCCAAAGACCTTAGACACCTCATTAAAAAAAGATATACAGATGGCAAATAAGCATATGAAAAAAATGCTTCATATCATATGTCATCAGAGAAATGAAAATTAAAGCAACAATGAGATATTTAAACAACCAAAATCCAAAACACAGACAACACCAAATGCTAGTGAGGATGTGGAGCAACAGGAACTCCCATTCATTGCTGATGGAAATCCAAGATGGAACAGCCACTTTGGAAGAGAGTGTGGCAGTTTCTTATAAAACTAAGCATACTCTTACCATACAATCCACAATCACACTTCCTGGTCTTTACTCAAAGGAGTCAGAAACTTATGTCCACACAAAAACCTGCACAGAGATGTTTATAGAAGCTTTATGCATAATTACCAAGATGTGGAAGCAACCAAGATGTCCTTCAGTAGGTAAATGGATAAATAAACTATGGTACATCCAGACAGTGGAATGTTATTCAGCACTAAAAAGAAATAAGCTATTAAGACACGAAAAGACATGGAGAAAACTTAAATGCATATTACTAAGGGAAAGAAGCCAATTTGAATACATGAAACACAGTATGATTTCAACTATATGACATTCTGAAAAAGGCAAAGTATGGAGACAATAAAAAATCATGGGTTTCCATTGATTGTGGGGGGTGGGGAAGAGGGAGGAATAGATAGAGCACAGAGGATGTTTAGGATACTGAAAATACTATCATATAATACGGATGGATGAATGTCATTATGCATTTATTCCAAGCCCACAAAATATACAACACCAAGAGTGAACCCAAAGGTAAACTATAGACTTTGGGTGTTTATGATGGGTTGATGTAGATCCATCGATTGTAACAAGTGTAACAAGTCTGATGGGGGATGTGGATAAGAAGGTGTGGGGGGACTATGCATGTGTGGGAGCAAGGGGTATATGAGAAATTTCTGTGCCTCCCTCTTAATTTCACTGTGAACCTAAAACTGCTCTAAAAAAGAAAAAGTCTTAAAAATATTTCAGTTAATTTTTTTTAAAAAAGCATTGAGAAGATGCTGTGTTTTTATTATAAAACTCTCAGAGCATTTAATTTCCAAAAAGGAAGAAATTTTAAATGTATTTCCAAAACACAACTGATCATAGGACTCATTCAGAGCAGAGTATTTTGGCTCCAAGATACAAAGAACAAACACATGTTGGGAAATGTGATTGTAGGAGATTGAGATGTTTATGACATCTTAAAGATTGAAGTCTCACTGAAAGGGAAGTAAAAACTTATGCAAAAGAAAACGCCTTGTTACCATTTCCTTGGTAACATGTAAGAGTTTAGTAAGGGCTTACCACATTCCGGGCATTGTGCTAAGTTATTTGCATATATTACCTCATTTAATTGTTACAATAACCCCATGAGTGGGCTACTATTATTATGTTTCAGCAATGAGAAAAGAGGGGAACTGAGAAGCTAAGTAACTTGCCCATGGGTTGCCTACCCCAGGAAGAGATCACTAATTACCCTGTCGTCCCTTCACTTAGCTTCAATGGGTGCTGCTCCCCTTTCTTGCTGCAACACAGGAAAGAGCAGAGGGCCCATTTCCCTCTGTTTGTACATTTGAGGCAGGACTCAAATGTTCCTCCAAAAAGACTTTACCAAAGCAAAGCTAGCATCAGCAAGATACAGATTCTAAAACTCTGGCTTTTTTAAAAACAACTAAAAGTATGGTTTTGGGGTCAGAATCACAGGATTCAAATCCCAGTAGCTTTGCTTACTAGACGTGCGAGCTTGGGAAACTCATTTAATTCCTCTAAGCCTCAAGGTTCTTATCTGTAAAATAAAGATAACTGTAGCACCTACAGATCTTTTGGAGTTGCTGTGAAAGTTGATGAGATCACTCATTGACCAGAGTGCCTGGGCATACAGGGTGTGTTCAGCGTGAGCCACCATCACTGTTCCCATCCACCTGCCCCAGGTGACAGAGCCTGTCTTTAACTCCCATTACTTGAGAGTGACCTCCTAGGTACCTGGATGCCTCAAGTTCAGGTCAAAATTGAAAAACAACAGCAAACCATTGTCCATGCAAGCCACCCACCTCTTTCTCAGTTCCTGACTAAGGAGCCAACCCAGGTGGTTGACACTGGGAATGTCAAAATGTTCTCTACCATCAGGGTATGTTTAACCTTGACCATATAGCCCACATGTATCAAGATTCTTAATACTGGACACACTGAAAGAAGAAATACACATACTTAGTTGAAGGTAGGGAAGTGGTTGGTTTCTTCGCTAAGCTAAAAAGAAAAAAAACCAGTTTTATTCATTAAGGTAGGTAAAACTAGCAGTTAGCAGCATTTTTTTTAATGTACCATATAATAAGGTACTGAAATTTCTCTCTGGAATGCTAAGATTTTAATCTGCTACCTGGTAGTTATAGGAGGGCAGATGGAGAAGTTTCATGGGGAGGTGTTAGCATGTTACTAGTGTCTTTCTGGCATATTCTAGGCATAAAAGTTCTGTTTCTGGTTCTTTTATATCATAACTGAAAGGGAAGTGGGCCAAGAAGGATGTTTTACCTCAGGCACATCCACAGAGTCAACCCACTGGCCAGTTTTTTGTTTTTTGGGTTTTTTTAAAGATTTTATTTATTATTTATTTGTTTGTTTTTGTTTCTTTGTTTGAATGAGAGAGAGAGAGAGAGAGCACATGCAGGGGGAAGAGCAGAGGGAGAGGGACAAGCAGACTCCACACTGAGCACGGAGCCCCAATTCAGGGCTCTTTCCCAGACCCAGAGATCATGACCTAAACCGAAATCAAGAGTCAGACACTTAACTGACTGAGCCACCCAGGCACCCCCGTCACTGGCCAGTTTTGAGAGATGTCCTAATACATGTCCAAAAAAAACTGAAATTTTCAAGCTACTATTGAGGTCCTGGAATTCTAGCTCAATTAGTTCTCTTGAGAGACTTTCAAAGTAGGTTAACATCTCACTTTATGGAGCCGAGTTCAGTCCTATGGTGACAGTATGTTTATGGGAGGCCAAAACACTAGTAAAATCATTTTCATCTTATTAGTGATTGCTAACATTTCTGTGTGCTTGCTATTTGCTAGACAAGGTTTTTCATTCACACAATAAATATTTACTGAATAGAAATTATGCATTAGACAGCAAATCAGAACAAATGTTCAGTTCTCAGGGAGCTCACATTCCAGTTAGGGAGATCGACGATAAACAAAAAATTTTAATTGTAAATTTTAAGATGATAATGGTTAGAGAAAAATAAGTCATGTGAGGGGAATAATGAGTGGTGAGTGCGGGGTGAAGAGGGGTACAATTTGAAATAGTGATCAGGAAAAGCTGCACTGAGAGGTGGATACTTGAGCAAAGATTTGATGGAGAAGGTAATGATTTTTTTTTTTAGATTTTATTTATTTATTTGAGAGAGAACACACTAGCAGGGGGAGGGCAGAGGGACAAGCAGACTCCTTGCTGAGTGCAGAGCCCACACGGGGCTTAATCCCAGGACCCTGAGATCATGACCTGAGCTGAAATCAGACACTTAACCGACTGATCCACCCAGGTGCCCCAGGATATTTATCTTATAGCCATTATCACATTTAATCCCTTCTACTGGATATCATGATTATCCCCATTACAAGAGGAGGGAAGTGAAACAGAGAGCTAAATGTCTTACTCAAGGTCACAGATCTTGAAGTAGCTGGTAAAGTCAACATTGGAACCCTGGCAGCTTTGGACTACTTTAAGGCCAGAATTCTTAATCTCCCCTATGCAAAAGTGCTTCACCCTTAGAGGGCTGGATCCCCTTGTGTTTCTACCATTGTTTCTCGCATCCAAATGGAAATCAAGAGTTGGATGCTTAACTGACTGAGCCATCCAGATGCCCCTCAGAAACATCTTTAAGCTTCTAACTTCTGGTTATCCCCAATTCCATCCTTGCCCCCCAGCCCTAGGGGTGGTTGCTGCTTCCCGCACTTATTATCTCCGCTACCTCAGTGCTTCCATTTTGCTTTATCAGCCATCCAATACCTGCTTCAACCAGTCTTCCTCAGTGGATGCTTGCTGTTAAACTAATCAATGTGATTTCTGTTTTCCTGACTGGAACCTGATGGATACTCTGTCGATTTCATCCTTCCAGAATTTTCCACAAATGCCCCCAACCCAACTGTGCCCTTTTGCCTTGTTGCCTTTAACCTCGTTGGTCCTTCTGCCTAAAACCCCATCTTCTAGGTCCTCTGCCCCATCCACTCCTCCTCGTTCCCCAACAGCAGTACATCTGTGGTGCTGTTAACTTTCTTCCCCACACCGTGAGCGCCTTGAAAACAGAGACTCTGTCTTCTTGTCTTTGCGGTGCCCCTGTATTTCCAAAGTGCTGAGCACAGTTCCTAGAATATCAATATCATTATCATTGTATGAAAGAATCGGAGAAACAGAACCAATAGGATATAGGAGATTTATACATTGTAAGGAACTGGCTTACACAATTATGGAGACTGGCAAGTCCCAAGATCTGTGGGGTGAGTCAGTGAGCTGTAGACCCAGGGGAACTAATGTTTCAGTTCCAATCTGAAGGCCCCCAGGCCTAAGACCCATGGAGAGCCAGTGTTTCAGTTCATACCTATAGGCAGGAAAAATTATCTTTTATTTGAGGAGGGTCAGGCTTTTTCTTCTACTCAGGCCTTCAACTCATTGGATGAGACCCACCCACATCAGAGGGGGCAACCTGCTTTATTCAGGCCACTAAGTTAAATGTTAAACTCATCCAAAAACACCCTCACAGAAACATCAAGAACAATGTTTGATCAAACATCCAGGTACTCCACAGTCCGGTCAAAATGACACATAAAATTAACCATTCCAATCATAAAAGCTCACTTTTAACAGTGGTTAAAAGCAGAGGTATGGTATGGTCTGACCAGAGAGACCCACATGCAAACCCAACTCCACCCCTTCCTAGGTCACGGGACTAAGGCATGTGGCCATACTCTCTGCCCTTGGTGTCTTTACCTATAAAGTGAGAATGGTCATGCCTGCCCCTCAGGCCTATCAGAAGAATTAAAAGAGCTTATGTGTAAGGTTCCTAACACATTTTCTGGACCAGAGCAAACAGTCAACATGTACTTATTGAATGCACTCCCACCAAGTGGAAAGGAATCATGCTAGACACCCGCCACATGCTGGCTCATTATACATCACCTTCTCTAGAGCTCCTGGTTGGACATGCAATTATTCTCGACCAGGCTAATCAGCCAGATTTCTGGGACCCCAAGCTGAAGGGAGTTTTTCAGGTTATTCTTCACTCTTTGGAGGCCAGGAAATACTGCAGCTCAAAGACAGGAAATGTTCCTGCCTTATGGGTGGGGTGGGGGAAAGAACCTGGTTCTCTGCTTAGGATGGATTCATTCAAAGACTTAAGAAACCACAGGCCTGAGAAATGGTGCTGGGTCTTCAGTTTCTGATCAACATAAGCTAAAAGTTCTGCTGGGATCTTATAAACAGCCCAACCTGAGTCAAAGGCTCTCAGTCCTGCTTTTGACTAGGAAGTGTGTCCAGGTGCCATAGAATTAAGATCTGCAACTCTCTCTCTCTCTCTGCTTCTCTTGGCAGTGAGGGCAGTGGGTGGATTCCTGGGCTCCTGCAGCTCTTCTTCTCCAGCACTGCTCACCTCCCAGGGATTCCTGCTCATACTGTTGGAAGCACACCCTGTGTGAGTCTTGGCTGAGCCCCTGGGCTGTCTGACCTTGTTGGGTAAGTTGTTTCACTTCCCAGAGCTTCCATTCTTTCATTTGTAAAATAGGATAAGTAATATATGTTTCTCAAAGCCTTATTGATAACTGGAGTTCACTGAATTCTTACCATATCCTAGGCATAGCATTTATGCTAATAGTTTGAGGAGGGACAGCCTCAAGTGGCCGAGGTCCCTGCACTCAGAGGGGCCATCTTGAAATTCTCAATACCTTTTGAACAAGGGGTCCAACATTTTCTTTCTTTTTTTTTTTTTAAAGATTTTATGTATTTATTTGACAGAGAGAGAGAGACAGCGAGAAAGGGAACACAAGCAGAGGGAGTGGGAGAGGGAGAAGCAGGCTTCCCATGGAGCAGGGAGCCCGATGCGGGGCTCCATCCCAGGGTCCTGGGATCACAACCCGAGCTGAAGGCAGACGCTTAACGATTGAGCCACCCAGGCGCCCCAGGGGTCCAACATTTTCAATTAGTACTAGGTCCTACAAATTTGGCAGCCAACCGTGTCTCTAAGAAATAGGAATTACTCTTATCCTCCTTTTACAGAGGAGTAAATTATGGCACAGAAAGGTTCGGTAACTTGCCCAAGGTCACACAGCTAGTTAGCACGAGAACAAAGTTGTCTCCTTCTGACCCATGCTTTTAACTACTTCTGGATGGTACATTAGTGAGATAATTCACTTAAAACCCATTAGTTGGTACTTCATAACTCTAACTGGCTTCCATCTCCTGCCATCCTCAGGCTAATAGCCCAGAGCTATTAAGAAATGACCTCATGTTGTAAATGCATATGATTCTTGAATACAGTGCCTGTATGATTAGAGCAGGGGACCCAGCACAATAAAGTCACTGCCCTGTAAGTTGGACTGAGGCAGAGTCTCTTTAAAGGGCAACAGGGGGAGGGAATACCTGACATGAATACTCTGGGAAAGAGACAAGAAATGAGAAAGCGGACAGAGCCTGGGATAGTCTCCTGTGCTGGCGGACCCAGCTCTCTGGTTCTTGATCACAGAATAATCAAGACATCTCAGGCCTATCTCCCTCTATCAGGGCAAGGGGGGAGGGTGCTATTGAACTGTGAGATGGTTCTCTCCAGGAAGCAACAGGACTGAAGAGCCAGGAAAAAAGAGGTGACCAGGACACAAAAGGGGCCTGGGCTACTATACCAGCCATTTGGGACTGGAGGGCAAGACTCCCAAAGCAGAATTAGGGATAGATCAAGGTTTGTGAATATGGAACCCAAGACAAGGACAAAGGTTGTAACAGGAGCATCATGCCTCCCACATGTGATTCGATCCTTCTATTTTCTTTTTTTCCCTTCCTTCCCCCTTCCCCCCTTCCCCCCTTCCCCGCTTCCTCCCTTCCTTCTTTCCTTCCTTCCTTCCTTTCTTCCTTCCTTCCTCTTTGCCTTGCCTCTGTATTTGGTATGTTTTGTTTGTTTGCTTTAATTCTGGTAAGCAAATCTGTTTAAGGAATTAGGGCTTGTGACCATGCACCATCCAGGGCTGAAAGAGCACTATACACCAATAACTTTTCCGTGGTGGTGGCTAAATTAGCAAGTAATGGTCAGGAGGAAGAGGCGGGTCCTTTAGATTAGCCAGCTGCCCCCTAGTTCAGTGCTTCTCCCCCTTTCGTGTGTGCATAATCACCAGGACATCTCATTAAAACTCAGACTCTGATGCAGAAGGTCTGGGTGGGGCTTAAGACCCTGCATTTTTACCCAGCTCCTAGGTGGTGCAGAGGCTGCTCCTCGGTAGACCACACCTGGAGCAGCAAAGTCCCAGAAAAGGGCCAGCTCCTTAGGCTCTGCTCCACTTGTCAGATATGTCCAGCTGTGGAAATGTGAAGAGGAGAAAAATGCCAGCCTGCTACTTCCAGAAAAGAATGCATCCCTTAAAACAAAGCCTGAAATCTCTTGAGGTTTATCACTGCAAAGAGAACAAGCAGGAGGAAGGAGAAGCTGAATATTTTTGTTGACAAGTTTCATTTTTCTTTCATGAAGTTTAGCATGATTGTAGGAGTTACCAAAAGCTGGTGTCTAATACCGCTCCTGCCTCTCCATGGTCTCTCAAATTCCCACCATGAAGAAAACCTATTCTATTTTATTAAGGTAACATTTCTTCAGGAATGTCCCACCCAAAAGTTTTTCCAAGGTGTTGGTTGCTGCTATGCAAAAAATGAGTGTTCTGTGATCAACATAATTAGGAAAACAGTGACTCCGGGAAGAAAGTTGAACATGTTACTTTACTGTGGGAATCTTCAGAGTGTGTCCACTATGAATAATGAAGATGGGAACACGACACAGCATTTCCTAATCTTGTTTGAGTATATAAATCTGTTTCTCTCTCTCTCTAGGGCTCTCCTCTTCTTTTATTACGAGTTAAATAAACGCCAATTACATCAATGAAATGCTGGAGGTGGAGAAGTTCCTCTCTGTTTTAGCAGAGATTTTTTTTTGGTTTAAGTATTCAATATTGGTGGCAGGCCAGGGAAATGAGCACTCATATACTACTGATGTGGACTGCAATGGGTATGAGCCCCTCACAAAATGCTTTGCAATAACGAAGAAAAAACAGTAAAAATGTTTATAAACGTTTAAACAATAATTTCTACGATTCTGTATAAGGTTTTTTTGTATTAATAAGCTCAAGTGGAAAGGTTTTCTCCCCACAAACCTGTGTGTTGTAGCCCAGAAAACAAAATGGAAAATCCAAAATGTCTTAAACTATGGAAATGTTCAAATTATCTGTGATGGTGTCACTCAGGGTAATAATATAAAGTCATTAAAAAGTCTATGAAGTAATGTAGAAGTGCGCTTCTGTTATTATGGGGGGCTGACTGCAAACTCTAGATACAGTTCTTCAGCCTTCCCTCTATCTCTGACCATTGCAAATGGCAAGGGATCCCCTTCCCACAGAGGTGGGGGAGCTTTCTCCCCAGCTCCCGAACCCAGACTGGCCTCGTAACTTGCATCAGCAATAACTGTACCTACCTCTCATGCCTCTGTGTTCTTTCTATCTCCCTGTGTCTCTCTGTGTCTCTCTCTTTCTCTTGGAATCTTACCACCACCATACATCCAAGTCCAGGCTGGCCTCTTAGAGAGTGACAGACCAAGTGGAAGGTAGCTGTGAACCCCCAAAGAACTTAGATTACTCCACCACAATCACCTGATGGCAGACCCGTGAGCAAGCCCAGATGAGACCAGACCTGAAGAACCTTCCAGCTAACCACTGGCTCATTAGCAATCTTAGATGGTTCTTATTTTAATCTGCTGAGTCTTGGGGTGGCAATAGATGACTGCTAGACTTATGATGTCATATTAAAGGGAAAAAAGCCACAGAACATAAAATTGCATCAACTAACATGAAATACTTATAAAATAATTGTGACAAAAAAGGAAAATGGTGCACATGAAAATTTAATGAATGGTTGTTTTAGGGCAGCAAACCCATTGAAATATTGATATATTTTTCTTTATCTTTCTACCCTTCTGCATTTCCAAATTTTCTCTGATGAGTATGCACAACTGTCATGTTGGCATATTATAAAAATGGTTCATTTAAACTAATTACTCAGAAGTCTTATGTGTAGCTGGCATCTGCTGGATACTCTAGAATCAAGACCAGTCCAAGGGAAAGTATAAGTGTTTTGGAAATCATAAAATATCATAGAACCTATAAGGTGTTATGGTTTTTTATTTTTTTTTATTTTTTTTTTAAAGATTTTATTTATTTGACAGAGAGAGACACAGCAAGAGAGGGAACACAAGCAGGGGGAGTGGGAGAGGGAGAAGCAGGCTTCCTGCTGAGCAGGGAGCCCGACGCGGGCCTCGATCCCAGGACCCTGGGATCATGACCTGAGCCAAAGGCAGATGCTTAACGACTGAGCCACCCAGGCGCCCCAGGTGTTATGGTTTTTTAATAATGTTATATACTTTCATAATTGCCAAGTACTCTAAGATGATGCAGTTCTTTCTGGTCTAAAATTGGTGGGGTTTTTACATTTTTTTTTTAATTTGAAGTAAGAATGTGAATATTAACCCTGAAGAGCTAATAAAGCAACAACCTGAAAATTTGAGCCAACTTCCTTATTATTAACTAATACATAATATCAATAATGAACACATTTCCTTCCTGTCACATACAGCAACCTCTCATGCTCAATAAAGCTGGGCTTTCATCTCCAATGGTAGCTTTGGAAATGCAGCAAGTATGGAGCAATCCTTGAACTGTTTACAGAGACAGTAAAATGAGGAACATATTCTCTTGGGATAAAAGCTGTTTTATGATGTATAAAGAAAGTCCCTCTTTGAGAGTACAGCTAAAATGGAGATGGAGACTTTGTAGTTCTACAGCAACTTTCATCCAAGCATCTGAAAGCATTTTATTGACATACACCTTTAATCTATACAACCTCCTGAGGGTAAGTAGCAAGTTTCACCATTCCTTTTTTACAGGTGGAAAAACTGAGGCCGAAAGATGGTCAGAAAAGGATATGTATTAGTTAAATGTCTTTGGTTGCAAGCAACAGAAAGCAATTGGCCATTATAAGGAAAAAAAAATGTGTGTGTGTGTGTGTGCATGCTACATATGTCTGTATACATATAGATATGATATGGGTAAACACACAACAATGAAGAAAGGAAGCTGGGTAGTTCCAGGGCCTTAAAGCTCCAGGAACCAAAGGAAAGTCTCTTCAGAGTGCTGGAGTCTAGATGAAGGAGGTGCAGACATGTCTCAACACCATGTCACTCCATTCAAAGGCAAATTCTAGAGAGAGTTGCCTGGCCACTCTAGTTTGGATCACAGGCCAACCCTATGAGTGTCACACAACATGGCTGAGGAGTAATTCCCAAAAGAAAAATCAAAAGAAAGAAAATGGATGTTGGACAGGCAAAAACAAAAACAAAAACAAAAACTACCTAGGCCTCCATTATAGGGTGGATGGAAAGAAAAGGAACACTCATAGATTTCTGCCCACTCATTACTCTGCCCTTCCTGGAATCAACTAGAAACTTCTGGAAGCCAGGGAAGGGGGGACATTCTCGAGTCCAGCCTGTGGCCTGCCACAGAGTTATGATCAATAAGAGGACACTGAATGGCTGAACAAATGCATGAACCATTTGTTGTCTGTGCCATCCCTGACCAAATATTGAGTAGCCACATTTGTCTCCCACTTCTATCCCACCAGTTTCCACAAACTTCAACACCTCACACCATTTTCTGTTTCCAGGATCCTTCCCAGTGGACAGTGAGTGTTTTCTTATCCACCAAATCCCCCATCCTCTGGAATTGTTTATTCTCAGAGATGTGTTCAGTGTTGCCCATCCAGAAGCAATTACATCTTCAAGCCTGATGCCTCTTCTGCCTCAATCTTCTTACTTATCAAAAGAAAATAAATAATAATTCTACCTCAGAGGGTTGTTAAGAGGATTAACAAAGTGCTTAGATAGTCCTGACACATAGTAGCCATTGTTAGCTGCCATCATCATCATCATCATCATCATCATCATCATTTTACCATTATTCTTGTTATGGAATACTGCATATTTAATATCAAGGACTTCCCATTATTGCAGTGTATCCAGTGTTACTCTTATTGTTCTTGTTTAATAAATAAAGAAGTAAGGCTCAGATAGTCTAAGTTATCAGCCCAAGGCCTATCACTACTAGGTAGCATATTCTACTGCTTGCCTCTGAAGCCTATCTTCTTTCCACTACATCATGTGGGTCCCCCAAAGAAAAGGCAAACAGCTTATGCAAAAACTGAGTTTGCAATGGTGGAATTCCAGGCACAGAGAAGGAAATGTCCCTCTGGTAGCCCATAGTTCACCTTGGATAGGAAACTTTTCCCTGTCTGTGGGGACGATCCATCTCTGGGAGACCCAACCATTTGCCTCCAGCAAATTTTGAGCTCCTTGAGAGTGGAGAGGTGCACAAAACACCTCTCCCAGCACAAAACATAGCTCCTGGCCCCTGGCAAGGACTAACATGTATGTACTCAAGTCAAGACACTCTATAGGAGAAATACATGTGACATTCTCCAGAATGTTTATATGGTTTGGATCTTTTGGAGAGTCATCTTTTCTTCTCCCTTTCTGCTGTTTCTTTTTGTCTCTTCTTCTTCTTAGTAAAGGAACCCATATTAATTTCACTTTGTATATGTTAACCTTTCCTACTCCTCCCTCTCCCTAATCTGGTGTTTTCTCTGAGCCGAGCCTGTCATTCAGATGGCCACTTACACGTTCCCTGAGCTGTACAAGCTCAACATGCCTAAAACCACATTTGTCGTCTGCACCCACTTCCATTCCTCCCAAACTCGTCCCTCTTCCTGAAATTCCTGATCTTTCCAGAATGCATCATCAACCAGACCAGAAATCCTAGTGTCACCTCCTTCCTCTCTCTCATGCTTCCTCCTCCATCCACACTTCAATTCCTGACAGTTCTGTCTCTATAAGGATTCTTATGCCATCTCTCTAATCTCTATTTCTACCCCCTAAAATTCCCTCTAACATGGGCGAGCAGCAGTCTTTTTGTTTGGTGTCCTTTAAATCAATTTTCTGCTGATCCAAAGAGATGCTTTGGAGCAGAGATGGACTAGCCATTCACCAAACTGGTTTCCCTTCCTCCAGGGCAACATCTTGGCAACACCTGCCTGGCTGCCTTGTTGTGAGCTGCTGAGATGTGACTGAGTTAACTGGGTTCTGGAAAGTGAAATATGGATGGGAGTGTTGCTTGGCCTAATCCTTAAAAACTTTCTGCAAAAGCCTTCTTGGTTCCCTTCCTCAGTCTGCTGGGAATGATGTCAACACTTTGGAAGCCTTGTGTTAAAAAGGGCAGATTCAGTGCCAACCTGAGACTCTTAGCAGACCCCTTACTGCCACCAATTGGCTTACACACCGCTGAGAAATAATCTTGTATTGCATTAAACTGCTGAGGTTTTAGGGTTTATCTATAATAAAACCAGCATTGTATTAATTAATCTATCTTTCTAAAGCTGAAATCTGACCTGCTTAAAATGCTCTGATTTCTGCTCAGCATCCTTGGGATCTAGTATAGGATTATCTGCCTCTGGACCTGTCAACTTTCTAATCTCATCTTCCACCATTAAGATCACACATTTCATCTTCCAGCAACATCCAACTACATGTAAATCCCCCCATACTCTGGATAGTTCACTCACATTTCCATCTTTCTTTCACTGTCACCCTGGTACTTGGAATACCCTTCCGATTTTTTATCACAAACTTAGTTCATTTTTACCTCCAAGGATCAGTTCAAATATCATATATTCCAGAAAACCTTCCCTGCTTCTCCAGTCCAGGATAAGCCCTCCTCCTTTGAGAGCTTCTCTCTTCCTCAATTTATACCAAGTTATATTGAAATCCCTGATGGTGTGGCCATCTGGTTTACCCTATAGACTGCAAGGGAACACCATGAAAAGGGGCCATAGCTTATCCACCATGATATTCCTAGCCCCAAACCTAGAGCCAGTGTTCCATATATGCCTACTGGACTGGATCATTCCAGCTGATTCATTTGCAAGACTAGTGGTTCACTTTCTTTGTTCATGAGGATTCTTTGTGCTGCAAAAGTACCCCCCAAAACCCCTGACTAATCAAAGAAATTCAATCTTAGTCATCCCCCCCGACCTTGCTCCAATCCTTCCCTCTCATTTGGATAATATAAGAATCCCAGAGCTTACTAGATCCAAGAAAATAGTGGGCAGAGAGTGGGCTGGTAAGGAGACCACAGCTTCATTCCCAATCTCTAGTGCTGCTGTATGTAAGTCCTTGCTCAGCTATCATGGACCAACCAGAAAGTGGTGCTTATGCTGGCAGCCACTCTCCCTCTGCACCAGCCCAATCACAGGGAATATGGTGAGGGCTCCTGAGGCCACTGCTCTTAGCACTCAGGCCTCACAGACCACCATGAAGGCCATCAACTGCCTTTCAGTTAGAGCAACTCACCAAACGTTCCCACAACCCTGTCCTTGACCCAGTCTTAGAAGACCCAACCATCACATTGATTGGGCCTCCACCCTCTTCAAACCTTGAAGAAGTCCTTCTCCACTTTGGACTATACTTCAGTGGATCTGTATCTTCAAGTAAATTTCATAAGGCTCAGTTGGAGAGGGGCATGCCCACTTTTTGTTTGTTTTATTTAGCCCTGAAGCCCAAAAAGGCTACTTATTGCCTTCATTAAGGGTAAAGAAAATTCAGATCTTCAACAACACAGAAAGGGACATCCTTCCTTCATTTCTAATGAATCTACAAGTGCCATAAAAAGAGATACAGGTAAATTTCTCCATCACCCTACTATGTGATGTCACCCATCATTTCTAACACCTACTATGTGGTTTGTGCAAACAGGGTCTTGTCCCTCGAAAAGCTTATTGCAATGTTGAGAAGATAGATGATTAAATAGAAAAGCAGAGCACAGGGAAGTACAGTGAGGGCTGGGCTAGCAGGAAGCCCAAAATGTGTAAGGAATGTACAAAGCAGGCACCTAGCTCAGCCTGGCAAATCAGAAGAGGCAACAGCAGAACCAAACCTTAGAGACCAAGAGAAGTGGATCAGGTGAAGCAGGAAGGCAGAGGGGAAAATAAGGTGTGTGTGTGTGTGTGTGTGCGCGCGCGCGCGCACACACGTGCGCAAGCGCATTTTCCTTTCCATTTAAACCATAAAAATATTCTTCCTCTTGTTAAATAGAGGTTAAAGGGAAGTCATTAAAGATCCTAAGCATGAGAGTGACATTTCAATGGGGCAGGCTGGAGGGATGCCAAACCAGAGGCAGGAGGACCGGTTCTGAAGCTCATTCTCTGCTTCCCTCCAGGATGAGCTGTCTGATAATTATAACCTGTCTGTGAAGCCACAGGCCCAGTGGCCTGAGATGATCCAGCACTAAGGGAGTCCCTGCTTTTGCTGGTACTCCCAATAAGCTGCACTTGACACAGGACTTGGTTCCCCAGTCTAATTCTTCTGCAAAGCCCAGAATTCACCCGTGATCTCAGCCCTGGAACATATGTGACCTGACCTCTGATCTAGGAGTGTCCCTTTGACCAACTGAGGATTCTCCCAGCGTGGGAGGAAGCAATTAGCTAAAAAGGAAAAACCCACAGAGGCATGGAGTTCTCCTTGGCTGAAGGAGAAGGCGTGTGCCAGCCACAATGGTGTGGCTTGAAGAACTATGGTGCTCCTTGACCTTGAAGGATTGGACTTAAATTTATAGTTCTTTTGAGACTGTCAGAAGCCAGAATGACTCATAACCCTGCTTGGCCCCAGGGGGAGGGGCAGGTGATGGGGTGTGAGTCACAATGGAGAGAAGGACCCTCTCAGCTTGGGGCTTGAGAAAGCCCTGTGGTAGATGGCAATGATGATGGTGACGGTGATGCGGTCTTCTGCTTTCCTTTAAGATTGGAGCTAAGCCAGGGGCCACAAAAGAAACTATATGGTGACTTCTTATTGAGACTAGATAATTAGAGGAGAAAAGAAAAACACAGGTCAGGAACAGGGCTAGCCTACAGGAACCAGAACTGCAGGTCTTTTTAGAAAAGTTAATAAAAGAAATGTCTTTTTTTGTCCTTCCTCAAAAAAAAGTGCAGCTTGGTGGCACCATGCACTGCAGGAAGAGTCAGAGTGATCCTTGGGGCCAGATGGGACGCCTGCCCTGCCACTTCTTACCCTCATAATTTTACAGACAACTTGCTGAATCTCTCCAAGCTTTAGCTTCCTTGTCTGTCAAATGAATTTAAGCAGCAGTAATAATGACCATCACTGCTGAACAAGTAATGGACTTGAGCAGGCAAGGGACCTGGTGTCTTACTTACATCCTCTCAAATAATCCTCATCCCTGTTTCATAATGATATATTCATTTTAGGGTTGCCAGGAGGATTAAATGAGATAATGTGGTGACAGGGTCTAGCCTCACTGCCAAGACCAACATAGGGATGAAATATGTCCTGTTTTCCTTTTAAGCTCTAAGGAAGCATGCCTGACTATCTTGAGCCCTAAGTTTTCCCTGGACATGTTTACTTGAGTTTAGTTAAATCTGTCCATGTCCCCCTTGGGAAAAAAAAAACAAAAACAAAACAAAAAATGTCTTTTATTTTGATCATTCTTGTGCTGTCCTGTTTTATGTGCATTTTTTTTTCCACCACCGTTCACTTCACACACACCATTCTAACTGATTCTGATTTGTAATATGTGATGTCTTAGAACTAGCCCAGGACATAATAGTGTAAAGCCAATCTGCTTCAGCAACAAAGAGATTGGGAATAACATTGTTTTTAATTTACCTATTCCTCTGAGACCTTGAAGTTAAAAGGAGACAGCCTGTCTGGCTTTGCTAAACTGATCTTCAGGTTGTACAAATCAAGTCCATTTGTCACTGGAAGCTGGGCTTAAATCTGGATTCTAGCAAATAGGAAAGTGAGAGGGAGGAAGAGGGGAGAAGCCTCTCCTTCTTATTGGAAGTGGGGACTCCTTAGGTAAGTCTTGCTCCTCACAGGAGATAAGATTATATAATACTTTAAAGTTACAGCTCCCTGGGGCGCCTGGGTGGCTCAGTCGTTAAGCGTCTGCCTTCGGCTCAGGTCATGATCTCAGGGTCCTGGGATCGAGCCCCGCATCAGGCTCCCTGCTCTGCGGGAAGCCTGCTTCTCCCTCTCCCCCTCCCCCTGCTTGTGTTCTCTCTCTCGCTGTGTCTCTCTCTGTCAAATAAATAAATAAAATCTTTAAAGTTACAGCTCCCTAAAAGCAGGAATTGTGTCCTTGTTCTTGCTGAATTCTCCATGAGTACAGAAATTGCTCCACAAATAGCTGATGAATGAAGGCAGGAACAGGAGAGAGGACTCATTTCAGCTGAAGACCAGAATTGCTGATTTCTGTCTGTCTTGGAGTAGAGAGATGTAAGAAGATCGCTGACTTCAAAATCCAACAATCCTTGGGTGAAATCCAAGCTCCGTCACTGACTGACCTTGGACAAGGTACATCACCTCTCTGAGCCTTCATTCCCTCACCTTTTTTTTTTTTAAGTTTTTATTTAAATTCCAGTTAGTTAACCTACAGTGTAGTATGAGTTTCAAATGTGCAATACAGTGATTCGACACTTCCATACATCACCCAGTGCTCATCACAACAAGTGCCCTCCTTAATCCCCTTCACCTATTTCCCCCACCCCCACCCGCCTCCCCTCTGGTAACCAGCAGTGTGTTCTCTAGAGTTAAAAGTCAGTTTCTTGGTTTGCCTCTCTCTCTCTCTCTGTTTTCGTCCCTTTACTCATTTGTTTTGTTTCTTAATTTCCACATATGAGTGAAATCATATGGTATTTTTCTTTTTCTGACTTATTTCACTTAAGGTAATGCTCTCTAGCCCCATCCATGTCATGGCAAATGGCAAGATTTCATAGTTTTATACAGCTGAGGAATATTCCAATATCCCATTTTATATATATATATATTTATATATATATATAAATATATATATATTTATATATATATATATATATTATATTGCCACATCAACTTTTTTTCTCTCTCTCAGATTTAGGGTTAGGGTTAGGGTATGTGCCTGGTATCCTGCAGTTCAGAGACCTCTCCAGAGAATAAAACCCTACTCACCTAATCTCACCCTCTGCTGGGGTGAGAATAGACATCGCAGCACAATTCCCTCACCTTTAAACTAGGATAGAAATTTGTCTGTGCAGGATAGACAGTGTCATCTGTATGTAATTCTCTCTCTCTCTCTCTCTCTCCCTCCCTCCATCCATCTATCCATCTGTGGATAGATAAGACCCTATGAGAAATTTCAGTCCTTCGCTGAAGAATCTGTATCTCTCCATCATCACCATCATCATCATCATCTTCATCATCATCATCTTCTTCATCTTCATGCTCATCTTGTGTTCATTTGGGCAGCACTTTACAGAATGCTATGCCTGTTCACACACCCCCTAAGGTAAACTCTGATAATGGTCACCCTGGGAGGCAGGATATGACAGTGCTTAAGAACCTGGCCTTCTGGGGCGCCTGGGTGGCTCAGTCGGTTAAGCGACTGCCTTCGGCTCAGGTCATGATCCCGGAGTCCCGGGATCGAGTCCCGCATCGGGCTCCCTGCTCGGCAGGGAGTCTGCTTCTCCCTCTGACCCTCCTCCCTCTCATGCTCTCTCTCATTCTCTCTCTCGCAAATAAATAAATAAAATCTTAAATAAAAAAAGAACCTGGCCTTCTGAGCCAGAGGGCCTGTACTTGTCTCTTAGTTCTGCAAAGAATTAGTTTTGTGACCTATTAAATTAGTAACCTTTTCTGTGCCTCAGTGGTCCCATCTGCAACTTGAAGACACTAATAACATTTACCTCTTAAAGTTGTTAGTAGTTGACATAAGTAAAGCACTTAGAATGGTCTCTGGATCATAGTAAATTCTCACTGAATCTTATTTCACATCCCTATTGTTGACCTTATTTTATAGAAGACTAAACAGGCTCAGAGAGGTTGTGACTTGCCCAAAGTCACACAGCAAGGAGGGGAGCAGAGCATACATCTTCTGCCTCAGCAGTGACCTCTTCCTGGTCCACCATACTGAAAGGAATCAGAGAAGGAGCAGAAGGTTCACTGTGAGGCCTGTGAACAGGGACAGCTTTGGGAAGCCAAACCACATACAGCCCTTAGCTGGGATTGCTTTTGAGTTGCTAGAACACAGAAACTCATCTTAATCCAGTCCATATTCCCAGTGCCCAGCACCAAGTCTGGGCCAACATAAGCACTAAGGGAATATTTGTGGAAAGAACTGATAAAGAAATTGATGAGAAAAACTGGGGATGAGAATAATAACAGTATCAAGGCTTCTGAACCCTGATGAATGAGCCAGGTCCAGACAGTGGGGGTAATCTAGATTTCTAGGGAAAGAGGGACAGGCAGCCCTGCCCCCAAGAAAATGATGCTCAGTTGCAATATCTTGAAAAGAGAAGGGAATGCCATCCTTGGTTTCGGAAAATGGGTCCATTATGGGGTATGTCCAGGGAGAGGGAAATATATGGCCAGACTTACGGCTCTCTACAAGGCCTCACCTCTGAATAATCCTCCCTATACCCACTTCCACTCAAGCCTGGGCTTGTTAGAAACTGAGCGGAAATCAAATGGTTGATCAAGAAGAGCAACTGCCAAAGTTGTCCTAGTGAGAAGAGTCTTTCATGGAAATACCTAAGTTCTCATCTCATGCCAATAATAATCACATCTGTGCTTCACAAGGCATTTTCCTATGTGTGATCCTACTGGAACCCCTCAAGGCTGCTACAAAGGCAGCATCTATTATCCCCATTTCACAGATGTGAACACCAAGGGACAGAGAGCACAAGACCTGCCCAGGGTTTCTCTGTGAGTTAGGGTCAGAAGTAGGCCCTGACACAAGAACCAAATCCACACCCTGGGCTCCCCACCGAATTCATCCACATTCAGGATGCACCCATAGCAAATCTCATAGGCCAGGTGCCTACTGGGACCACACAGTTCCCTCCTCTAACCTCATACCCCACCCTCCCAACCCACCATTTAGGTGTAAGGATCAGGGAGGGACACTGGGTCTCTGAGTCTCCCAAGGTTAGAGGGGGTCTTGCTATGACCACAGCTGTCATGGCCCCTTCGTAAGCCCTTGGGCCATCTGAGTCATTGAAGTGATCAGGAGGATGGACTCTGGTAACTGCCTGGATTCAAATCCACACAGGCCCCATACTGATTATATGGCCTTAGACAAGTTACTTAATCTCTCAGGGGTTCCGTTTCTTCGTTTTTATAATAGACAAAATCAGAGATTTTAGCTCTATTTAAAGATTTCTCTGAACAATTAGAACTTTCCATGATGGATCAGCCTGCCCCATCACGTAATAAGTTCCCCATCATCAAAAGTTTACAAGCAGAATGGCACATACAAGCGTCTGATCTTAGGAAGGATGCTATAAGGATGAAGCAAATACTACAAGATATGTGGACAGGCACACTCGTTCCCACACTACCAACTACATTATAATTGTCCAAGGGACATTCAAAAAATGCAGGTCCCTTAGCTCCACCCTTGGGTATTCTGATTGCAAACATGTCAGATATAGCTTAGAAACCTGGATTTGTCTTACAAGTATCCAGGTGTGTCCATTTGCTAGGGCTGCCATAACAAAGTAACACAAACCGTATGACTTAAACCAAAAGAAACGTATTGTTTCACATTTCTGGAGCCCAGAAGTCTGAGACTGAGGTATCAGTAGGGTTGGTTTCTCCTGAGGGTGTTAGGGAGAATCTTCCCCACGGCTCTCTCTGAACTTCCAGTGGTTTACTGGCAATCTTTGTCATGCCTTTTCTTATAGATGCATGACTCCAATCTCTGCCTTCATCTCTGCATGGCATTATCCCTGTATGCATATCTGCCTCTGTTTCCAAATGCCCCCTTTTTATAAGTCGTACTGGATTAGGGCCCACCCTAATGACACTGATCATCTGCAAAGACCCTATCTCCGAATAAGTTCTCATTCACGGGTACTGGAGGTTAGGACTTTCAACATCTTTTTCAAGGACACAATTCAACCCATAACTCCAGGTGATTCTAATGCACAGCCAGGGGTAAGAACCAGTGGGCTACAGTTTTTCAAATGGCTTGTGCTTATAACCCCCTGGGAATCCTGAATAGCTGCAGCTTCTGATTCAGTGGAGCTGGAGGACCTGAGACTCTCCTTTTTGAACAGGACATACCGTTATTGCAGGTCCAAGGACTGGTCCTTTTAGGGAGGTCATTCCCAGAATAAGATTCCCAGGAAATCCAGAAAGGATTACCAAGCAAATAGAAGTTTTTTGCTTCATTTCTCTTCTGACAGGGGTTGCTTTCTTCTTTTTCAATCTCGAAGTTAGTGCACAGGAAAAAACTGCCACTAAAACTCCTTCATGCCTGATGGGAGGGAGTAGCCTGGTAGGAGCATGCATCCTAGGGTGGGAAGAAAGGATTGGGCTGCCAAATTCTGGAAAAAGTTCTCCTCATTCCCATGCCCCGTCCCCCCATTTAATTTTACATATCCGGGGTTATTTTGTGGTTCATGTTGTTTTGACCATCCCCCCCGCCCTCGCCCTCACCCCCACCCCCAATCTCAACACCACCATCTGTTAACCCAGCCCAGCCTGGGCCAGCGATGGGTGCACCTGGCTCCCATGAAGTGACTGCCCCCTGATCACCTGCGCTGGCTGGCCCAGCGGGGCCAGGGACTCCCAAACCAGCGAGGCCAGCCCCGGGCCACGAGAAGCCCATCCTCCGCACTGGTGTCAATCCCTAGGTCAGCCGGGGAAGGTGCGCCCCGCCCCGCATGCCCGGCCCGCCCCGCCCAGGGTGAGCGCGTCCCAGTGGGGCAGGCCTGGCCAGGCACAAAGGCGACAGCTGCGCGCCAGGGCCGGAGAGGCTACAGCCAGAGGGGCAGCCACCCGCGCCTTGCAGCCGCCTTAATTTATTTATAGATGCGCTGGCTCTTTATGCGGCCTAGTTAAAGACGCCTTTCCATAAATACATAGAAACGGATGTTATTCTAGAACCTACCAGTAATAGACACAGCTGTAGAGATTGTTGCTGGATTAACAGCCCCACCTCCCTCTCCGCACCCCTTCCCACCAAAATAGAAAATAAAGTTTAAAATGCATGTGGGATTTTTTTTTTAAGTGTTTGCATGCAAGAGGGAAGTTCTGTTAACAATGAGATGTTTCTGTGAGAGCAAAGACAGAATTTCTTAGGAAACAGAAAATTGCGAGCTAAGGCTACATCTTTACCAAACAAGACACAGTTCTCACCTTCCCCTCCCAGGACTGTGATAGCTGGGCCCTGCGCTTTCATCCTTAACCGTGAGCATCTGTTTAACCCAAACATAATCCTCTTGTTCCAGAGGCCACACGCGGTTTATTTCTTTGCAAAAATATGATTTGCCAAATACAATTCTGGCTGTTTCCTATGCGATCCGTTGTTTGGGGCGCTGGCCCAATCACGGCTCTTTGGAGTCAAGGGGCCCAGAAAGAATGAAATCATTACACACTGTGGAGGAGTCCTCAGCCCTTATGCCTTTGTTATTTCTCCCAGTTCGTTCTACAGACCCTTAATTCTATTACCCAGCTGTAATTTGGCTCTGTGTCTCTCCAGCATTCTTTCCTTTCTTCTGCCCCCTTTCTTTTTAATCGATTGATTCATCTGTAATTGGATTTTCTCTGGCTCTTACAAGCTATTAAAAGTAGCTATGTGTGTGTATGTGGGTGAGTGCGCTTTCTAACTAGGCCACACTTTCGAATGCCTTGCAATCCTGAATCTTGTTCAGGTTTCTTAGTATGAATTCAATTCCCCGGTTCCTTTTGATGTAGCCGGGAGTAGCAGAGAATACAAGGTTTGGAAGCCGACGAAACCATCCCGTGTTTTTAGTTTTGTGTGAGGCTGACATTTATTGAGCTCATACTATGTGCCAGACATTCTCCCAAGCACTTTACAAGCATTAATAACTCTCACCACATCCTTTTAGGGCAGTTACTGTTATTAATCCATTTTGGAATAATGGAGACAGGAGAAGGTTAAGTAACGGGCCCAAGGCTACACAATGAGCTAATGGCGGAGCTCTTGATCATGATGCAATTTTCCTATATTCTGTCCCTTCATATCTGTGTGGGTTTTGGCATGGCTTATTTTTCTGCCTCACTCTCCACATCTGTAGAATGAGTAAGAGTTGGTATCCCTTGCAAGAAGATTTTCAGAATATACTGAGAATACAGTGCCTGACTCGCTGGGGCTCAAACACACAGTGGATCCCAGTAAGCCCCGTGCTATGGATGAGACCTAGGACTAAATAAAGGAATCCTGTGAGCACGGACAGCGGAAATAGAGCGCTGGCTTTGGAAGCTTGCATACTACACCATCACAGTCTCTGCTTTGGACAAACAACCAGAAACCAAACAGATCACTTTGTAAAATCACTACAAAGATTCTGTTGCTGGCAAGCCATTCCTCTTTCTAGTTGTCTGTTTTCCCCAATGTAAAATGATAGGGTAGGGTTAGCTGACCACCACCGCCTCTTCGGTAAGAACCTCAGGGGACAGGCTCAGTGCTGTCACCTCAAGGCTGGACCAACTCTTCCATGGCGATCATGAAGCACTTGAGCACGCTTAACAGTTTCATTTCATACTTCATGCAATGGGGAGACTGAGCCACAGAGTAGTTAAGTAACTTGCCCAAGGTGGCAAGGTAAATGGCAGAACCAAGACCCAAACCGCACTCTCTCCACTAAGGCACAGGACTCCCCTAGTTGTTTCTAGGTGTAGGATCTCAGGGAAGATCTGCAGAACTTGGCTTTGTCATTGAGACAGGGTGGGGAAGGGTGCAGGGAATGTGAGTCAGGCTCTGGGAAGGGATAAATTACTGAGGGACAGTGGACCGGCCAAATTGACTCCAGAATAACTTGTTCCTTGACCATCATTATTAAGTTGTGTAATACTTCCAACGTCCATTTTTTAAACAATCTTATGGATGATTTCACAAGTTGTTGAACGAAATAATGCATATGAAATACTTAGCACCACACCTGGTCCTCAAAGACTCATGACTTCCTAATTCATGGGAATTATTACAATAATTATTATTGTTACTGGAATGAATTCTGAATCTTTAAATATGGTCTACATATGCAAATGTATGCAAGGTTTTTAAAATAGAGTTACCAAATTCCTTTTATATCAGATTAAGGTCTATTTTTTAAAATCAAACTTTAAAAATTCCTCCTAGAAACTGAGAACAGAATTGGTTCCAGCCAATGCTCTTCGGCCTGCCCCTCTTTCTACAAAGTTCTAATGCTGCTCAGAGAGACACAAAACAAAACACAGCTTTGTCACTCAAGGAGGGGGAGTCAGGAATCAGCCTCCACTGTGAAACTGCAGAGTAATAGAATCTTCCAATGTCTGGCAAACTCCACAGGCAGTATTTGCAAAAGCAGTTTTGCAATGACCACACTCGGGAAATCCCCAAAGAATGTTTATAAATTCTGCAGATTCAGAGATTTAATTCTAAGTTTTCCCAAAACCACATCATCCAAAAATGTAACACTCCTTTTCAAATTAAAATAGTGTCTGTGTATGACTTCTAACATAGCTCAGAAATATAATTTAAATGGACCAAAATTGCCAGACTGATCATTACAGTATTGTTTGAAGTCATACGTAGTCATAAGCAATGTATAAATCCAATGGTGAGGAAGCGGTTCAATCACTCATGCCGTCTCTACAGCACTAGCTGCTACCACCCAGGGGCTAGAGGAAGGAGGGCACAAGGAGTCACTGCCAATGGATAAAGAGAGTTCTTTTGGGGGTGATGGAAGTGTTCTTGAATTAGAAACAGTTATGATTGTCCAACCTTGTCGCTAAAAACCACTGAATTAATCGTATACTTTAAAAGGGTGAATTTTATAGTATGTGAATTATCTCAATAAAAAAAGGTTAATAGAAAAAGATGAGTAGGATTCTTTGCAAATTGAGTCAACACACTAATAGAAAATCTGGAAAAAAATTACGTTGCCTATTGACATAGATTAATAACTATACTTACAGAATAAGAATCAAAATACCACGTCGGGAGAAAAAAAAATCATGTCCCAGGTGACCAGGTGACCTATTTTGATGAAAAAAAATGATGTATGCATGCATGTGTCTAGAGGGATCTGGAAGAACATATACTCATATGATTAACTGGTCATTTCTGGAATTATAGGTGGTTTTATTTCCTTTTTGCCTCTCTGGGGAGATATATATATTATATATACAGATAATATAGTATGTATAATAGAGTATTATGTATAGTATGTATACCATATAGTATGTATAAAATAGTATTATACATATATTACATATATATATGTATATTTTTTCTTCTAATAAAGGGAGGGAAAAGAAGAAAACAGTCATTCTGGGGGAAGGGGTAGGGTAGATGGCAGATGGAGACATTTTACTTTATGCCTTCAACTAACCTAAAGCGAAGAAGCTTCCAGGATGTTTTCACTTCTGGTGAACCCCGCAAGATGTGCTGTCTGTAAGCAGCCATCAGCTTCCAACAACACAATGGCAAACAACAAACAGTGCTTCAGTGTTTATGAGTTGTCCGCCCTCTCCCATCTCCTTCATTTTGATTTACAAAAAGCAGGGACTGTTCTCCTGATAGAAGTAACAAGCAAAGCCAACCTAGCTTATCAACTGCTTTTTGGTAAACATAACTAAATGTCATCTATCATCAAAGAGACCCTATTTGGCCTGTTTTAAGTGATTTTTTAGTTGGTTGGTTCTACTTTACTGACATCAGGTACACAGTCATACCTATTGAGAAGCAGAGGAGAGGAAAACTATTTTCAGAGTGCCTACTACCTGTCAGGTGGATTTCAGACAATATTGACGTGGTATTTACTTAACCCCAACAAAGGACCCATGAGGGGAGTGGTAGGACCTGCTCTGTTGGAGGCAGAGAGAGGCTGGTTGACCAGCCTGAGGCTGCCCAACTGGTGGGTGGCTAAGCAAGGTCAGAATGCCTGTGTCTGACCCCCAAGAATCATGTTCTAATCCTCTACAACCCTCCCCTGCCCTTGGTCCCACAAGGTCCTTATAGCCAACTAATTATCAAACTGAAACATAGATTTCTGAAATGGCTTCTTTGAAATAAAATTGATCAGCTGCCAAACCACTCACTAAATTGCTAACGCTCGGCCCTGACCTTCGTCATTGAGGATGAATCGCCTGCCTCTCCCAAGCATGCACACGCTCCATGTGCTGTAAACATCATATGGAGGGGAAAAGGAAGACAGGGGAGTGGGGTGAGCAAGCCTTTCTCTCTGCCGCTACTCCACCCATCAAGGGCTCCCCTGGCCCCAGCCCTGCAGTTGGTCCCATTATTGCTTCCACCCCAGCTAATTATAGTCACTGATTACCTAACAGCAAGACCCACTGTCACCTGCTTTGGCCTGACGGATTATGCCATCTGGGCCACGTGGCCAGGGTCCGAGAGCCACGAGAGGTCACAGAGAGGGGCAAATGGCTCTGAATGGGAAGAAATGTGTTTACAGCCCTGACAGCTGACTGGGCCATTAAAGGGGCTTTAGCTGTGTGTTCCCAGCTGAAACCCCTCTCCAGGGACCTCGCTATTAGCTAATGGGATGTGGCTGCATGTATCGCTCTGGTTCCAAATGTGTACATGCTAGGGGACTGATGCATGCTCTCCTAAAAAGGAAAAGAAACTGGCTTAGGAGAAACCTGGAGGCTCACAGTTGTTTGGGGTCCTTGTTGAAAGGGTATCAGCACATGCCTGCAGAGGCCACGTGGCCGGCAGTATTCAAATACATTTTCCACTGTCTGTGCTCATGTACGTTAAATTAACGCGTGTATAAAGCACACTTTATGACATGAGATAAGCTCTGTAAGGCGACTTCCATTTCATTAAGAACTTACTGTCCTTCACAGCAGTGCATCTGTCTCAGACTTGAACGCGCTTGTGTATGACCTGGGACTCTTATCACAGGGCAGATTCTGAATCTGTGGATTGGGGTGAGGGGAGAGGCGAGGGAGTGCAGATTCTGTGTTTCTAAGGCGTGCCTAGAAGCTGATGCTACCGGTCCATGGACGACAATGCTTTGAGTAGCAAGGAACTAGTTATCGAATGACATTAAATTACCAAATTAACTGCAGCAAAAAACCCTATAAAATAGTATTTCTCAAACTGTAGCACAGAACATGAGTCAGCTAAGGAGGCTGCCTCCACGCCAACAAGTTTTCAGTGGAGTAAGTTTGGGAATCACTTCATGCTCTGCATCTCCCTGGGAAATCCAATACATCATTAGCATATCGGAGCTGCGGAGGCCTGCAGTGATCTGTTCCATTTTAGATGTGAACAGTTTGCACTCCACCAAAAGTCTGGTGCTTTATGCCCTAGTTTTTGTTGCAACCCTCACTGAAGATTTTATATTATCCCGATTGCTTAACCTGGCCCTAAATTTCTTGATTTGAAAAATGCCTTCTCGGCCATACAGAGTTATTCACATGAAACACACACACACACGCAGGGAAGGTTCTCAGACTGTGGAGTAATGATTGCATGAGGCACCGCCATGAAATGAGGAATTGTGGCAGTTAGTTTCTTCTGACAACTTCTAAACCCAGTGACCACAGTTTACCTGCCTTCCCCTATTCCCAACTTGGCGAGGAAGAAATGGATGAGGAAATATTGAAGAAGTGCCTAGCGGGATCATGAGGACTGCACAGGGAGTTGGTCTGGAAGCCTGATGACAAAGGCCAGCAGTCTATGGAAAATAGAGCTTCAAGACTGATTTGCTTAAAATTTAACTTTAAAAAAAAAAAAAGGAAAGTTTACCAAACTACTTTCTCTTTTTTTGTTTTTTTTGTTTTGTTTTTTAAAGATTTTATTTATTTATTTGACAGAGAGAGACACAGCGAGAGAGGGAACACAGGCAGGGGGAGTGGGGGAGGGAGAAGCAGGCTTCCCGCCGAGCAAGGAGCCCGATGTGGAGCTCGATCCCAGGACCCTGGGATCATGACCTGAGCCGAAGGCAGACGCTTAACGACTGAGTCACCCAGGCGCCCCTATCAAACCACTTTCTAAAAGCGTTTTTACTCATATCCTAAAATGGTCACCATATAATAGTAAATAAAAAATAAAAGACGCCAGAATGGAAGACACAATGTAATTATAACTTGTATGTGTCTGTGTGCTTAGCATATATATATACGTGTAGGGGTGTTTATGTACACACATGCACGAGTGTGTGAATGTGTAACTACACACACGACTTTGAAGGAGAAGAGAGAATCATTAAGAATGTTTGCTTTAGAGTCAAACAACATTAGGTTCAAATTGTAACTGATCCAAGTTTCTTAACCTTTGGTTTGTATCTTCTGTGAGATGAGGCTAACAATTCCCACCTCAGGCTTACGGGGGAATTAAATGAGATAATGTCTGGCAAGCACTTAGCACATTGCCTGGCTCAAATTAAAACACCAAATGGGAGTTATGATTGTATCAATATAGAAAATGGGTGGAAGAAAACACACAAAATGTTCATAGTGGATCATCTCTGGGTGATGAGTTAGAAGTGATTTTGATTTTCTTCTTTGTACATTTCTGAATTATCCAAAATTATTCAAAGAACAAACACCACTTTAAAATTTTAAAAAATTATATAACAAACTTTATGAAGTAAAATGTTAATTGTAGCTTTCTCTGGTTGGTAAATGTGGATCATTTTTATTTTCTTCTCTATACTTTTAGTATTTGAAATTGTCCACAACTCATTAGTTTTAACAATTTTTTTTAATATGAAAGCCATGCCCATCCATTTTTGAACATGTTGGGGAAATACAGAAAAATCCTGAAAAGAAAGAAAACATCATTTACAGTGTCATAATTTCTCTGTTTTTGTTACTCTTTGTTTAAACTTGTAAAGTACAGATTCACATCTAAATGAATGGTCCCCTAGAATTGTTCAGTGCACAACAGGGACAGTCATATTCAATGGTCCTGAAATAGCACCCCCCATACACTTCTCAACCCACTCCCCAGAAGTCATAGATATGAATTCTTCCAGTATATGTATACATACACACACACATATGTATACATGCATACATGATCATATGATTAGGTACAGATGTCTTTATAAGAAAATTCAAGAAAGATTTTAGAGGCCACTTAAATGTAATAGATATTTCAGGATGCCTGGGTGGCTCAGTCGGTTGGGTGTCTGCCTTCGGCTCAGGTCTTGATCCCAGGGTCCTGGGATGGAGCCCCACGTCGGGCTCCTTGCTCAGTGGGGAGCCTGCTTCTCCCTCTCCCTCTGCCTGCCGCTCCCCCTGCTCGTTCTCTCTCTCTCTCTCTGACAAATAAATAAATAAAATCTTTAAAAAATAAAAATAAATAAATAAATAAATGTAATAGATATAATTAGTCCCCCAAGATCAAGTCTAGGAGGTAGGCACCTTCTCCACGTGTGAACTCACTTGAGCAAATATGCTTTAAGCATCTACGCTATTCCAGGGCCTGTACTATTTACTAAGGAAACAAAAATGAAGAAGACACAAGCTCTCTGGTCTCAGCAAGCTTCTGGTCTGTCATGGAAACGTGCATACAGTAGTCCCCCCATGACCAGAGGTTTCAGTTCCCTGCAGTCAACTTCTGTCAGGAAGCAGATGATGCTCCTGACATAATTAACATAAGAAGGTCAATAGTGGCCTACCACTACCTCAAAGCACCTGCAAAATTCACCCCCCTTCATCTCCTCGTGCATGGCATTTGATCATCTCACATCATCGCAAGAAGGATGAGTACAGTAAGATATTTTAAGAGAGCGATCACATTCACATAACTTTTAATACTGTACATCATTATAATTATTCTATTTTATCATTAGTTATTGTTAATTTCTTACTGTGCCTAATTTATAAGTTAAACTTGATCCTAGGTCTGCATGTACAGGAACAAACATAGTATATGTAGGCTTTGGTACTACCCATGGTTTCAGGCATCCCCTGGGGGTTTTGGGATGCATCCCCCACGTATGGGGGAGATTCCTGAATTAGAAATGTGTGCTGTGAAAAAAAAAAAAAAAAAGAAATGTGTGCTGTGCGTGTGGCAAATACAACAATGGGAGCTGGTCACAGGTCCAGAGGCAGTGAAGAAGAGATCGCAAGTCTCTTCTTCGGCCGGGATTCTGGAAGACCTCCCAGGAAAGATGCATCTCACCTGCATCTAAAAGGCCATGGGCTCGGGTTCCTCTCACACCCACACAACCTCAAGTTCCCCAGCTTCCGTCATGTCCAGGCAGGTCTCTGGTCTTGGGCTGGAATATGTTCCCACGCTTCCACCACTGGGCAAACCCTGCTCATCTTTCAAAACTTCACCAGGAATTACTTCCTGGAAGCCTTCCCTTGCCGCCTAACGTGGAGAAGGTGCCCCTTCTCTCTGCACATGTGTCTTTATCATACACTTACCTGAATGACCGACGAGACTGGGAATCAGCATTTTGCCCCATTTATCTTTCAGTGATGGGGCAGGACTGAATAGCACACCCAGTACACAGCACTCAATAAATTTCTTTTTCAAAAAAAACCACAAAACAGTGCTAGAGCAGTGTCACATCAGACCCATAACACACATGGCCCCTGATAGCAGAAAGAGTACACATAGGTGGGCATCTGGGTGGCTCAGTCAGTTAAGCATCCGACTCATGATTTCAGCTCAGGTCATGATCTCAGGGTCATGAGATCGAGCCCTGCGTCAGGCTCCAGACTCAGTGGGGAGTCTGCTTGAGAGCTCTCTCTCCCTCTGCCCCTTCCCTCCACTCTTGCTCTAATAATAAATAAATAAATCTTTAAAAAAAAAAAAAGAACACATAGCATAGAAAAGTGTTCCTCTGACCTGCGTAATTAGAAAAGCAGCTTCCTCTGGGAACGCACAGTTCCTCAGGCTGCGGCTTTGCACACAGACAGGACCTTCGTGCTTCTTAAAGACAAAGTCCTCCAGGTTCAAGCAGCTCTGGACCAACAAAGCTGAGGCTGGATTCCAGCCCTGACTCATTCAGCTGAGTGGCCTCTCCTCATTAAGTCCTGCACCACTGCGTATGGCCGCTCTGCCGATCCATGGATGAACAAGAGATATTTCTTCTCAAGAAGGAGCTGAGAGTCTGTTCAGTTCAACGATCAAGTAAACCCACATAGCGAGTGGCTGCTTGTAAAATGTAGAGCAAATGAGTAAGTGAATGGATGAATGAATGTTAAGGGAAAAAAATAGCTGAATTTTCTCAGACTGATTCTAACGGTACTCGGTGAAGTCCTACTATGTGTTTGTTTTGTGCTCTCAGATCCGCTTGGATCAAATCCTCCCATGGGAGGTTTTAATTCCTTCTCTTCCTGGCTACAGGCTATGGCGGGGGCGGGGAGCTCTGACTTGCTTTGAACAGTTGGAGTGTTCTGGTACAAAGGACCTGAGGAGCAAATCAGCATCGAGAGGGCTCTTCCAGGTGCTGTTATGGAAACTGACTCACCCCTGCTATTGGCCAGGATGCTCATCAGATGCCCCTCTCTCTCCCCCTGCTTTCAAGTAAAGCCATTACCACACATGCACACCATTTTAACTCTGGTGGAAGCAGTGATAAGTGGCAGGATCTTACCCTAGTGTTGTTTTACTTTGTTTTTTAAGATTTTATTCATTTATTTGACAGAGAGAGTGAGAGAGAGAGTACAAGCAGGGGGGAGCGGCAGGCAGAGGGAGAGGGAGAAGCAGGCTCCCCGCAGAGCAGGACCCCAAGATCATGATCCAAGCCAAAGGCAGACACTTAACCGTTGAGCCCCCAGGTGCCCTGGATCTTACCCCATTGTTACCCACAGCACTGTGTACATGGTAGGCACTTCAAATGTCCTCGAAGAGTATTTCCATGCTATTAAAACTCTTGTTTGACTGGGTGGGTTCCATGAGCCAGTCATTGGGTGTGACATGCATGGAAAAAGCCCAGGAAGGAAACTGCCCCAGGAGGCTGCAAGAGTTGTCCAAGTCTATACCACCAGTGGGGCAGGGCCTGGCTTGAAACCTGGGGCTCTTGACCCTAACAGAGGGCTCTTTAAGTACCACAGAGCCCTCTGGCCACCCAGGAGGTGACTGGGAAATGCCTCTGAGGTCCCCAGACATCAGTAACAGCAGAATCAGCAATGTCATTAAAACACAAATTATAGCCCAAGGTGGCTTTAAATACCTGTGGCACCAGACCTTTGCTTTACAATTACACAGCCCCTGCTCCCGTCCCAAGTTAGAACTGTTGCCAAAGCATCCTCACTGGGTGTTCCTTCCCCCTGGTCACCCACCCCAAATTTTGTATTTTTTTTTTTTTTCTTCCCGAAACAACACTGGAATCAGACCAGCTCTCAGACCATCCACCAAATGCAGCCCCAGCTTCTCAGCCCGGCTTTGGAGAGCCTCTTGTAACTGACCTCCCCCCGTGTTCCTGGCCCTTTCCACATTTCTCCAGTATGCCTCTCCCCAGATTCTCTGCTTCGGTCAGAGGGAGGCCTTCTCTGCCCCACTAACATACCTGAGGCCTTCTCTTCTGCCAGTCCAACTCTAGTGATGCCCCGCTCAGAAAAGCCTCTCCTTCTCTCTCTACCATGCAAATCCTTTTTATACTCTGAAAAGTAACAGTGAAGCCCTCTTGGACCCTTGCAATTGAAATTGCCGTGCTGTTTCTGATTTCCTACAGCACCTTTGAAATCTACTTTGGATGGGACACTTAGCAGATCTCTCTTCAGCGGACACTCATCTCTCTGTGCACAATCACATCTCAGCGAGATGTAAGTTTTTTCTCCCAGAGAACCACATCTTTGACAAAACATGGTGGGCAAAATCTCAGGCCCTGGAGTCACAGACCTAATTCTAACCCTTTAACTGCCTTTAACTGTTGGGCCTGAAGCAAATTTCCTTTCCTTTCTAGGTGTCAGGTTTCTTATCTGTTAAAGGAGCATAACAATAACTATTATATGGGGTTGCTATGGTATTTATTAAGAATGCAGATTGAGGGGTGCCTGGCTGGCTCAGTCAGTGGAACATGTGACTCTTGATCTTGGGGTTGTGAGTTTGAGCCACATGTTGAGTGTAGAGATTACTTAAATATAAAAATCTTAAAAAAAAAAAAAAAGAATGCAGATTGAGCAAAGAGAAAGTACCTGGCATAGCAAATGCTCAGTAAATATCAGTTACTGCTATCATGTGAAAGGGTGGGATGTATTCAGGGAGTCACTGTGGTTCAATAGCAGGTGGAGCTTTCTCTGTTAGCGGAGAAGGGGTACAGATGAAGTTGGAGAGCTAAGTCAGGTGGGTGATGAAAGGCCCCCTATGCCACATAAAGGAGTATGGATTTACCAGGAGGACAAGAGTACTTGTGGAATGGTTTTAAGCAGGGGCAGGACTGATCTGATTTACATCTTAAGACTTCCCCGGTTCCCATGGGGAGGATGAGGTAGAGATTAGGTAAAGTCAAAAAACAAGTTAGAAGGTCATTAGAGTCACCCTGGTGAGGGCTGCTGAGTGTCTGAGATGGTGGCCCTTCATGACTCGTGAAATGCCTTCTATCCAGAAGCTAGTCATTCAGTGTGTGAAGTAAATGAATCCCAGTCCCTGACTGCTGGGAGCTAGAGTCTACTGCGGGGAGCCAGAGAGATAACTAAGGAAGTACAGTCAATGCAAAATGATGGGAAAAGGAATATGGACCCCTTGGAAGCAAAGAAAGAGAAGAACCATCTGCACCTGACAGGGAGGGATACTCGAGGAAGGTTTTAGGGAGGACATGCCCTGTGAGGGCTCCATCTTTTCTGAAGGATCCCTTATGCTCTCTTTAGGGTGACCTGGATATAAATGCCTGGACATTCTAATATAGTCCATTGTCCCCAGGAGAGGAACTCCCAGCATGTATAATGGATGGGAATAGAACTTGGTGAGAATCCCTTTTGAGGATAAGATTCAAAGATTAAAAATCTCTAAATTTCATGTTCATCCTAATGCTTCAAACCTTTAATCTCCCCTTTGTGCTGTTGTGTCAGTGTTTTGGATTTTAGAGAGCAATTATTTGAAGAGAGACAGTCTTTTTTCTTCTGTTGTATCTATCTATATCTATCTATCTATCACCTATCTATCTATTTTTAAAGTTTTCCTGAGAAAAACTTGTTAGAGGAAAACAGGAGCTCTGAAACGAACTGGAATTTACTATCATTCCATTAACATTTCAGAAAATGCCAGCAGAAGCTTGAGGAGAGAATTACATACAACGGACGCAAATCGGGTGTGCCACAGGTCCACCAAAAAGTGTTTCAAAGTGGATTGTGTCACCAAGTTATTTGCTCTCAACAATTTTAAACTAAAATAATGTTTACCTTGGGATGAATGGTTTCTAATTGGGTTATCCATTAGTGATTGGGTGCAGAAGTCATGAGAAAATGAAACCTAATTTGCAAGCCTCAGACAGGAAGGCAGTGATTAGTTGTGGAAGGTAAGAAATGCACAACTCCTGGGCCCTATCTGCCTTCAGATGTGCCAGAAAGGGGTGGCGTAGCCAGGGATGAAGCCAGCAATGCCCAGAGTGCCAATGAAAACCCACTCTTTCGGGGCACCTGGGTGGCTCAGTCGGTTAAGTGGCTGCCTTCAGCTCGGGTCATGATCCCTGGGTCCTGGGATCGAGCCCCACGTCCGGCTCCCTGCTCGGTGGAGAGCCTGTTTCTCTCTCTCTCTCTGCCTGCCTCTCTGCCTACTTGTGCTTTCTCTCTCTGTGTCAAATAAATAAATAAAATCTTTAAAAAAAAAAAAAAGATAACCCACTCTTTCATAGAACTTTACAAAGCACTTTCCCACGCATGATCTTCTTTGATCTCACCACCGCCCTGAGAATAGACAGGGCAGGTGCTCTTGTTTGTCCTCATTTACAGCTGTGGCAACTAAGATTCAGGTGACTCACCCAAGGTCACAGAATGGGGGCAGGAAGGGGCCACAATTCAAGCCAACTCCTTTGACCCTCAATCCCATGTTCTGGCCACAATGCCTCTCAAAAGCCTTTCAAGAGTGACAGCTCATAGTAAGAGCCTTGGCAATGAAGTATAAATGTAGCCAACATACTAATAGGTATAGAACAATTGCATAATAATTGCTTGACCCATGGCTGCTGGGGTAGTAGCCACAGTGATACCACTGATGAGGCCCAGCAGGGCAGCTGTTCTCAGCTTAGGCTATACTTGCCCTGCTAGGCAGGGGGAACCCAGAAGAAGAGACTATAATGAGTAGACCCTTGCATGAGACAGACTGGAAGCAGAGTGACGGAAAGTTTAACTGATGAAGGCTTGGTAGAAAACTACTATTCTTTGAAGAAGTACATAAAACAACACTTAGGACCCTCCTGTGGTTAGCATGAAAGGATGCAAAGTAAGAAGCAGGTACCTTGTCAGGTTAGGAGACACACTAGGTTAGGGTAAGGCACACACACCAGAGACAAATCTTTCCCCACTGCCATAGTGATGAGGGCGTCCACTGGTCCATTAGAGAAGAAAACTGGAAAATGTATCAGACCCACCAACAACTTCCAAAGACTTCCTCAAGTGACCTGGGAATAAATCCAAATTTCCTAGGAGGATTCACAACACCCTGTGAGGTCCCACGCTTGCTTGCCTCTTTAGCCCCATTTCCCATCAAACTCCACCCCACTCCATCACATATCGCACATGTATACCCACAAGCAGCCCACAGAGCCACTCCACCTCTCCAAATACTCACTGCTTCTCCTCCTCTGCTAGAGCATATTCTCTCTTGCTTCTAGGCCTTGATCCATGCTGTTCTCTGTACCAGCTTCATTTCTTCCTTCCTATCCCAACAGCTTAGCTCCTGCTCATCCCTTGGGTATAAACCTACAGGTCACTTCTGTCCATCACCTCTATTCTAGGCTAAGTTCGCCTGCCATGCTCTCCTACATCAGTCTGCACTTCCTGAAACCTCACTGTAATTGCTTGATTCATATTCCAACCTCACTCCCCAGCAATGACTTGATAGAAGCAGGGATTGCTAGCACTACAGTAACCCCAAGCCAAGCACATTTGTTGAATGATGGGACAGATTAATCCTTTAATTAATTTAGCTGGTGGTAAAAACTAGTAAACAAAAAGCATCTCTCTGTTATAGATGGTAAGTTTAGTTGGTCTCTGCTCAACAAACATTCAGCTGGACAACCCCACCATGTCTTGTTACATAAGTACCTGAACAGACTGCTAGAGTCAAGATTCTGCTGAAAATGTGAGCAAGAGAGCTGTTTACACAATCCTGACTTAAGAAGGCTTATTTCTGTCTGGGTGTGATCCAAGGAACTGAGGGCTTTAAATAATTGGGAAAGACATTATCTTTGGAAACTAAAATCCAACCCCTGTCCCTTGGTTCCTGCCAAATATCTCCCATAACCCACATTAAGTGGATTACTCTGTCCTTAATCACATGCTAAATGCCTGCATCTGTGGTTGGCATCAGTGGTCATAGGCAGCTGCATCCACTGCATACAGGTCCTGCTATTACAGCAGGAGAAGTATTGGGTAAAGAGCTCCAGGTAGTGGGTGAGAGTAAGATCTTCATTCATTCATTCATTCATTCATTCATTTGTTGGACCCTGGTTAAGGGTCAGTCATATTCTAGGTACTAAACAGAGATAAGACACATTCCCTTTCTCCAGAGGAGCTCCCTAGAAAAAAGAAGGTGTTTGGAGAACTCAAACTTCCTTACAATCATTTATTCTTTGCTTCTTAAGTTTTAATGTGTATTTAAAATCATCTAGGGATCATGTAAAAGTAAGATTCTGATTCAGTAAGTCTGGGATGGAGCCAAAGATTCTGCATTTCTAATAAGCTCCTGAGTGCCACCAATGCTGCTGGTCTGGGAACCACAATTTGAGGAGAAAGCATCACAATATGGTCTATATGAAGACAAAAATTATATCCTCATAACCTCATTTGATTCTCACAAAAATGCTGGGAGTAGTTAGGGAAGGTACATTATGACCCTTTCATAGATAAAATCACTTAGTCTAGAAGAAATTGGTTGTTTTTCCCAATGGTATCACCTGTTAAGACCAGGATTGATTTATTCATTCCCAGGACCTGAAATCACCAACTTAATCATCCGTCTAAATACCCCCTACCCTGAGCTGCTGACTACAGCCATGATGCTCTTCCACCTCTGGACACAGACCTGGCATCCACTGGGTAGCCTCCCCAGCCCCAAGATGACACACAGGCAGCTATGGCCCTCTCCTCTGTGATTGGCCTTGGTCGAATTTCACTGGTTTGGTGATTCCCAGGACAATGGACAGAGGGCCACAGGTTGCAGAATAAGAAGGGAAGCATGGATTTTCCTGGGAGCACCTATCACCTCTAGGTCTCAGAAAGGTCTCTGAGCACCTGTCATCTCCTCCACACTTCTACTGTGTCTCCACTCAAGTTATCTGCAGATGGCAAGCCACTGTCCTCAGGGCAATGGAAGAGAACTACACTTGCTGAGCACCTACCGGATGTAGGACTCTGCACAGGTGTCTTCCCTGAGTTAGTTCATTCAGCAGGTGCAGTGTGGGTTAAGATCTTCACTCATGCATGCATTCATTCAACACTAGTTAAGGGCCACCTATGTTCTGGGCGCTGAATAGAGATAAATATAAATAAGACACATTCCTTCCTTTCAAAGGATACTCAGAGATGGTGAGTGACACGTGAAAATTACCCAACTAGGAAATGCCACAGTAGGGGCAGGAAACCACTATCTCCCCAGCCTAAACTCATCACTTTTTCCAACCCCATTGAACACTTAAGACCGGCAACCCTCATCATCTAAGGAACTTGTTAATAATGCAGAGATGATGATTCAGTAGGTCTGCAAGAGGCCTAATTATCCACATTTTCATAATCACACCAAGGGATTCTGATTCAAGCGAACTTCAGATCATACTCTGAGGACAGTGACTTCACACCAACTGTGGAAGTCAGACAGGAGCACCGCCTGTTTAAAGGTCTCCCTGGGAATCTGCCTGATGCAGAAAGAACAGACATCCTCCCACCTTGGACAGACTGACTTGGTTGGAAAGAAGAGTACAATTATTGCATCCAACCAAATTTGGAAGCAATATAACAAGTGTTACGTCTAAGGCCAGGAATGCAGCCATGCTAGAATGCTGCAGGACTAGCAGGGTGTGTGTGGGTAGGGCAGCTTGCAGGTACCACCCCCACGCTGCTCACATCACATCATGTTATTATGATGGATATTCTTCCGTACCAGTATCCTGCCATGTGATTATCATTTTATAGTTCTCAACCACAATCTTAAGGGATGGTCACTTGGGTCCTTAGGTTGGCAGATGCCCTAGATAAACATACTCCCCTGGTAACCACACAGCCAGGGTTAACCCTGGGCTCCTGGATCCTAAAGGGAATCAGCTGCAGCTGACATAGAAAGCGAGCACAGTGAATCCGTGTTGACAGATGAGCTAAGCCCAGCTCAACAGACTGAAGACAACTGAGATGGTGGGAAGAGCACTGGGCTAAAATCTGACCTAACCATTAACTGATTGCAGGAGCCTCAGCAAGTCAGGACACTGTTCTGGGTCACAATGTCCTCATGAGTAAAACGCTTCCAGCTCTGCCTTTCTGGGAGTCCCTAATTTTGCTATAGGGAAAAGACACTTGCTCAGCTCAAAATGATAAGTTTAGATCTACTCCTGGCTCTTTTCTCATTGCATCCTTCACTCCTGGAAGACTGATCCACTCTCCAGAAAACATTTGGTTTCTCTCATCCCAACTCCACCTCCCCCATCTCTTTGCAGGGTTGGGGCTATATCACAGAATAAAGAAGATCTGACTCAGGAAGGGGAAGAAAATGGACATATCCCAACAGCAGGAGTTTGTAACTTTTCTTTCCAGGATGTCGCCATTAGCCTGAGTCAGTATCACCACCTTCCAGCCTCTGTTTTTCTATTTTAAATATTAAATTCTAGAAGATGGAGAATCCCATTGGCCCAGGTGGCATTGGATGACTACTCCTGACTCAATCCGGTATGGCCAGATGGGCAGGATCACTAAATAGAAACATGGCCAGTTAGACTCCACTGCCTGTGACAGGTAAATCCTAGAGAAGGGGGCAGCCATACCAGGGCTGGACACAGCAATACTTTCTGGGGGACCTGAGCCTCTCCTGTCCTTCCAACTCATTTCCACCTTCTACTGATGCCCTATCCTTTCCTAGGCACCCATGTCAAACCCTGGAAACTGAACAGCTGCAGGATGCAAAACTCATAGCTGAACTGCACCAAGAGTGTCAAACTTGATTCTCCATAATATACCCACTACTAGCTTCTCCCTCAGGATAATGTCATTCGTTCTATCCCCAGAGGTCAGCCCTCACTTAGAGCTCATGAATTCTGGAGTTGGGTATAACACTGGCTATGATCCACCTAGCAGAATGCCATCCCACTGCCGTCTTCCAGAAATCCTGTCAGGAAAGCTTTATATAATTTTTATTATGGTGCAAAGGTCTGTGCTGGGTTCTAGGGATAAAGGTAAGGCCATACATACAAATCCCTGCTTCTAAGACAGCCATCAGAAGAGAGACCAGAAAACAGGCAACAATACAACCAAACAGCCCCACGTGCTTTCATAAGCCCAGTAAAGGAAGTTCAGGTAAGGGGAGACTCAGATAAGCATTTCCAGGGAAATTGGTGCTTTCCTAAATTGTGTCCAAGAGAAGGAGTAGAGGCTATCTAGAAGAAAGGAAGGCAGAGAATACAGGCAGGAGAAATAGCATGTGAAAAGACTCAGAGGCATTCCACAACTCAGCAAAGGAGGGCAACGTAACCTGTGAGGCAAAGAATCCAGTGAGGATGAGGCTGGAGGGCTGGGCAGGGGCTAGACCCCATTAGGCTGAGTCAACCAGGCTGAAATCCGTGAGGTGTGGAGAGAGGATGGGGGTGGGAGACGGAGGCAGAAGCCAGCAGGGAGGTGCCTTCAGTCATCCAGACAAGAGACGATAAAGATACGCTGCAAGGTACAATTTAAGTTAAGACCTAAGAGACAAGGAGGAACCAACCGCAGAAAGATCAGGGAGAAGAATATTCTAGCAAGAGAAACAACGTGGAGTCCTTGAAGAGGAAACATGTATAGCTTGTTGGAGGAAGAGAAAGCGGTCTAGTGAGTTACATGATCTTGTTAATATTTATTTTTAAAACTTCTCCTGTTGTGCAGGCAGTGAACTGAAGGAAGGCAAGAATCAAAGCAGGGAGAGCAGATGGGAGTCTATTTATTGATGCATTCCAGGCAAAAATGAGGATGGCCTGGGGATTGGGACAGTCGTCAAGGGGTAGAGTGGCATGGGCAGACTGGTGAGAAGTATTGGAAACAGGCATTTCCCGAGATGCAAAGACTGGCAAACAAACGAACAAGGTTATCTTTGGGGGCGGGGGATGGGGGGATGGAGGCAATACGGGAAATCAATAGTTCCCTTATGTTTGAGGTGCATTTTAAATATTTAAGTGGAGATGCCAAGTAGTAGATGGTTATAGAGGTTTCCCTGTGGGGCTAGAGACATAAACCTGAGTGTCATTAGCATATACTTGGCATTTAGAGACATGGATGGGACTGGACTAGATAGTGAGACAGAGAAGAAAAGGAGATTTGGGACCAAATCTTGTGGCCCTTCACCATTTTAAGATAGAGAAGAGGAGAAAACTGAGGAGCAATATAGCCTCCGAGATGGGAGGAAAGAGAGAATATGGTTTCAGGAAAGCCAGACCAGGAGTGGGGAAGGAGTGTATTTAAGATGAAAAAGGATGAAGAAGTGGCCAGCTCTGGCTAATTTTGCAGAGAGGGCAGGAAAAATGAGGACTGAGAAATAACCACTGGATTCACACCCCCCAGACCCTAGGACCACAACTGGTACACAGTAGATGCTCAATAAATATGTTGAATTAATTAGCTGAAGAAGCAAAGCCAAAGATGAGAAGTTCAGAACATTTTTGGCTTCCAGAGTACCACTCCTCATCCTCCTTCCCCTGTGACAAACATTGATAATCAATTACTGGTTGTTGTTATTTTCTTCTTTTTTTTTCTTTTTCTTTTTCTTTTTCTTTTTTTTAACCCAGACTCAGCCTTGGAATCCTCCCACTCTAGGCAGGCACTGTCAAGTAATTGGAACTATCATATACATTTAAGCCTATGTGTCATTCCTGGTATCCACTGAAAAGTCAGGACAGGACTTTATATCAGTTATTCAACAATGGAACCTCATTAAGGCAGCTGTAGGAGGAACCACAGACTATCTGCAAAGGGCACTGCAGAGGGAATTCCTGCTTATACAAGGATGAACCAGGTGACCACTAAGACCCCTTGAAGAGTCCATGGTTCAGATGATAGTTCTCCCTACCCCAAGCATGCCTAGGTTAATATGTGTAAAGTAAATCTTCCTTAAAACTTCTCCTATGCATGTCTTTCCCCCTTATCTTTATTGGCCTCCTGAAATGCCTTATCTGCAAAGGCATGATTCTGTTCTAAATCTCTATGAACACAATTACCATTTCTGCTTCTTCCACAAGGTAAAAATGAATCATGAGATACAAGACATTAACTTAACTTATCCACCCAGCCATAGGCAGACTGACTTCATCTCCAAATGATGCACTCCCCCACATAAAATAAAAGCAGACGGTTTTATTCTTCAGTCCAAAGCACTTAGCATTGCAGAGAGACATCTGCTGCAGGCAAATCTTGGGTCTTTGGAGCTTTAATACTTTAAAATTTATTCCTCTCTACCACCTGGAGGCTCATGAGTCCATTTGTGGACTTTTCCACCTAATGCTGCCTTGCAAGCTAATGAGCAGTTGGTTCATAGACATGCAAGTTGCAGCTCTTCTATGAAAACTTTTATATCCACATTGCAGCAGAAAGGGCAGAGAATTAACCATCAGGAGCTTCTCAGTACCCTCCTTCTTTTCTTACCTTTATTAATTACTTCAACAAACAACAGCCAAGTGCCAGATTCTATGTTGTTTTCTAGAGTAGAATATGGAGATATAGCTAGGAATAAGATATAATTTCTTTTCCCAGCTGGGGCTCATGAATGGGCTTTACAAGTTCTATGTATCTCTCTGAAGTGATAGGCAAAATGCTGTATGCGTACATATGCATATAGGTCTCCTGAGTGGTCTATCATTCTCATGGGATTCTGAACTCAAAAAGGTTAGAGATAAATGGGAATCCAAAGGTAGCTCTAAAATTTTCCTTTCCTTCATCCCCAGTCACATACAAACTAATCACCAAGGCTTATCAGTTTTTCTCTTGAATTGCTCTAAAACTGTACCCTACTCTCCATGCCCCCAACTTGCTCCAAACTGTCCTACCCCAATGGTTGACTAAAAACAGCCTCCTCATAGTCTCCCCTGACCTCCTCACCCTCTTCCAATCTGCTCCAAAGGTGAGCCAGCCACGTGTTTTCAGATCCATAATCTGATCACTTCAATCCCTTGCTCAAAACCTTCTCATGATTCCCACCGAGCATCAATGGCAGGCAGTAAACCTTCACACCATCATTACCCATCACAATAGCATCATGTCTACTGGCTTTGTACGACCCATTGATTAATCTCTATCCCTCAGCAAATCTGACTATTGCTCATTGTGTCCCCAGTGCTTCTCAGAACACTGGGCACAGGGCAGGCAAGGGTTTGATTAATGCCCAGTGAAGGAACAAATGAATGATCAGGTAGGTGAATAAATTAGCAACATGGTAAGTGCTGTAATAAAATAATGTGTTAAGTACTGCCGGGGCACAAAAGAGGGGGATATCTTCTCAGTAGGTCAGGGCAGGAATTGTGTCTCATTCATCTTCAGCATCTAGTCCAGGCTTATCAGATGGTATAGATGAGCAACATCCATTCACTGAGTGCATGAAATACCAACTGACTCTGCCTAGGAGAGTGAGTGGGGGCTTCCAGAGGAGTCAGCAACTGACATCAGTCACAAAGGGAAACTGAAAGTATCAGATCAAAGGGAGAAAGCAGTAGGCAAAGGGCATTTCCAACAGAAGACACAAGACAAAGGCATGAAGTCACAAAAAAAAGGAGCAAAAGTTCTGTGGAGCAAAAGGAGGGTAAGTGAAGGACAGGTGGAGGTGCGCTCCCAATCCTCCCTCTGGGAGGGAAGGACTCGTTGCCCCAGCTACGGGGTGTACTGAGGAAAGACACCTCCAGCTGTCACCTCCTTAGGGGTGGTCTCTGCTTTGGAGAGCTGCCTGGCCCACAGTCACCTATTCCAAGAGCAGCACACTCCCCAGGACTGGCTGGGACAGGGGTATAAAGGCTGCTCTTTTGGACGAGCAAGGGACAATTCTGGTAGCTTTTTAGCTCCAGTGCTCCCAGTGGGACTATCAGAGACCAAGAGTACTCCCGGTAAGGTTAGCAGAGGCTACCAGTGCTCCCAGTAGGGCCCTGCATCGTCACAGCTTTCTGCTTCCTCCCTACACTCCCACAGGTGTTGATCTCACTTGAGCACTAAATTCTGTATCGGAGTGTACCTGGGTAAGGCTACCAGAGTGGGTTTATACATGGGAACCAACAAGAAAGTGAGTTTGGAGCTGGAAGGTGAGGACCTCCAATGCTAGGCCAAGTGGGGTCAACTCTTCCTGCAGGCAGTGAGAAACCAGGGAGGCCTTTTAAGCAGAGGGTGCTGAGGTTAGAGACCTGTGTTGGCAAGGGCTCTCCAGCTGCCATATGGTGGCTGCACTATAAGGAAGCAAAGAGACCTGCCAGGAAGACATTGGATCAGTCCAGGAAGGAGACAAGTGAGATCCTAGCCGGAGAAGTGGTGGGTCATGGCGAGGAAGAGTGGTGTTGAGAAATTTAGGAGGAAGAATCAGTAGCCCTTCGTGACACATTGACCAAGGGGCAGGGTAAAGTATGAGTGAAGAATGACACTGAGGGAGTATGTTAATCCCTGGGTAGGGTGCGGAGACGCTGATAACTTGGGTGAAAAATAGTGTCTATAGTTAACAATATTGTGTTATGTACTTTAACATTTGCTAAGAGGATAGATCTTATGTTGTGTTCCTATCACAAAAAAATAATCATAACAAATAAAGATGATAAGGGGAAATACTCTGGGGGACTGGATGTTTGTTGCATAGGCTGTGATGATAGTTTCATGGGTGGATACTTATCTCCAGTCTATCCAGTTGTATACATTAAGTATGTGCAGCTTTTTGTATGGTAATTATACCTCAATAAAGTAGTTCTACCTGGTAACTAGTGAGTGCTAAATATGTATTATTGAATGAATCAATAAATTAATGAATTAACAAAAAAATAAAGTAGTTCTAAAATATATATATATATATATATATATATACAGCAACCTAGAAGAGGAGTCTTCCCTCCTAAGGCCTTTGCTGAGGCACTCCCAGGCAGTGGAGAATAAAATTGGTAACTGGAACGTTCTAACAGCACTAAAATACATAATAAAACAGCACAGTTTTACATGAAGAGTTGTCATCGAAGTTTTTGTTTGTTGTTAAGATCGTGGGGCTTTTTGCTTCATATATCAGACATTAAGTTGCTAAAGAACATTCTCGTGTCAAACAGGTCTTCAAAAAGAGAAGGACAAAGGTATGAACCTTCAAAAAAGAATTCCAAGTAAATGCTGAATGAAGAAGAACTTGGCAGGCATACTATTCATTCAACAAATACTTATTGAGCATCTTCTACATGCCAAGCAGTATGCTGGGATCAAGTGATGAGTAAAGTTCCACAGATTCTGTGTCAGGAAGCAAGCACATAACTGGGGAAATTTAACATAAATAAATTATGTGTTGCTGGGCCCATTGTGGGCCAGTGCATCAGTTTAGTTCAAATATCCTCCTATGGGGTGTTTGACACTGTGTTATTTTTGAACTGGAATTACTTTTCATGTTTTTTTTTTTTCTCATTCATCATGATAGAGTAGCAAGAGTAGACAGATATACCAGTCATGATCAGAACCCTTACTGATGGTGTGACCTTGAGCAAATTATACATCTATCCAATGGGGACAATTATACCAATCTCCCAGGGTGCACTTGAGAATGCACTAGGGTACTGAGTTTGATAGTTATTCTGACAGTAACATATCATGTAAAAATTTATCTTCTGTGAATTCAACTATACCAGATGGAATTGAGAAGGGGTGAGGGAAGTGATAATGTAAAGATATGACCAGGACTGACTCCATAATTGTGGGGTCTAGAAAAAAATAAAATTGAGAGGCCCCTATTTCAAAAATTAGGATTTATAAGATGGTATCAGCATAGCCCTGAGCCTTCCAGCAGGAGACTCTGCATAACCACACAGGATGCACACCCAGGAAGCTGGCCCTAGATATGGGCCCATTCCTACCCTCTCAGTGGTTCTCGGTTCTGATGTACTTCTAATGCAATGAACATGTTGTTCTATGGTAAGTATGATTGTGATGCACAAATATATGTTTATTTACCTGTTCTTTTGTTTACCTTGTCCACTAACCAGAAACAATCTTCATGTCTGCATAAAACCAAATAGGCTGTCCTATTTCAATCTTCAAGGGTGGATTTTACTCTATTTTTCCCTTTACACAACGACTTTCTAAAGCCTGCAGAAGATGAAAGTCTGTAGCTTTCAGTTCTCTTGGGACTTCTAGAATAGGGGCCAACCTTGAACCAGAGTCTGGATTGCCTGCTTTATATACAGAACCTCATGTTCAACCCTCAGCAACCTGTAAGGTAAATATTACCATCCTTATTTTGTAGAGGAGGAGGAAGCTCAGGCTCAGAGCAGGAGAGTGATTTGCTCAAGTTACCCAGCAAATAAGTGGCAGACCTGGGATTCAGACATGGGTCTTTGGACCCCAGCGTCCAGGTTCTGTTTCAGTGATAGCATAACGTTTGTTTCTTCCAACTCTCTTCTTTTCTGCAAACCTCGTCCCAACCCTTTGAAATGAAGAATTTTTTGGTAAATAGCAAATATACTTTCCTGAATCCTGAGAGAAGAGAATGGTTTACCAATTCAGTCCCAGGCACATAAGGTGGGAGGCAGAGCTATAGGAAAGCCCAAGAGTCTGACCTGTACTTCCAGAGCTCTGCTTGCCAGATGGTGAAAACTCGGGGCTGCCGTCACTAGTCTCCAGTCACCCAAATGCAAGCCCATGTGGATAGAACGTTATAAAGAGGGGGAAATAATAAAGGTCATTTTAGAATGAATGATAGGTGTAATTAATGTTATTGACAATGAAAAGTCTCCGTTGCTGAGAGACAAATGAGTCAGTGGTGAGCTTGATGTTGAAACCACACGCCGTCTGTTGTTCCTCAAATACTGGAAAAAAAAAAAAGCAATTTCTTGATCAATGCATACAAAATTTGGGATTGAAAACACCAGGTAAAAAAGTAGGAAAAAGCAGCACATACATATACACACGTGCACACTCATACACACATGCTTATTCTTATGCATAATTCTGGGCTTGTCATTCCCCTTTAAGAGTTTTTCTTGTCTTCTCTTAGCATGAAGGCCTTTTATAACCCAAGCCCAATCCCTCCCTGTGGTCACCCTCCCCGGTCCCTGCACTAAATCTCCAAAACCTGCTCTTCATTTCAGAAACACCTCTACCTAGACATGAATCCTGCCCTGGTTTCTGAATTGGAAATACAAGTCACAAATGTGCATGACTTATTTGCAGAATAGTGAGAAGTTCACTGTGTTCCCCAATTTCAATCCAGAATGCCCTTCTTCTACCTCACCATCTGGCATGCATGTCATCTCCACGTTGAGTTAATCACTCCCTTCTTCCAGTGTCATCAGCACTTGGTTCATACATCTATTAATTGCAGGTATATCTTTCCATCCCCCTCGTGAGCTCAGGAAAATATCTGATGCATGACAGGATACTTGGGAGTATCTCCTCCACTAAACCATGGGATTCATGAGAGTGGCATCCTTATACTGCTCATCTCCTCACCCTTCTTATAGTGCTCATTTCCACGCCCCTCTCTGTGCCTGGCATATTGTTTTGAACAAAATAGGTGCTCAGTAAATACTAAATAGATATATTTGCATCCATCAAGAATGCTATTAATGATCACAAATTTGTCATATTCTACACGACATTTGGTGCCTCTTGAAAACAGAGGCAAACTGATTATTTGATAACACAAAGATCTTACAGACTGCAGGAGGAGTGTGAGGAAAAATATGTTATGGACTAACACAGATGCTACTATGTCAAATTATTTAAAAATTAAAAATTGTGTAGGATGTGTAATTGATAGAGCATCAAATGTGAAAGGACAACTCAACTCCTGTTAAAAAAGAATCATCTGGCCCATTTTGGTAGAGTCATTAGTCTTGATCCTAGGAAATTCATGCTGATAAAAATAGCTGCCTACTGCCTTTTATTGACTGACCACGTGCCAGATGCTTGCTAAGCCCTTTAGAATATTATCACATTAAACCCTCTTGATAGCCCCATGAGGAGAGAATTACTATATTATTCGTATTCCATCACCCTATTTGGAGATTACACTTCAGAGAGGTACAATAATTTGCCCCAACTTGCAGAGTTAGCAGATGGAAGAGCTCGATGCAAATTGAGATCTGTTGCTCCAAAGTCCATGCTCTAAACTAGTCTGCTCTAGTCTATTCTGCTAGTCTGCAGGTAAAAGAAGGATATCAGGTGATGCTTTTAGTTGAATCATAGAGGGATCATCTATTATAGACTCCAGTATCCTCATTTTACAAAGAATAAAGCAGATCCAGAGAGTTAAAGGGAGGTAGGTTCTTGGAATCTCATGACTGAAAATCTTATGACTTTGAAATTCACCCAAACATCCTTACATCTAACTGCTGACTTAACATTTGCTTTTTTTTAAACAGCTTTATTGAGATATGATTCAGAAACCATACAATGCACTCATTTAGAGTTACAACTCAATGATTTTTAGTATATTCACAGAGTTGTGTGTGTCAATCACCATAATCAAATTTTAGAATATTTTGGTCACCCCAAGAAGAAACCCTGTACTCATTTTCAGTGAATCCACATCCCACTCCCAACCCCAGTCCTAGACAACCACTAATTTGTCTCTATGGATTTGCCTATTCAGAACATTTAATATAAATGGAGTCATCCAATATGTGGTCTTATGTGAACACATAAATATATAAAACCTAAAATGTCCTTTTGAATATCTTGAAGTCACCTCAAACATATATAGTGAGCAAATTAGTGTCAGCAACAGAAATGGTTGAGGAGGAGTACATTTTCTCATTTGATCTTTACTAACCCTACCCCATAAATTATCCTCAAATAAACATAGAATCTAAGTTAGAACAGCATGCTTGATATTTGTTATGGATTGAATTGTAGTCCTCCCTCCAAAATTCACATGTTGAAGTCCTAAATCCCAGTATCCCAGAAAATGAGTTCACTTGGAGGAGGGTCTTTATAGAGGTAATAAAATTAAAATGAGGTCATTAGAATGAGTTCTAATCCAATATGAGTGGTGTCCTCATAAGAAGGAGAAATTTGAAAGCAGACACACACAGGAAGACTGACAGGAAAACTGGATTTATGGTACTACAAGCCAATGGACTACCAGAAACCTGGAGAAGAGTCTGGAAAAGATTCTCCCTTAGAGCTGTCTGAATGAACCAACTCAGCCAACACCTTGAATTCAGACTGCTAACCTCCAGAACTATGAGATAATAAATATCTGTTGTTTAAACCACCCAGCGTGTGGCACTTTGTTATAGCAGCCCTAGTAAACTAATACAGCTTCTATATACATTTCCTTGTCATCCTTTTTGGCAAGCATATCGCCATCCTTAGTCTCCTCTCCAGTCAAAATCTGAAAATCAACATTTCTCTAAAATGAAATTCATGAGATTTTCACTCAGTCCTGACCTTCTGCCAGAGCTCCCTATTTTAGGCAATGGCACTATTCAAACCAATGTGGAAGCTAGAATTCTAGAAGTCTTCATCGACTCCTCCCTCATGCCTCCCCTGAAACACACACACACACACACACACACACATCTCTATGCTGAGTTTCACAAGAGGATTCTAACAAGCCTTCAAAGACTGTTTAAAATATTCCAGATCATTAAAACAAACTTGCAAATTCCTTCATGGAGTCAACAAATTACTATCAGAACCTGAAAAGAAAGTAAAAGAAAAAAAATAAAAACACACAGAATCTCAGTAAAGAGTATCCATCAAACCCTAGTTAAGACATTAGGCTGCTTAATCATGGTTCTTTAAAAGAGTAATATATCATGGCCAAGTGCAAATTAGTTCAAGAATGCAAGTCTACTTCTTCTCAATCTACTGGTCTAGAATATTATCATATAAGAAACTTAGAAAAGACCAACAAGGTCTGCCTGTTAAAACCCTGTATTGGAGTTACTCAGTAGCCTAATTTACTCTCAAAAAAATTTCTAAATATTTTTTCATGTTTTTTTTTTTCAGGAATCTTTATAAGTTATTTGGCTCTGGGCCCTATGTTTTTCCCTTTTTTAAATACACTAATGGTTTTGCCAAACCTTAATCTATTGAAATGTCTGTCTACACAGAGCCTCTTGCCAATATAGACACAGAAAAATCCCTCACTGCCAACATTTAATAGAAGTGACCAGTTGTATAATAGTCAAAAAAACCTTTCCCATAAAGCCAAAACTCCACTTACTGGAAAAAATTTCCTGGAAAACTTCTTTTAGGTCTGAATTTCCACCCAACTCAATGTCACTGCTATGATTATCTATTGCTGTGTAACAAATATCCCCCAAATAAAAGAGCAAATTATTATCTTTTATGGTCCTATGAGTTGACTGGGTTCAGCTGGTTCATTCTCCAGTTGAGTTTCTCAGTCTCTGAGTGATGGCAGTCACTTGATAGCTGACCTATACTGATCTAAAATCTTGCCTGAACTGCAGATCCAAGATGGGTCATTCACATGGCTGGCAATTGATGCAGGCTATTGGCAAGGAGATCAGAGAGACTGTTGGCCAGGACACTTTGCAGCAACTCAGAGAGTCAATGCTGTCAGAGAGGTAAGCCCAGGGACTTTAACAGGCACAGCAGCCAACAGCTGGCTAGAACAGTCCACTGCCAGCTCCATTACAGCCTCTACAGCAAACGCATGGAAGGATCCTATGACATTTCAAGGTCTGCTGCTCAGTCCTGTGTAGAGACCTCTGGAACACCACTTCTGACATCCTTGAAGGCTCTTCAAGCATTTGGCTTTGAGTTGGACAAGCTGGGCTCCCAGTTGAGTAAATTTGCCAACCTTCTAAACCTCCTCTTTAAAATGGAGACAGCATTACCCAACTTGCAAAATTGTGATGATATGAAGAAAGGTTAATAAAGCGTGAAGAACAAGGCACCTGGGTGGCTCAGTAGGTTAAGCATCTGCCTTCAGCTCAGGTCATGATCCCAGGGTCCTGGGATTGAGCCCCACATTGGTCTCCCTGTGCAGGGGAGAGCCTGCTTCTCCCTCTCCACCTGTTTGTGCTCTCTCTCTCTCTCTCTGTCAAATAGATAGATAGATGATAGATAGATAGATAGATAGATAGATAGATAGATAGATAGATGATAGATAAATAAAATCTTTTTTAAAATAAGTGTGAAGTACTTTGCACACTGGCTGGCATGTGGTGGGAGGTGGTTAATGAATGGTGATTACTATCATTACCACTAATATCATCACTGTTTTGCAGAGAAAATAAAAGGTGTATTTGGGAAAAAAAGAAATGATTTTCATATTTTGAGCATTAGCCTAAAATGCCAGATGATGCCCCTTTTGATTTTACCATGGGTTCCATTCTCATATAAAAAGTCACAGGACACTACTCAATCTACATTCTCATTTTGTTTCCTGTCTGAACATATTTTCATTCTGTGTATGGAAAAAAAAAAGTGTTAGAATGTGTGTGTGTGTGTAAGCACTGGGAAAGGGTTGGGAGAATATATACCAAATGTTAAGACTGATCATCTTTGGGTAATAAGATTAGTCACACCTATATAATTTCCCCCACATTCCAAATGTTTATAATAATCATTGCTGTTAAACTCAAAAGAAAAACAAAAAAGAGTACAGTGTTTTTCCATGTATGGCAGACTGCTTGGCCAGATTATAAAACACAAAAAAAAACTTTTTTTTTTTTTTGCTGCCCTGCTGAGCCTATAAATAATGGAAACTATTATGTCTGTGGCTGAAATGGCCATTCATTTATTCACCCTCCTTTCTTCATGTAATCAGTAAGCAGGCATGAAGACCCACAATGTTGGTGGGCACTTTGACAGATGCTAGACATACTTACATGAAATGAGACCCTTATATATCCCTCTAAAAAACAAACAAACAAACAAACAAAAACACTCATTCCTGAAGCTTCCTGTCTGTCCACATCCTGGTGCAACCTTGTCCACCAACCCTCCCTGCAGGTCTCTCCCTCTTTTTTGCCCCCACAGTTTGACCACACCTCTGCTCTCACTACAGCTTGACTTGTGTCAAAGGAACCTGGGCATGGTTTTCACTCCCAATGGACCATGTGCTCTTTGGAGGCTGGGACTCACCCCTCTCCATGTCTCTCTTTACTCTGAGTCATCCACTAGCCCTAGTAGATGCCAAATAGTTGTATTTTGAAGTGATTGTTGGCCAAATCCCTCATTTTATAGTCAAAGTAACTCTGACCAAGGCCATTCTGTGACTTTCTTAGAGTCACACAGCAGAGCCAGAGCTAGAATCTCTGTTCCTTCCTCCCCAGCAAGTACCACTGTGTTCCAGCAGCCAATGCTCCAGCCAGCTGGGACATGTGGGAGATGTAGAAAGTGGCTTTGAGTTGAGGACCCAGGTACACTTCTGTCCATGGGATTACAGACAAGTTCTCCGAGGACCCTTCTCCACAACTACTTTTCCCATCAGTGGTTTGGCCCCATGGGGGAGAGCCTAGTCTAATTGGATGAGTTAGTTTCACAGCTGGAAATGACAGTGGTACTGATACAGCTTGGAAGTGGCAGAGCAGAAAAGTGCTGGGCTCTGGGATAAGCAGGACTGGTTCGAATTGTATTTCTTCTGCTTACCAGCTGTTTGATTCAGGGTAAATCACTTCCTTTCCTAGGTCTGTTTCCTCATCTGTTGAATGGGAATTATAGCATCTACTGGGAAGGCACAAAGCAGGTAACCAGTAAAGGGGAGCTGCATGTATTATTGTTTTGACAATGACACAGTGCCCTGGTTGCCCACAAATTCAAGTTCCCTTTCACCAAATATCTACCACAATTGCATCTCTCATCCTCTGCCCTGTGCATGAGGCTCTCAGGCCTGATCTCCATGCTTCCTGTCTGGATAAGAGCTTTTCCTGGAGTTTCTAAGGAGCCAACTTTGGACAGGATTTAGGTGTCTGTGGGGATTCTTCTCTACCTTAGGAGTTTCTGGATACTTGGGACCTCCAAACATTCTCTCTGCCTATTCCCCAGAATCCCTGTCTGCTATGTATTTGCTTGAAGGAGACATTCAAAGAAAAGTCTATCAAAAGACAGTGTATCAATCAGAGTCCTCATTTTTACTTAGTCTAGGTACCCAGAGAAAAGAACCACTAGTATGACTTAGAACAGTGCGGTGTCTCCTGAAAGAGGTGATATTAGGGCTCTACTTAAAGGACGGATAACTAGGATCAAGGGGTTGGTCAACTCATTCATGTAGCCCTCGATGACATGGATTGGGATTCAGCATAGATGCTGCAGAGAAAGAGCATGGTGTTGTGTGATAAGTAAGTGAGGGGATAGATGAATGCTTCTGAGTTGCAGTGACAGTCCCAGTTCTCCCCCTACCCTGTACCAACTCTCTCTGCATTTCAGCTCTGCAGTGCTGTCTCACTCTGAGCTAACCTGGACATGCTCACATGGTGAAATAGCAGATGAGAGATCAAAGCCCAGAATGCAAGGCCATTTCAAGACACTATGTGTATCAGGTCTGCTAACCACCCAAACAAGTCTCATGGATAAGGCAACTCTCAAAGGGCGAGGCAAAAAAAGAGGCATGATTAAAGTAGCCTCTAAGAGCCAGCAGACTTGAATGCAATGGCCCAGAGAAGAAGAAGATGAAAGTTAGGGCAACCCTTGTCCACCAGCTCTTCCTACCCAGCTAACGTCTACTTCTACCATGTCTGCACAATATAAATTAAGGAAAGGACATGGGAGAGGATGCCTGTGACCTGATTGGGAGTCCCAGTTCTCTTTCATTCATTGTGTCTTGAACAGGCCCTGGCATCATGCTTGTCTTCCTTTATTTTTCTTCCTGTGGGGAGGAGTGGAGATGCAAATTCTTGCTCTAGGTTCTTCCCATGTTTTGTTGTTGTTGTTGTTGCTGTTGTTGTGTTTTGTTGTGTTGTGTTTAAGAAGAGCTTATTGAACACAGGACACTCAACAAAGACTTTCTGTGGTTCCCTGTGGCCTACCAATAAATTCCAAACTCCTTAGCTACACATTCAAATGCCCTCCATGATCTGAGCACTTTCTCACCCCTAGGCAGTCTACATTCTGCTTTGCTGTGGGTTTATTAATGCAGGAATCTTATCTTGACTACTCAGTTGTGAGCTTCTTCCAGACAGGGATTGGGAGTTAAACAACATTTATCAGAAAGCCTGGCTTATAGCAGGCACCTACTATGCTTTTTTACTCTGGGTTAAGGTAAGCATTAAATAACTCCAAGACATGACTAATCTCTGTGGTGGGAAGAGCACTGGAGGTGGAGTCAGAAGATCTAGTTCTAGATATTGACTCTGTTTCTTGCCATTGGGTAACCTTGGAACCATTGCTTATTCTCCTCCAGTTACAGTTCTCTTATCTGGTAGGTGGACGTGATAACATCAGCTTCCCTGGTTATTATGGTGGGGGGGGGAATGAAATTGCAAATATAAAGGGAAAAGATGCAGTAATTGCAAATATAAAGGGAAAAGATGCAGTACAGCTGAGAAAGAAACATCACTAGAATTATTATTTGTACTACAGCCTTCAAAGAACCCAAAGCTGTCACTACCAGACCTATGACAATGCAGAGTTCAATAGGATTTTTTTTTCCTCTTCTGAAGTCAATTAAGTAAGTGTTCTTTTGCAAAACTAAAGTCACATTTTATTTGAACAAATTGTAGATCTTAAACCTAGGGGTAACATCATTGACTTGAAGACTTTATAGGAGATAAATGAATGGTTTTGTTAGAAGTAAAATGTAAGAGGTAATAAGACACCATTATACCCATTTTACAGCAAGACCACCATGTACCATGGAGTTCTAGCAATTTGTACAAGCTAACAAGTTGTGAATCAAATATTATACAAAATATCTCAGACAAATTAGTTACAAAGACCATGGGAACACTTTCTATAACTGCTCCAGGCTGTCAAGATAGGGATCTCTCAAAGAATAGTGTTGAAGTGAAGGGAGCTTTCACAAAGGGCAAAACCAGCCAAGAATTTCCCATGTGAGAACTATCAGTAACTAACACAATTGGTGCCATTGCAAAAAAAAAAAAGAAAGAAGAAGAAAAGAAGAAGAAGAAGAAGAAGAAGGAGAAGGAGAAGGAGAAGAAGAAGATTTTTGTCTTTTTCCATCACAAAATTAAGCTCACCAGCAGTCCAAACCTGTTTCTCCACTAGAGACCCCAGAGCTCGGGTGGCTCCACAATGGAGAGATCCTGTCTCTTCAAATGAACCTTTTATTGCTCCAGGAGAGATTTCAGGTGCTGAGAAAGGAGGAGGAGGGACCTGAGTGCAGTTGGAAGCTCCACCTTCTACCCTGGGGGGCTTTCCCATTCAGGTTTTGCAGGTATGTCCTTGGAAGCTAGTCCATTTCCTTAAGCAGTCTCCTTTTAACTGCCCCTGAAATCCCTGCCAGAAAGAGGGAAGGTGGTCCTGAAGAGTCTAGTCACCACAAGTTAATGGCCATTCATTTTGAAACTAAAACTATAACTTAATTCCCAGCCATTGTATCCTTGGGTTACAGTCAGACTTGCCAGGAGGCAAAAGAAGGGGCTAGCTCCATGGGGACAAGTGGGAGACTTGAGCAGACCCTTTAGTTAGGAAACATTGCTCTTTGATTTAAATCTGCCTGAAATTCTTTCATTCGATATTTACAATTTCAATTTGGCTTCCTTTGAGAATCCCACAAAAGAGTATCTTTGGGAGGAGATTCCCCTGGGACACCATTAAGGACTCCTTAGAGGGTATCTGACCAACCACTTTACTTTGAAGGTAGGAATGCAGAGGCCCAGAATGGTTAAGGAATCTGCCCAAGATAATCCAGCAAGTAAGCAGCAGAGTAAAGACAAAACCAAATTCTTACTACCCCTAGTCCAGCCACTTTTCACTGGGCCATACTCAATTCCTCAGCTTCTTAGTAACATCCCAGCAAGGATTGCGGGGTCTCATAAGCCACCTCCCTGAGCTTGACACTAAAAGGAAAAAAGGAAGAAGGAAGCCGTTTCCTCTCTGAATGTTCTCTCAATCTAGACAGAGAGACACAGTCATAAAACAAAGACAAAAGTAATCCAGTGGAAATAGTGCTTCAGTGCAGGCTTGCACACAGTGTGAAGGGAAAACAGAAGAGAGGAAACTCCCTCTGGGAGATAGGATTGCTGAAGCCTCTCCAAAAAGATGACGGTTGAGCTGACTCTCAAAGGGAGAATGTGATGTGACCAGAAAAGAAGGAATACATGCAACACCTAAAGTCATATTCCCAACACCCTGAGAAGGGTCTAGATCCTTTACAAGCTGTCTCTAGAGAACAGAATGGTGGGAGATGCTTGAAAACAGGTCAGAACTGGGTTCTGGATGACCTTGTACATCATGATAAGGAACAGGGATTTTACCTAGTAGGCAATGGAAAGTATGTCAGTTTGCTAGGGCCACTGAAACAATGTACCACAAACCAGTGGCTTAAACAACAGAAATTGATTGTCTCACATCTCTAGAGGCTGGAAGTCTGGGATCTAGGTTTCTGTAGGGTTGGTTCCTTCTGAGATTTGTGGGGAAGAATCTGTGCTATGTCTCTGTCCTAGCTCTTGGTAGTTTGATGGTAATCCAAGTGGAGATATTGAGTAGGCAATTGGAAGTACAAGAAATACTGGGGTTTTCTTGCCACAACTATTTCAAACGACCTATTAAGAGGATGGTGGTCTGCTGGAGTTTGAGATACAAATGTGAATTACAGCAGACATTCTTGATTGCACAATTAACCCCCCAACTCTGTTTCCTTCATCCTTAAGGAGAAATTCCTGATTTTTTTCATGTTAATCTTCTCATGTGCTCAAGGAAGATGGCTCCAGGTGAGGCCCAAGGAATGAATATTGATCAGTCTAAGTCAATAGAGGCAATTCCATTCCTTTTGACAGGCTTGATTTAAGCAAGGCCATGTGATGCAACCCTGACCCATGAGGCACAAAGGGGAAATTGATTGGTTTCTATAAAAGGTTTTGCTTTCTTTTAAAAAGAGATAAATGAGAAGAAACTTGTTTTCTTCTTGACATACTTGTATGAAAATTTGAGGGCTGGCATCACAGCAGCCATCTTGATACCATGAGGGGACATGTCTTGGGTGAATGCCAAATGGCAAAGGGAAATGATGGGAACATCTATGTCCCTACTGACACTTTGCACCATTGCAATAACTCAAATGGAAACTCCTACCTTCTAACCCTCTTTATGTTGGGTAATAAAGCTCTACCAATGTTTAAACTACTTTCATTTATTTTTTTTTTTTACTTTATAGCTAAGAGTATCCTAATTAATACATGGTTATGAAACACTGTCTCCTTAAAGAGGAATATAACACATTGCACATACAGGAAAAGAGAATACAAGGATAAAATGTGATGTTGTAACCTTGCCATTTGCAATGACTTCAATGGAAGTAGAGGGTATTATGCTAAGTGAAATAAGTCAGAGAAAGACAAATATCATATGATTTCACTCATATGTGGAATTTAAGAAACAAAATAGATGAACATAGGGGGAGGGAAGGAAAAATAAAATAAGATGAAATCAGAGAGGGAGACAAACCGTAAGAGGCTCTTAATCATAGGAAACAAGCTGAGGGTTGCTAGAGGAGAGGTGGATGGGGGGATGGGGTAACAGGGTGATGGGCATTCAGAAGGGCACTTGATGGAATGAGCCCTGGGTGTTATATGCAACTGATGAATCACTAAACTCTACCTCTGATATTAATAATACACCATATGTTAACTAATTGATTTTAAATAAATATTTTTTTAAAATAATAAAATTTTTTAAAAATGTGATGTTGTAGCAGAGGTAAAGAGGATGAGCCAAGCATTCTAAACAGACATAAGATGAAACATCTCATTCTAATAGTGGAGATCCAGAAGGTTTCATTATATAATATTTAATAATATAACTGTCCTTTATTCATTAAGATTTTATATACAACATTATCTCAGACATTCCTCATGACTATTCCCCACAGAGAAGGTGCCATTATCTATAGATGGTGCCCTTGTCTATAGATGAAGAAACTAAGGTTCATGAAGGTAAAATCACAAAACAGCCAGTGGCAAAACTAGGACTCTAAAAATGTCTCTTTAACCCCCAAAACACTTAAGCTCTATGCTATAGACTGCTTCCAATCAAGTCCTCCCAAATGAACTGAGAACTAGTGGAGGTTAAGAAATAGGTCTCTTATTCTTCTATATTATTTTCAGCAATGGCACAGTATTCTTCTCATAAGATGGATGAATCAAGAAAGGAAATTTTAAAAAATAAGGGAGGAAGGAAGAAAGGATGAAAAAGAGGTAGAAAAACAGACAGAGGGAGGAAAGAAAGAGGGTGGGAAGAAAGGAGGAAGAGGGGAAGGAAGGGATGGAAGGAAGGCAGAAGGGAGGGAGGATAGAGTGGGAGGAAGACAAGTGGCAGGAAGGCAGGAAGGAAGGCAGGAAGGAATAAAAAGATGGGGAAAGGGATGGAGAGAAGATAAGAAATAGGAGGAAAGAACAGAAAAGGAGAGAAAACAAGAATCAAAATTAATCCAGAGACTCGTTAACCTATAAAGCCAATACAATCTCAGGTGCGTATCTGGTTTCAGCAACACACTTCAGAGGGATCAAGTATTATAAGGCCTATTTTAAAGTTTCATGTTTGGAATAGCACCCAAGAAAATATTTCCATTCTTTTTCTTTGGCCATTCTCTTAACCTATCCTTCCTTCTCTCTCTCCTGTGTTGTGCTGTTTACATTTTATAACAATTCAAGACTTCTCTTTTTTTCACTTGATGTTACTTCTTTCCCCTTTGCATCTACTCTCTCCTCCGGTCTTTTGTCCCTCTTTCATTCCTCTCTATGCCACCTTTTTCTGCATGTGTGCTGTACCCGTGGTTTAAAATATTAAATACCCCTTAATAATGAAGAGAATTCAGGGAGGAAAATTTAAAAACCACCAAGTGTGATGTATGTATTTGGTTGAAATAAAATTTGACTACATGTTTGACTATAAAGAGGTAGTTGCGCAAGATTGAGTCAAGTTGCAGTCACTGTTTACTAATGAGGAGGCCACACATTTGGGTTAGAAAATACATGGAACTCATGCCAGTCCTCTGTCCTTTTTCTGGTGCAAACATTACTAATCAATCATGGTACCCATGTCCATTTGACACTAGAACCAGCATTGAGATCCTTCTCACCACAGTCCTGTAAATAGCCACTAAGAGTAGCCACTATGGTATATTGGGATGAAATCTATTTGCTATTATGGACCCAAAGTCTGGGGTAGATTCAAGCTGCAAGTGGTATACATTAATATGAGAGTAAACAATTGGGCTGAGATGATAAAGGGATGGATTATCTGTCTAATTATCCACTTCTTTACCCATTCTGCAAATTTTTGTTAAATATTCTCACTATGTGCTGGACTCTGTCATGAATAACACAGTCTTTCTTGGAACATGTGGGCTAGTTATCAAGGCAGATAAGTTAACAAATAATCACAATCCTGAATTGTAAGTGCTTTGCTAGAGTTAACCCATGGGTGCTGTGGAAGCACCCAGTAGGTTCCACAAACCTAACCTTAATAGAGTGAGGGAGGAAGATTACCTTCTAGAGTAAGGCAACCCAGCAACCCTGACTTGTGGTCCTGTCCTGGGCTATGTATAGACATGGACTTAATGCCTCTCTACTGCTGCTATTGGTGACATGCTACCACTCTAGTGTTTCTTTCTGTCCATCTTATGCACATTTCACTGTATGAGCTCCATTAGTTTCTGTTGCACCTGTTATTCATTCAGTAATTCAACCATGCAGCAATCATTCTGAAATACTTACTGAGCTTCTATTAGGTGTCAGAGACTATGCTGGGCACTGGGAGTTTCTTGTTGAACATAACAAGGTCTCTGCTCCCATGACATTTACATTTTATTAAGGGAAGACAAATGATAAACAAATAAATCAACAAGAAAAGTATCAGGTAGTGACGAGTGATGGGGTATAAGTAAAACAGAGTGATGTGATAGTAAGCTGAAAAGCTTACTTGAGCCTGAAAAGCTGAGAGGTTAGCAAAGTCTCTTCTGAGGAGATGACATTTTGGGGAAGACCTGAATGATGACAAGGAGCCAGAAATGTAAAGGTCTGGAAAAAGAGTGTCCCAAGCAAGAGAAACAATGAACACAAAAGCCCTAAGTCCTTCCTGTGCAGCTTCTACATCCAGCCTTAAGGTTGTACTGTCTCTTCATCCACCTGCTCCAAAGGACAGACCTCAGATTACTCAGTGATTTTAAGAACAGTGCCATGGTCATCCAGTATATTAGCATTCTCTAGAGAAACAGAACCAATAGGATTTATATATATATATACATAAATATATATATATATAAAGATATTTATTATGAGGAATTGATGCATGTGACTATGGAGGCTAAGAAGTCCCAAGATCTGCCATTGGCAAGCTGGAGACCCAGGAAAGGTGGAGGTATCATTCTAGTCCAAGTCCAAAGCCCTGAGAATCAGGGAAGTCAATGGTGTAGATCCCAGTCCAACTGCAGGAAAAAACTGATGTCCCAGCTCAAGTAGGCAGACAGGAAGCAGAAAGGGACAAATTCCTTCTTCCTCTGCCTTCCTATTCAGGACCTCAGTGGATTGGATGATGCCCACCCACACTGGGAAGGGCAATCGACTTTACTGAGTCCACTGATCTAAATGCTAATGCATCCAGAAATACCTCACAGACACAGCCATAAATAATGTTTAATCTGAGCATCCTTTGACCCAATAAAGGTGACACATAAAATTAGTCATCACACCTGTCTTCTTTGTCATACATTCTCCATCACATGACATTTTGATCATATTATTATGACTAATATAGCAACATTGGCCATGGATGCATTAGGCTCATGACCTTCACCTTTCCAAGACCATACTTACTTACTTCCTGCTCTTAGTCCCCCCTAAGTAAGTGGGAAATTTTCTCTTTCCCTGGGGTTTTGGTTGAGCGAGAAGAAACTATCATCCTGGCAGTTTTCCTCTAAAATCAACCTACCAAAATAACAAGATTTTATCTTCCTCATTGCTTGACCTTCCACCTCTTCTTGGGTACTGAATGTTAGACGAGTCAGAATCATGCTTTAATGAAGAACCACTAATTATCTCAGGTTTAGCTGTGGAAACAAGGGTAGGAGAAGCTGTCAGCATTTTCGGCTCTTAATCTCTGTTTGTCCACTATGAAAGCCTTCTATTCTCCCTGTGGCCCGTGGTGCCCCATCTCAAGCTATAGATAGTGGAGCATGTTTCAAGCTTGAGTTGTCCAACATGTGTTATCTGGTTGTATTCCACAAAGTGTCAATAAGTATTCTATGCCAAAAATAAGAAAGAAGGGGCTCCTGGGTGTCTCAGTCAGTTAAGCGGCTGCCTTTGGCTCAGGTCATGAACCCAGGGTCCTGGGATCGAGCTCCGTGTTGGGCTCCCAGCTCAGTGGGGAGCCTGCTTCTCCCTATCCCTCTGCCTGTCACACTGACTACTTGTGCTCTCTCTCTATTTCTCTGTCAAATAAATAAAAACCTTAAAAAAATAAGAAAGAAAAGTAGAAATGAGGAGTTTCTATTGTTCTATACGCTTGGAAAATCTTAACATAGGTTTCTATACCTCCATATTCATTTACCTCTAGACATACCAGAGACTCTAATAATACACTAAGGTGTTAACACATGTAAGACACTGTGAAAGGCATCTGGCACACAGTAAGAACTCATTAAATGTTAGCTATTTTATCAGTAAAGGGATCAGATTATGCTTCTGTAACAAACAATCCCAAAATCTCAGTGGCTTAGAACAATGAAAAGTTACTTCATGTTTATTCTACATGTCCATCATATGTTGATGTTGGAGTAAGGGGTCATTTTCATTAAGAGAATGCCACCACTCATAGAGACAGGGAGAAAATTAAACTGCAGAAGTGAGCACTACTCACATCTCATTGGCCCAAACAAGTCATATATCTGTGCTTAACTTCAATGGCAGGAGATATTCATTCTTTAGGTAATCCCAGAAGTAGAGGAAGATGGGGTCCTTGTGAGTAGTAGGAAGGCTATAAGCCACAGGCAGCAATTACCCATATGTCTATTTTTTATTACTATCATTATTTTTATTATTATTTCTATCAATATATCCTCCAAGAATCACATTACATATTTTCAAAATTACTCAACAAAAGAACCATTTTCTCTTAGAACACTGATTCATAAGGAAGATACCTTGGAAAATGCTCTTCTCTGTAATCACTCAGAATTTTTCTCACACTACTCAACCCCTCCAACACTTTTATACTTATTTCACCCACTTGGTCCTGAATCCTTTGCTCTGTGCCCTGACTTTAGACCTCTAATTTAGAAGTCATCTAGTCTCCTCTAGGTACGTTGGGTTTTGCCCACCAGTCAGTGTCCAACCTCACCTTTGTTCTGCTTCAGCACTCATCCTGCTTGCTGGTCCCTCTGCCATCTCCTGTTGGCAGATCTCACACACCCCACACATGCATCCCCACCTTGGCAGGCCCTGTGTCCAACTTCAATCAAAGAAAAAGGAGCAATTTGGACAATCAGCCAGCAGCAAAGCTTTTGTTGCCATGCGTACCAATTGAGGATCATACAAAGGGAATCCAATGTATCTTCAAAAACTTTAAGCTTCCAGCAATTTCCTGGAATAATAATTGGCTCTCTATGGGGTGGGGGAAGAGAGAATTTGTGGCCCTCATTACCCCCTTTGCAGTTGGCTATTCTGGGTGGAAAAGTTGGAGGAAATGACTATAACGACACGAAGCTGGCCCACTTAAAACTTCTATTATGAAACTGAGTTGCATAAGCTGTAAGAGAAAATAAGTTATAGTCTCAGGAACAAATTCTAGTGAATCAGCTCATTTTAGCTTCACATCTTCATCTGTCTCTGAAGAGGCTTATTTAAATTTTAATAGAAAACGTTCAATGTGGGGCTCAAATGGAGGGAATGAAAATAACACTGTTTATCCCCAAGATAAAATTGTGTCGGGAGTAAAAAAAAGAGAAAAATACAATGCTAATTTCTTGAAAACAAACCTCCTATGTCCCACTTTGTAGGGACTGGACAAAGCAATATAAAGTCTATTGTACTGAACAAAAGCAATGATGGTACATTTAGAGACTCACTGTCCCTTTCTATTTGGCTTTTTAAAAAAATCATTCAAAGAAGAAACGTGCCCTTGGGGGAAAGTGAGACAAAGTTTTGCCACCATCATGGAGTAGTTGCAGGCGAAAAGGAACAGAGATAGCATGGGGTAACAGGAAGATCCCATAGCCAAGCCACCATCATAACTTCATTAGTCTTCCAAGAGGGCTCCCAAGAGCCACTCTTGTTCTTTCCTGCCCATGCCACTGCACACACACACAACACACACACACTCACAACACACACACTCACACACACAACACACTCACACACACTCACACACACAACACACACACACAACACATACACACACTGCACACACACAACACACACTCACACACTCACACACACACACTCACACACACAACACACACTCACACACACAACACACTCACACACACACTGCACACACACCACACACACACACCACACACTCACACACACTCACACACAACACACACACACACTGCACACACACCACACACACACTCACACACACAACACACTCACACACACTCACACACACAACACACACACACTGCACACACACAACACATACACTGCACACACACAACACACTCACACACACACACTCTCACACTCACACACACAACACACACTCACAACACACACTCTCACACACACACTCACACACACACTCACACACACACACTTCCTCAAATAGCAGCCTGAGTGAGCTTTTGTAAATACATTTCATACCAACTCTCTGCTTAGAACCACTCAGACGACCCCCATTTCCCAATACCCTTAGGATAAAAGTCAAAATCCTAACAGAGGCCCTGCAGTACCCATTTCCTCACCACCTTGACTGAAGATACTCCTCTAACACTGTCCCAACCAACCTTCCTTCTGCTTATTTATTGATAAGCGACCTGCTTCTTGTTGCCTCAAGACTTACACAAGGATGATTCCTGGTATAGGAACAGATTTCCCCTCACATCCTCTATCCTCTTTACCTGAACAATTCCTGCTCATCCTACAGGCCACAGAACAACTGTCACCTGCTCACGTATGCCTGTCCTGAGCTTCAGCCTCGTTCCCACTCCAGCTATGTCAGAGTCCACTGATTTATACTTAATTCTGTGCTTACTGATGTTTGTTTAATACCTCTCCCAAGAATATAAGCTCTTGAGGGCAAAGTAAAACCAGGCCCATGGCCACCTCTCCATCTCTAGCACATGGCATACCCCTTTGCATGTAGCAGTACAGTATTATGGTTAAGAGTAGATATCACTGCTAGGCTGTCTGAACTGAAATCCCCCCCTGCTTAACAGCCATATGACCAAACCATTTAACCTCCTTGTGTCTTCATCTCTGTGTATGTAAAATGGAAATGACCCCGTATAGTAGGGTAATGCATAGGGTGGTACACAGTAGGGTCATATATCAAGTGTGTTGTGAGGATTAAATTATTTAATATATGAAAAACACTTAGAACAGTACCAAGTATGTGTTAAACTCTACATGAGTATTTGCTATCCTGACTAGAGAAAGCTCTCAAAAAAAATAAAATGGAGGAAAAAGTAATTTTTCCGAGGGAGCATGTTTTTGAAGTTTGCTATTTAATTCGAAGTTGTCATTCCTGCTCCAATAACCTTAGATGCTTGACTTTCCCAAATACCATCTGTATGGCACCGCTGTTTGCTTTTGTACATGCTCTTCTCTCAGCATCCCTAGTCTCTCTAGTGAATTCTGTTCAGTGATCACAACTCTTTGCAACCCTACATTTACCCTAAAGCAAATTGTCTCTCCTACTCCCAGATCAAGAGAAATTAACTTCCCTTTCCTCTGTGCTATAATGAGATAGATAGATGATAGATAGATGATAGATAGATAGATAGATAGATAGATAGATAGATAGATAGATGATAGATAGATAGATAGATAGATAGATAGATAGATAGATAGATGATAGAATGGTATATTGCTCTTCACAGCATATATGTATGTATACACACAAAAACACTCACACATATATGCATAGTTATTTTGCAGTGCCTTGAATCATTTGTTTCTGCAAAGAGACCCTGGTGATCAAAATTGTTACCACCTCAGTATTCCCAAAGACAATGTTTTCACCTTTGGTATAATGCTCATGCTATTTTATTTCAATGTTTTCAATAATCTGCTTGTATCTTCTCCAGGAAATGTTAACCTCTGAAAGGGCAGGGAATACATTTTACTTACCTTGGAATGGCCCAAAGTGCTTTAGTTCTCTTCTGTGCTCAGAAAATGCTTAATTTGTTACCAGTGGTTGAATGCATTTACCTAAGAAAATATTTGTGGAATTATGCCAAAATAAAGAGATATCTTTGGCATTGCCCTCTTGCTTTCTGAAATTAAACTTCAAGGACCAGCAGCAATGCAACCCAATTGCAAGACTGATGGGGGTCAGCCATTTGTTGAGCTAGAGGGATAGGGAGGGAGTATACTCCTGAAGGCTAATGCAGTAATGAGTCAGGGATATCCACTGAAGAAATGGACAGAGCATGCCAGCTAGATAGGGCAGTGAAATTTTCAGATACCCCCTCCAAAATCAAATTGAAACCCTGGTTCCTGGGCATCTTAGAACTTGCCCTCAGTGAGGTATTACTATACATTGTAATGCTCACCATTGGGCTCTTTGTTTCTTTTTGGACAACATAGTCTCCCTGATATCCTACACACGTGTATTGAGACCCATCATGTATGGGACATGTTGCTAGGTGCTGAAGATACAGCAATGAAGAATAGTCCTATCTGCCAGGGAGCTCACACCCTATAGGGAAAGACAAAGATCTGGAAAAATCAGGGAGCCACAGACTCACAAAAATAATAGAAGTCACTGTGCATGGAAAGTTGCTTGTATATACTATTGGGTGAAAAGATATGTTGCAAAAAAAATCTGTTGAAATAAATATTTTTGCTTATATGTTTTTTATAAGCAATCACATTATATGTGTGTGTATATATATGTGCACACACACACACACATATATAATCACATTGTGTGTGTATGTGTGTGTGTGTACATCTATCAAAATATTAGTTCTACTTCAGGTGAGCTGAATTTGGGGCTCTGATGAAAAAGTGAATTTTCTGTGGTGTTTCTATTTTTTTTCACCACAAGCATGCCTTTTAAAAAAATAAACTTTTTGTTTTGAGGTAATTTTAGATTCACAGGCGGTTGTAAGAAATAATACAGACAGATCCTACATTTTCCCTTTAGCCAGTTTCCTCAGTGATAACATCTTGCAAAACTGCGGTATAATATCACAACTAAGGTATTGACATTGATGCAGTCAAGATGCAGAGCACTTTCATTACCACAAAGATCCCTCCTGCTGTGAATGCCTTATTTTTGCAAATAAAAAAATACAATTCTCAGGAAAAAATTTAAGAGATCACTGATGCTAGAAAACAAAGACTTGATTCACTAAGATGAGACACTTTTTAAAATTTTACATCTATTGGGCGCCTGGGTGGCTCAGTTGGTTAAGCGACTGCCTTCGGCTCAGGTCATGATCCTGGAGTCCCGGGATCGAGTCCCGCATCAGGCTCCCTGCTCAGCAGGGAGCCTACTTCTCCCTCTGACCCTCCCCCCTCTCATGTGCTCTCTCTCTCTCATTCTCTCTGTCTCAAATAAATAAATAAAATCTTTAAAAAAAATTTTACATCTATTAAACCCTAGTACAACTCCCACTAGTTATTGATTTGAGGGAGTGAAGATTTGGGGAGCCTTGGCAGTGTCTGCCCAGCATGTGAACACCCTCCCTTTTCTGGGAATACCAAGAGAAATAAGAGCAGGGCAACATCTCCAGAAACAGAAGCCAAAAGAGGACAGATGTTCTGTCCACTCCTCAGTATAAAGGGCACCAGTCTAAGACCTACATATGACCAGATGGATGCTCACAGCCTCCATCCTCCAAGACTTTGAACCTTGAAGGAGTGACTTAGAGGCACTGAGGCCATGGAAAATTATTTGTCAAAGAGGGTGATTCAAGAATCCAGTGGTGTGGTGGGAAGTGTCCAGATCAGAGATGTTAGTAAGCATCCTAGCCTACTTGGATGGTGGTAGACTGGTAGCCGGGCCTTGCCTTCTTTGGTCCCTGCTCATCAGTTCTGTGAACCTTCACAACTAGTCTTTCATTGAATTTATTTTCTAATTAAATTAGCCAGAATTTCTTGTTGTTCTTTGCAAACCAGGAACACTAAGAGGAATAAGTACCTACTATGTACAATTAACTGTATTTCCATTATCCCTTCATCAGAAAAATTCTGTGAAATGGGCAGTATTCTAGTATGGAATGGGATTTTTCTTGGATTCTGAATGTTAAAAGCATCTTAACAGTAGAGTTGTTCTAACAAATAGGATTTTTAATGATCATCCATTCCATCCATTCATTAAATCGTCTTCTAATAATGCATGAGTTTGCTATGGTTCACCGGGTGTGGGAATAATGTAACCCAACGGACTAAAAATACCTGATGTCTGATGTATCAGTGACATTCTCTGTGCAGCCATGAGGGTTCTTGGTCACTTATATGATTTGGGGCATTGAATCATAATTGTGTAATAGGGGCACCTGGGTGGCTCAGTCGGTTGAGCATTGTCAGACTTTTGACTTCGGCCCAGGTCATGATCTCAGGATCATGGGATTGAGCCCGGCATCAGACTCCAGACTCCACGCTCAGCATGGAGTCTGCTTGGGATTCTCTCTCCCCCTCTCTCTTTGCCCCTCCCCCTGCTCGTGCTTTCTCTCTCTCTCAAATAAATAAATAAAATCTTTAAAAAATTAATTGGGTAATATACACCCAATTTCTAAATCTCCATAATAATAGAATTTTTTAAAAGTCAAGAAAAAGTCCCAAAGAAGGTACCCAGAAAATACTGAGGCTGGATCAAGTCAATCTCTCTCTTACTATTTTACTCTTTTAGGTTGATAAACCTAACCTTCAGAAATAGTCCTACAATGAAATACACCAAATCCCAGATATTCTACATAAATGGCCTCCTTTGTTTCTATTTTACATCTGAAGAAACTGAGGCTAAAAATGAGCACTCTAACGTGTATGTCTGAGACACGACACTAGTAAATTTGAGACATAGCACTCACATCCATATTTCCTATCTCTTTGTCTCTCTAAAGTCAATTTATCTAGCTAACTTCTAATTTGCTCCCTCTTTCTTCTGGTGTGTTTGCAAAGAGCTTAGAAGAGCACTGAGCATGCAGTAAGTAATATATACCTGTCAGCTGTCACATCATCATTGTAAGTCATCCCTTCTTTAACCCATCCATTGATTTTAATTTCAATCATTGTATTTTTATCTCCAGGTTTCACGCTTTACCAAACCTGCTTGCTCATGATTGATAGTTTCTTTTTCCTTGCTATATTTATCCCATCTTTCACTTATTTGAACATGATATTCTTAGGTAGTATATCTTCCATGTCTGATAGTCCCAATATCTGAAGACCTCCAGAGTCAAAACCTGTTGGTAATTGTTTCTGCTGAGTATCACTCATGATGGCCTGTTTCCATGCTTATTTGGTCATTTTTCATTAAGAGTTTGTATTTGGCTGAAGTTAACCTATAGGCATCCTGAAGACTCTGACAGGAAGATGCTGACCCCCTGACAGAATGTGCATATGGTGTTTTTGGACACCAGGAACTGCTCTCAAGCTAGGGTCACTTCAGTTTCTTGGCTTTATTTTTCCTGATGCTGTTGATGGTACAAAATAACCTTAGGTCCACAAGAGAACAGGCCTGGACCAGAGCTGACCATCTCCAGGGGAGACAAGTATTGTCATTGATTGAATTCTATCCAGAGTCACAGCAGAAACAATATACTTTCTTGTCAGGGAAAGAAAGAAATTTTTTTAGACCAGCTCTTCACTGATCATACAGATGCTTTGAGAGTCATGGTTTGTGAGGGGATCTTAAGCCCAGTATCTTCCCTGTTGCATGAACCCCAAATCCATTTCTCATAGTCTGTGTGATCAATCATCCTCAAAATTTCAGGTACCTGGTTGTGTCATTTTACTCAAGATTAGTCTGCCTTATGATTACTCACCTCTCTGGTTTCAGTTCATGGTTTGTTGATTTGCAGTTTTATCATTTAAGAAATTCCTTACTACTTGTGAGCTCAGTCATACACTGGCAAGTGTGTGTTTGTATTCTTTGGTTCTTTCTTTGTTTTGTAATTTATTTAAGACATATACATTCCATAGCAGAGAAGCTCTTCAGGCCATCTTGTCTACACATAGCTGGAAGAGGAAATCCACACAAACCTCTAGGATGACTTCAGTGATAACAACTGTGCTCCAGGCGGAACCAGCCTAGGAAAAAGAGGACCATACACAGACTTTCAGCCCTCCTGCTCCCACCCCTTTCAAATGTCCCCAAAAGCATCCTGCCAGGCCCTGGGAGCTGTCTCCTAAGTGTTCTGTGAATTACCTCACTTTTATCTTTTTCTCTTTTCCTCTCTGAATTATCATGCTGCTATTAGTGGTCACCAAAGATGCCAAAGTGGCCACTCTGTCTCCCTTGTCCATGGAGGGACCCTGTGCCCCTACTGCTGCTGCCCTAGGCCAGTACACTGACTTCAGGACCAAGAATGCCAATGCCAAGGGTCACAGCACCATCCCACTCACCCCAGCTAGTTTACCCCTGTGACCAAGGCCACCATGCCAAGGCTATTGGCATCTTGAACCTCAACCCCTGCAGTACTCAGAAAGGTCACTTAACAAATCTTTTTTAGCAGTGAAGATGAGGGTCAAAGACATTCATTATCCTTTGGAGTAACACTTGCTGAGCACACTAGGCACTGTGTGATTTCTCTATATACATTATCTCATTCATTCCACGACAATCTTATTATCTCCAACCAGGATCTGCCAACCCAATGAAGGTGTCTCTACTTTTTCGAAATGAACGTCCAAACCACAACATAGTTAAGAATGCCAGCTCTAAAACCTCACTGGGTAGGTTTGAATTCCTGTTCTGCTGCTTACTAGATGTGTGGCTTTCAACCAACTACCTTACTCATCTCAGGGGCTCAGTATTCCTATTTGTAAAATGGCGCGGATCAGAGGACATGTCCCAAAAGGTTGTCATGAGAATGAGATAAGAGAATCACCATAAACGTTTGGCTCCATGTCTGGCACATGGTAAGTGCCAGATACATATTGCACATTTTTAATGCTTTGCTATTATTGTGTACCTCAACAAAAGAGTGAGTGAACTCAGGATAGATTTTGCTCGTTGTGACTTTTTCATTGAATGGATACTAAAAGTATAGTTAGTGTGACAATATTCACACTAAAAGGGGTCCATTGATTCAAAAAGACTATAAACTACTGGCCTAAGGAGATCCATTCCTACCTCACAGGGCTGTGGTGAGGATTAAGAGAAAATGGAACTGGGTCACTGTAGGTCCAGAAGGGTCAGCCCACCTGTGCCCTAGATGAGAGCAAGGCATCACTGGGACTGAGGGAGTGGGTTCTGGAAAAACAACAGCCCCAGTGACAGAGCCCCATCTCTGTCACTGAGGGACTGTGCAAAGTCTCTTTCCATAGTCCTGATCAAGATTTAGATAAGCCAGACCTGCCTATGTGTTAGTATTCTAGAACTGTTGGGACAGGTTATAACACCCAAAGTCAGTATTTTCTAAATCCAGGACCTCACAGTGGGTGACAGGAAAATGGCTTTAGGAATCTCTTATGGCCTGAGTTTTTTAAAATATATACATATGAAAATAACATATAAGAGAAGAACAAAGGGAAGTCAAATGAATGGCACAGACTCGAAGATACAACAGAAAGGTTATATTTATATCTATATTGATATCCATATCTACACCATATCTATATTTATATCTGTTCTTTTATCACCAATCTCATCTTTCTCATGCAATTAGGAGTCATCTTCTGCCGACTTGGCAAGCAACATGAGATTCAAGGATGGCCCAGAAATATAAAAACCCACAGCGATAATTGCTTATTTTCCATCTCTCTCTCTGTGCACGCTGCTTGGCTTTTCTCTTTCTTGGGACATGAAGTCCTCATTTATACTCATTAAAATGTGTTAATGAGAACTTTGCAGAGAGAAAAATGAGGAAAGTAAGAAGGGGAAAGAGAAAAAAAAAAAGACATCAAGGGGTTTTATCTTCTAGTTAATAAGCAAGACAGAGCAAAGTCGAACAAACCCAAAGTTATATTTTTTGGCCATGAGCATACTGTTTGCTCACTAAAGATGCTTATTACTCCTTCCCTAGTTTTTATGAATCCATGGAACACTCTTTAGTGGCATGAACTGGTTTTCAATTCAGTAAACCTATTTTGAATACCCACTGGGCAGAAGGCACACAGCTCGATGAATTGGAAAACACAAAACATGTCTCTTTTCTTTCTACCCATGACCACTCGGGTCAACCATAATTACCCTCCAAGGTTTCCATGTGCATTCTTTAATACATAGTCCTTGGCAAATGGTAGCTATTCAACAGATATGTGCCTAGTGAATAAATAAATAGGTCTACCTGAATACCCAAACACAATCAAAGCACACCACGGTCCCAGTGGGCAAGGCCGTGACTCTTTACTTCTTTTTAAAATAAATATTTATTTATTTTACAGAGAGGCGGGGGAGGGGTGGCAGAAGGCAAGGGAGAGGATCTCAAGCAGCCTTTCTGTTGACTTGGGGCTCGATCTCACCACCCTGAGATCACAACCTGAGCCGAAACCAAGAGTCAGATGCTCAACCAACTGCACTACCCAGCCCCACCCCCATGACTCTTTTTCTAAAAACAACTCAAACCAGCCAAACCATAACTGTTCATAGGAAGCCCTGTGTTTCCTTCCTTTGAAATATCACCATTTTGAGATTCCTCTTACCTCATCCATCTTGGTAGTTAACCCCACCTCCATTTCCCACTCAAGTTCTGGTCCCTTCCCTTTATCGCATTCTATTAACACAGCTCTCAAAACCACTGTCAATTGATTCTAACTTTGCTGCAGACTTTCCCACCAGAGCTTTTGACAGCTATTCAGAAAGGAACCTCCGGCACACACGAGGTTTCATTCTCACTCAGCTCTGCCCTTCCACATTACCTTTAGTTTTTAAAGGTGGTGTTAACATGGTCAGAGCTGTGTGCTTTGGGGAAAACTGCCCTGAAGGAAATGGGAGACTGGAGGCAGAAAGTTAAGAATATACTCAGTCATCCAAGTGAGAAGAAATGAATGTCTGAACGAGGGTGGTGATGGGGAGAAGGACAAGAGAGAAATGAGAGATACCTTAGGGGTGGCAAATGGCCTGGAAAAGTGATGCGATTCAGGCTCAACAGCCTATGGTGAACTGGTGATTATATAAAGCATGTGCTGTATCAGAGAAAACAGCCTTCCTGGATAAGAGCTGTCTGGGAAGGTGCCTTAGAAATAATGAAATGGGAGCTGAGTTCTCAATGACAAAGAATTTACACACTGACACAGGAGTGAGTAGGACGGGATCCTTGTGGAAGATGCTAAGTGGGGAGCACCTGGCGGGAATCACAGAAATGATCTTGGATCCTGTAGCACTAAGAATAACAAGTAATAAAGGTACAGTGGACATTCCTTGTTGTTGGTCCAGCACTTATTTCCCCTTCTGAAAGCAAAGCCCATTATTCACTGTGAAGCAGGAATAGTTGACCACTCCATTACCCCGACTACCAGAGTGAGCAAATAACTCAGGCCTACCTAATATGAGGATTCTATCCCCCTGACCTCAGTGATTTGTTCAAGTTTGGACAATTGGCCAGAAAAGATCAAATAGGAATTACTTAAAAGATTAAGATTACCTATTCTAAGGCATTAGGATTAAGTTTTTTTTTTTCTATCTAGAGTGTGAGTGTATTCTAACTTATTTTTACCACTCTTCCACACAACACGCCCATGTTGCAGGCACAGGGATCTTTCAGTGGCATGTAATTAAAGCCCAAGGCCAACTAGCTTAAGAGTTAAAAAAAAAAATTATCCTGGTTCCCAGGCTAATTTTCCTTCCACTATCCCCTACTACCTTCATCACCCTTGTAGATACTGGGGCAGAGTTGTGTAATGGACATAGTTTGTCCTTTCTGAGAAAAGAGATTTGTTCTGCTAATTACACAACTGTCCTCGCAACATTTTTGCTGTTAGCTCTTCACACAATTTTTTAAAGATATGATAAAAGATGGTGTTACTTTACATTACACATACATACACCCATGCCTTTTCAAAAGTGCTACTAGCTTTTATCTGTGGCTGTGTGCCTGTTTTCACAGTTCTCTTTCTTTTCCTATGCTAGGCTTTTTGAGGCAAAAAAATTACTCTTAGAATTGGATAGAGGTTAGGGAGGAACCAATACCACCCTATGTGTTGTAGAGCAACCAGTAAATACCCACATTTTCTGCACTGAAAACATCGGGCTCTGCTAGATCCCAGAGTTTACAGAATGACGGAGAATCAGTCCATACTACTAGATGCCTTAAATGGACCGACACCTGTCTTGCTCAGTTGAGATGCTGGACATTTCTTCTCATATCACCTCTAAGTTCAGCAGAAGGTGTATCTGTTGCTGGACACATTTCATAAGGTACATGGATAGATCTGGTGTTTACACAGTCAACAAAAACCCATTATCAATGGAGTAAATTTTTGTAGGTTTTTAGAGGAGCACACTTAGAAAATGCTTGGGGTGATTTGAATAGAAATAGTTAAATAAGCCCAAATTTTAAAAACTCTGTTAACTAGAAAACTGCTACCAAACTTTTAGGGGGAAATCAGAAAAATCACAAGAAAACTTGCTGAAGTCAGGACTTACCTCAAAAAATAAAATTGAAAAGTCCAGGCTAATCACATAAATAATTACTCATATTTTCCTAGGCTTTTACAATTTGCAGAGATTTCAGTCATAGGCTCTTATTTGAGTCAAGGAGAACAGGCAGTATTATTTTTATCCCCTTTTGACAGCTGCTAAAATTGAGGCGTAGAGTGGTTAAGCAAATTTCCAAAGGTCAGACAGCTAATAAATGGGAAAGATGTGACTCAAAAAGCACTCTACCTCTATGTCCAGAAGGCAGCAGGAAAGAAGATGAGATCTAAAATCTGGGCTCCCCAGACATTGACTAACCCTGTGATGTTGGTCCAGTTACTTAATCATTTTAGCATTTTAATTGACTTCTTCATTTATGAAATATGGATAACATTTACCTGGAAGTTTTACTGGGGACTGAATAAGATAATGTAAGTTAGACACCCAACCCATAGTATGTAGTCAATGTTGGCTTCTTCCTTTTCTTAGAGTACATGGCAAATTCAATATGTACCACCACAGCAGTTCCAAACCCATGAGCCATATGTAGATGTCCACATATTCAAAATAAAAACCATGGGAGGTCCTCAGCCATCAGTGAAGTATTTATTTGTACTCCCTGTCTCCCACCCCATCCCTGCCACTACCCCAGATTGGGTACCTCTTTTATTTCTTGTACCAGCTGAGGACACCACCATCAACCCAGTTCCCCAAACCTGACACCTGCAAGGCAGCCGGTGCCCCTCCTTCCTCTTGCCTTTGACATCCCATTGGTCACCGAATCCTACTCATGTCACCATGTAAAAATGTCTGCTAAATGTGTTTTCTGCCCTCCGTCACCATCTCCAGTACTCTAATGTGCATCCCAATCTTTTTCTGTATCAACCCCCTCTATTCCATCCTGCATGGTGCTCTCCACTGTAAGTCTGGAAGACACTGATCTGATGATGCAATCAACCCGCACCAACCTTCCCCATCTCTCCAACTGCTTGAGGAGTTCATGATTTCTAGCTTGGCACATAAGACCTACCATCAGCTGGCCCTTACTCTGATCTTCTATCACATTTCCTGTCCCTCTTCCAGGAACCCCCAGGGCCATGTCTAACTGTTGCAATTACCTAAAGATGCTTCACTCTTTCTCACTCTCCTTGGTTGATCTCCCTGCTTGGAAAACTCTCCCCACTTTATTTTCTGGAAAAGTTTCTCCATCATTAAAACTCATCCCAGTATCATCATCTTTTCTAGGATACCTTCACTAATACCCTACAAAAGCTAGCTTGTGTGTCCCCCTATATGCTCCCATAGCACCTTATGTTTGCCTTACTTTCTCAAAGCACTTTCCAGAGTGTACTGTAACTGGTAGTTCCTAAATATCTATGAAGATAGAGTTATGAGGTATAACATTCTATTAAGATTGAAAGCAAGCTCTAAAGCTGTGTAGGTGTCTCCTGCAATATCACTTACCAACCATGGGATCTGAGGTAAGTTTAACTGACCCTACTATGCCTCATTTTGTATTTGTAAAGAAGTGTGTATTCAATTCTTCTGCCTGTTATAACAAATTACCACAAACTTGGTGGCTTAAAGAAGAAAAATTTCTGTTCTCACAGTTCTGAAGGCCCAAAGTCTGATCTCAAGGTGTCAGCAGGGCTGCACTCCCTCTGAAAGTTGTAGGAGACAATCTGTTCCCTGCCTCCTCCAGATTCTGGTGGCTCAGGGCGTTCCTTGGCTCATGGCCACATCACTGTAATCTCTGCCCCCATTGCCACATGGCATTTTCCTCTTCTTTATATGTCTCTCCTCTGTGTGTCTCTTATAAGGACATCTGTCATTGGATTTAGGGCCCATTGTGAAAATCCAGATGATGTCCTATCTCAAGATCTTTAGCTTAATTATATCTGCAAAGACCTTTCTCCAAATAAGATCACATTCATTCACATCCGTAAAAGTTCCAAGGATTAGAATGTAGACATCTTTTGGGGGACCACCATTTAACCCACTGTAAGGTGCTGTAATAGTTTTCCTGGCTCTTATATTTCTTGGCAATATTGAAAGAGATCATGCATATAAAGGTCTTAGATCAGTACCTGGCAGAGAATAATTTTTCAATAAATGATAGTCACTATTATTATTTATTAGTATTCAGTGACCATCATGTATATAGTGCTTAATAGTTTCCTATTTTTAAAAGTTGTGTTTCATAGGTCAAAAATGTCAGCTAGAACACTTGGGACATACTGTTAACAGCAAGTGTTTAAATAAGTTTCACTGCTCTTTAACAGGAAAACTCAATTAACCAGAATGCCCGTCCCTTATGACATACGAACTTTAGCAGTAGCTGTTTCCCAGCAGTGGCCGTTTCCCAAAGGAAGATTATCCATGCTGAGGTCATGGAGTTCTCTGCCCTTTGCTATTACCCAAATAATGAATAACTTTATTTGAAATGATCTGGAGAGGTCATGTGTATGTAATTATAGACTTAGAAAAGGTAAGAAAGCAATCATCAAATAGCCACCCTGCAAGATTACAGATATGAGGACAGACCAAGGTTGGCAAAGAAATGACTTTCCCCAGGTCACTCCTTGAGTTGGTGACAAAGCAGAGACTAGAACCCAGGTCTCCAGATTTATCCCAGCCTGATACTCACTGGTGATCTGTCTCATCTTGTTGATATCACTCAGTGCAAAAGGTTAATATAAATAATAACATTAGCTATTTAAAAAGAGGGAGAAGGGAAAGAACCAATTTATGTGACTTAGCACCATGTTATTATCAGAAGTCTTGCAAACTCTACTCCAATTGACCCATGTAATGATACAGACAATAGCCTTAACAAACTTACACTTCACTTCCATTTGGTAATAGCAACAGAGTAAAGCAGTGTAATATATCCCAGTCACTTTATTTTGACACACAAGATCCTCTACAGCTTTCCTTGATGATATGATCACCTCGTCCTCCCCTTCACACACCTTTTGCTCCAAGTAAATGAAGTGTCATTGACTCCATACCTGTACCATGTCTTCTCCAGTCCGCATTTTTCTTCAGCTCTTATTCTCTGTGTCTTGAATATTTTCCCCTCAATTTCTACAACTCCCAAATCCTGCCATCCTTGAGGACTCAGTTCAAGTGCTACATAATCCAAAACGTCTTCCTGGTTTGCTCCCACCTGGTTTGCTCCCACCATTTCTTATCTCTGAACTCCCACTGCTTATTTTCTACACCTGTCTTACATCATCAGTTATTTCCTAATTTGTATTTATCTTCATTTTACATCTTTCCTCTTCATGTATTAAGGTCTCAGAGATCTTAATGCATAAAATGAGAGTTAAATAATACTTACGTTAGTTTTTTTTTTTTAAAGATTTTATTTATTTATTTGAGAGAGAGAATGAGATAGAGAGAGCATGAGAGGGGGGAGGGTCAGAGGGAGAAGCAGACTCCCCGCCGAGCAGGGAGCCCGATGCGGAACTCGATCCCGGGACTCCAGGATCATGACCTGAGCCGAAGGCAGTCGCTTAACCGACTCGGCCACCCAGGTGCCCCCCAAATTTATTTTTATTTATTTATTTTTTTTTAAGATTTTATTTATTTGTGAGAGAGAGAATGAGAGAGCACATGAGAGGGAGGAGGGTCAGAGGGAGAAGCAGACTCCCTGCCGAGCAGGGAGCCCGACGCAGGACTCGATCCCGGGACTCCAGGATCATGACCTGAGCCGAAGGCAGTCGCTTAACCAACTGAGCCACCCAGGCGCCCTAGAGAGTTTATTATGAACTGGGAACCCTGCATGTCACAGGACTTTTTAAGAGAGATTAAACATCTGAACCTGCTACCTTTAGATCACAGCTATGTGGAGCAGGATGGGAACCCAGTTCAAGACCAGTTGACCCCTAAACTGACCGGAAACTAGACAGTGGCAGACCGGGGTGACAGTGATGTCCTGGAGCTGGCTCATGCTGATTCACAGGATCCGACCGTTCCATTTTCAGGATTTGAGGAGTCAGGTAACATTATGTTGGTCGCTTGAAATCAACTGTAGTGGGATTATTTGCACCATGGAAATTGGCAAACATTACAAATCAGGGCCTCCCCCACCCCCAGCCTCCCACAGACAGCCAGTTATTGAACATTAACCAGCACAGCACGGCTGCTAATGCACCAAATCTTCTCCCTTGGCAATTTGAGTGTGAGACCTACTGAGTCAGTGGTCCTTAACAGAGACAAAAGCAGAATAACTCGGAAGAGAAGGCTATGAACAAAGAGACATGAGGTAGCAAAAGCCACAAGGCAGAGAGACAGGAGTAGAAATCAGTTCATCAGTAATGGCAGGTTTGGTAGAAGCAGAGGCAGAAAGTGGTGAGGTTGTTTTCATGACCAGTTCCTAGAGTAGGAAAAAACAAATGCCTCCACCTTCGGATGGTGACTAATTCTGGCTCCTGGAGCTGTGCTGGATCCCATGTGACCTTTTCTGGCTCCTGCCCTTCTGGAACTCTGGCTCGGTAGTGGTTCCTGTTTTTACTTACTTTGCTGTCTCTCGTGAAAGATAAATCTTCATCAAGAGGACCCAAAGAACATGACAGAGTGACTGTGACACTTTGTAGCTCATAAAGGGCTTTCATAGCCTTCTCATATTTCATGCTCACAACAGCCCCTATGGGCACAAAGACTACCAACCGTTGTTGGCACCAACCCGCACACAAAATGAGGAAGCTGAGGCTCTGAGAAGCTGCAGGACTCGCCCAACAACATGCAGCTAGCAAAGAGCAGAAGCAAGAGAGAAACCCAGGCTGTCTGACGTGAAGATTGGGAGCTTTGTCCTCCTGGCGCCTGGGTGATCTGTAAAAGTCATGGAGGATGTGCATCACTCTGATGCCCTGCCCATCCAGATCACATTCTGTGACCCACAGGCAGGGTCAGTCAACAATCAGAAGGAGCAAAGAGGCCGAGAGGTAGAAAAATTGAAAGAAGAGGGAGAAAGGGAGAGAAAATGTGATTTGAAAGCTGGAGTGTCGTAGAGATAATATGGTATACAGGTATATTATACACATATGGGATATCACATAGATTGTATTTCATGTGTATTATGTGGCATCAAACACACCCAAGTTAAAGTCTCAGCTTCCTACTTATTGGATGTGAGAACTTGCCCAAGTCATTACCCCTCTGAGACTTCACCCATAAAATGGGCATTAACTTCTCTGTCTACTTCCTAAGATTCTGGTAAGGCTTACTGAAAAAATGTATATAAACCACTTGGCACAAAGTCTGCCTCAGAGTAAGTATTTTATATATTCGGTGTATAGTTTCTATTATTATTTTTCTTTTTTTTATTATGTCATGTTAATCACCATACATTACATCATTAGTTTTTGATGTAGTGTTCCATGATTCATTGTTTGCGTATAATTTTAAGTGAAACAATTTTAAAAAGCATGAATAACTATAATAATTTTAATCTGATTTTATCCTAAAAAGCACTTACCACTAATAAAAGAACTATTATACACAAATCAGTGGTATTCTATACATGCACACAGTCTGCTCTGCAAAAAAAAAAAAAATTGGAAACACGCAAGGCTCAAAATTAAACGTCTTTAAATAAAACATAAAGCAAAAACAGCTGCTGTTGGAACTTGGTCCCTAGGCAGATTTGATTTTTGAAAATGACAAAGACGCCAAATTGTGCTTCGATCCCTGGGCTGCACGAGCATGGGGAACGTGATCGCCTCCTTGCACTGATTTGCCTGCGTGAGGAAAAGATGCAGATGCTGGAACAAAGGATATTGTATGCTGGACACACCGCTCTCTGGGACCCGCACCCAGCAGGGATTCTGCAGCCACATCACAAAAAGTGTTGCCGAATTTCCTCCCATTTTCTGAAATAGCAACACCACAAATGAGACACGCTAATGGGGCCATAAATACGAAAAGAGCAAATTCATTAGGCTGATATAGGATAACACTCTTTGCCGTGGCAGAGATATCACCTATATTTCTAGAGACCTCAGTATGTGGCCTTATCATTTCCTAATAGAGCCTCTGCTAATATATTACAGACCAAGACCAATACCACCTGGGAGATGAGCTTCTCATGCTGTGACCCAGAAATGAGATCGGGGCTCTCTATCAGAGATCTCTTTTGAATGTAATTCAAATATAATTCTTTCTAAATATAATTTTAAAGTTAGTAAAATAAAACCAAAGAAAACATGTAATGTAGAGGCAAAAATAAAATCCACCATCAAGCACATCACCCTAGCAGTTACTGACTTTTGCATACATGCCTTCCAGCCTTTTATTCTCACACGGTTGTTTTACAGAGTATCCACTGATTTTGCAACATGAATTTTCAGGAGCGGGGCTAGCATTCTGTAAGGTGGGGTAGGAAGATAACGGGTGACCCCATCCACCTGCCAGGGTCCCAGAAAGTATGCCTTAGAGGAAAATCATTTCTCTGAGGGAAGGATTACTGATACAGGTGCCTCCCTCCTAACATGAGTGTGAATACCCCGGGATGAGAATAAGAAACCACTCCGTCATAGCCCCAGCTTACCTTTCCCGCATTCTCATATCACTTTCTCCCTCTACCCAGTATGCCTGGCACAGTGAATTGATTCACAGAGAACTTTACTACTTCTCAAGGTGTTCACTCTGCCTGAAACTCTCCAGTTTACAGCCAACTCCTTTTGACCAGTGAGGCCTCATACTGCATGCCCCTCTGCTAAGAAGCCTTTGCTGAAGCTGACCTGCCCCACCACCTCAGGCTCAGGAGGTGATTCAGAACACTACAGCTGGGGCGCCTGGGTGGCTCAGTTGGTTAAGCGACTGCCTTCGGCTCAGGTCATGATCCTGGAGTCCCAGGATCGAGTCCCGCATCGGGCTCCCTGCTCGGCGGGGAGTCTGCTTCTCCCTCTGACCCTCCTCCCTCTCATGCTCTCTGTCTCTCATTCTCTCTCTCAATTAAATAAATAAAATCTTTAAAAAAAAAAAAAAAAGAACACTACAGCTGCCTCTTCCTGGTGCTTGTTACACTATTTTAATTTTGGTTTTCCCATCAATCTCTTTCCCAAGTGGGAGACATGAAGTCACATTCAAAAGGGAAGTTAAGGACCAGGAACTTGGCTGGTGTCACCCCCCACAGCGTGCATGTGGGCCATGGTGGTATATCAGCAGCAACAGCATCTGCCCAAGGGTAAAGTGTGAGCAGTGAGGTCCAGGGGCAAAGCCAATCTGGAGACCACAGGTGTGTCGATCGGAGGTACCTTTCCTGGGTATCCCCAAGGGCTTCCAGGCTAAGCTCAGTTCTTAAAAGGATCACACCTTAAGAAAAGGGATCTTCAATAACTAGGAGGAAAACAGTCATGATCTGATGGTGGAGGCTCACAGAGGATGAGGAGTCAACATGAGTTCTCACTGCCAGACACAGGATTGCAGGGAGGAGTGAGAGGAGGAGGTGAATGAAACCCCCAGTGGATGCTCTTTGAGAACCCTGAGGCCCTGAACTTTTGAGACAAACAGAAAGACATGGAGCCAAGGATGAGAACACTAGGCAACCACCGAGCACTGCACACCGTATCCTTGTGTTCAGAGATAAAAGCCAGAATGAATACAAGGCTATGGTTTTCAGGGCTAAGGCTCTACAGAAAAAAAGGAGATTAAAACTACCACCTGCAGTCCTCAAGGGTAGGTAATTTCTCTAAACCACACACTTCCAAAATAGTTTATTTTGTGCACTTGTATGACCTTCCCTAATTGCACCCAGAGCAAGAACTGGTAAGTGGAAGGCACTACATAAATATTTGTTGGATGGATGGATGGATGGATGGATGGACAGATGAGTTAGTGCAATGCTACCACAGGATTACTCAGAGGTAATTGTGTCTTAGAAAGTTAATACAAAAATATTGGACAGTCATCACGGCAGCCAGGGTCTGGAAGGACAAATTCAGAAGCATAGCAGGACAGTTCCAGAAGCAAAGAGTGAAGCAGATGGACAAGTACCCAAAAGGAAACCTCACAGGCTGTGATTCCATTCTTCAGCTGCACCCTGCTTCTTGACTAGGCCTTACTTTAGGGAATACTCAGGGTGGGGTTCCAGCACCCTTGTGTTTGGATGAAGAATGCTGTGGAATTCTAGAATCCTAAAGGAACCAAGAGTCCTGAAAGGAAGCTGTTGCAGTCCCTCAGCTATTTCAATAGCTCAGATATACTTACAAGAAATGAACATTGTTCTAATTAGGTTGACGTGGGAAACCTCAGCACTGTCTTCCTCAGTGGCTGCACCAGTTTGCATTTCCACCAACAGTGCATGAGGACTAGGCCAAACATGCTGGTAATCACAAAAGGGTAAATGGGTTAAATTCCTCTATTAAAGGACAGAGTTTGAATTTAAAAAAAAAAAACAAAACAAGGGGCGCCTGGGTGGCTCAGTTGGTTAAGCGACTGCCTTCGGCTCAGGTCATGATCCTGGAGTCCCTGGATCGAGTCCCGCATCGGGCTCCCTGCTCGGCAGGGAGTCTGCTTCTCCCTCTGACCCTCCCCCCTCTCATGAGCTCTCTCTCTCTCTCATTCTGTTTCAAATAAATAAATAAAATCTTTAAAAAAAAAACAAAAAACAAAACAAAACTTAATGTATCATAATGCACACTCCTAAAACAAAAACATCAATGAAAAAGAAAAGATTCGAAAATAATATGATAAGCAAAAGTTGACAAAAAGAGAACCAGATCTAACAATATTAATGTCAATTCACTTAGTTTAACTATACAATTGCCTCTTTGCTAATGATCAGGATTTTTTTTTTTAAGTAGGCTCCACACCCAGCATGGAGCCCAATGTAGGGTTTGAATTCACAACCCTGAGATCAAGACCTGAGCTGAAATCCAGAGTCAGGTGCTTAACCGACCGAGCCACCCAGGCACCCCCAATCAGGATTTTATCAACACAATGAGGTGTTAAGACTGGTCATCTCCTGCTGACCAGCTATTCTCATTGGCATTTAAGTCTCTGATGTACTTGAATAAAAGTTAAATAAATTAATACATGTGACACAATCACTTAAAAAAATAAAACAAATTAATAAAATAAATATAAACTAATAAAAAGCAAATAGGCTTAATATGTTTGGTGAATAAAATCTTTAAAGATATAGGTTCTGTATGACAATAGCATATAAAAGGGGAAGTGTTCCACAGAGAAAAGTATGGACACCCCAACTTAGTCCAAAGTTCTCAAAGGATGGCACTGAGGCTCATAGAATTTCTGGAATCTGCCCACAGACATACCACTGAACTCTTTGACTCCAACGCTCATGTTCTTTTGCACTCAGTCAGTTCTGTCCTACAAAATGAAAAGCTTGTAGCAAAAGGCTGAGTGGCTACAGACCCTGCAGCCTTGTTGCTGAGCCCCTGCCCTACCCGCGTGATCCCCAGCAGGCAATGGCAGGGTCTCCCTTTCTAAGTCTGTAATGAAACAGCAGGCACCCTTCCAATGCCACTTGAATCCAAAGGCTGGAAAATCTAGCAGGATTTCTATGTTGCAGTCTGGAGGCAGAATTCCTTCTTTGGGAAAACTCACTCTTCACTCTTAAGGCAACTGGTCGCCATAGTGACCAAGCCAAGTTGATTCATAAAATGAACAGTCACAGCCACACACCCACCAGCATCCAGAAAGTTCCTGCAGCAGAAGAAAAGAGAATCTTGGCTTTGAAAAATGCCAACTTCTTTGGCCTCCTTTCCAGATTCGGCAAGGTGGAAATAATGGACTCTGGGTGAGAGAATTACCGGTTTTTAAAATGCTGACAAGGTGCAAACTGCCGCAAATGGCCTTCTAACTGGGTGATTAACACACAAAGGGCAGGGCTACCTGGGCACCACCTTCTCAGAGCATTCCTGCACCCCAGGCACAATCCACTGGCCCATGAGCACCAACATCTTTTGGGGAGTGGGGAAAACCTAACCACATACAATGAAAAAGAGTTATTTTATCATTAGATGCAACTCTTGCCCCAACTTGTCACACCTAGCTGGACTGGGCCAAATGGATTCCATTGCCAGGTTGTCATAAATGTCTTTTTTCAGCCCTGAGCCACGTGTCCTTTCTGCGTAGCTGCATTTTAGTGTCATGGGAAAGCATTCACACACCCCTTCCCTCTGTGGGCCAAGGGGAAGCACCCAGAACAGGCTGTGGGAAACCCTGGCTTAGGTGTCCACATCTCTGCAGCCTGGAACTGAGGCACTGAAGACTCTGCTGCTTTGACTCATTGATTCAATCATGCCCAGGCCCGAGAAATCAAGCCTTTCCTTTTATTGTTGTTTTTTCTTAATTTTTTTAACAAGGGAAATGTTCCCTTCCAAATGTGAAACACCCTTCTGTTTTCTGCTTTCCTGCACCCTATAACAGAATTGGCAGCAGACGCAGTGCAGGCTACTTTACTTTCGGGGTCCCTCACCTGGAAAGCAGGAAAGATAGCACCTACCCAGGGTCCTTGTGAGGACTGTGTAAATCAGTGTACACTGAACAAAATCCCTTTCCTCTTCCCTATGATCTTTGCGATGCTCCTGTTGTAAGCTAACTCTTCATGTGTTGTCCCCGTGGATCGCACAATGTTCCCCTGAGACAGGCGTTGATGATCACCAGCTGGCCACGGTGGAAACTGGGAGTCAGTTTGCCATCCTTCTGGCTTTGGAGTGGACAGGAGGAGGACCCACTTTGTTCCTCAACTCATCCATTAGTATACTCAGGCCTTTTGTTTCACAACAAATGACAGATCAGGGCAAACAGGTGTCTGAGAAGATAACCACCACCAGGACAGGCAGGCCAGCGCAAACCCTAGAGCAGTGCAGGCAAGTCCCAGGGCACAAAGAGGGCCACAGAAGAGGAAAAAGGTAGAATGCACAGTGCCAGGCATGGGGTGGGTATGTGGGAAGCTGGGGAGGGAGGTGGGGGGCACAGAGGAATGAGGATCTCAGCCACACAGGCAGAGGGGAAGGAAGAAAAGGCCACCTTACACATGAGGAAGCAACTGTTTGAGGTTCTGTAAACATGTGTGGAGACAGGCTGGTGAGAGAAGCCATGTTGGGAGAAAGGCAGCTCCTCGGTTCAACTGCTATGTCGAAACCACGATCATCTCTAGCCTGAAAAACCTGCAACAGCCTTTCCACTGGTCTCCCTGCTTCCGACCTTGGCCCCTTGAACCTCGGCACAGCAACCAGAGAAATCCCATAAAGGCTTGAGTCAGCTTATGTCATTCATTTGCTCAAACCCCACAGTGGTTACCATCTCAGAGCAAAACCAAAGTCCTCACAAAGTTTTGCCATGATGTTTATGGTCTTCTATGATCCACCCTCCATCCCTCACCACTCCTCCTACTTACTTCCTCATGTGCGCACACGACTCCAGCCAAACCAGCCGCCTTGCCCGTCCACACGGACACCAGACCCATGTCCATGGTCTGAGGGCTTTGCACGCCTGCCCCTCCACCTGGATGTTATTTTCCCAAAGATCAGCTTGGTTCACCCCATCGCTCCAGTCTCACATTCAGCCCTGCTCAAATCTCAGTATTTTCAATGAGGCCCAACCTGCATGTCTTATTTCCTGCTGTGAATTTTGCCCAGCCCCCATTGCCTCCAGTTCCTTCCCCTGCTCTTCTTTCTCATCTGTGTCCACTTGTTTTGTTAAAATTTTGTTTACTTTTTTCTTTTTTTGAGGGAGAGGGAGTGTGTGTGAGTGCAAGCAGGGGAGGGAGGAGGAGCTAAGGGAGAGGGAGAGAATCTTAAGCAGACTCCACTTTGAGCACGGAGCCACTGTGGGGCCCAATCTCACAACCCTGAGATCACGACCTGAGCCGAAATCAAGAGTCCATGGCTTAACTGACTGAGCCACCCAGGCGCCCCTTTTTTACTTCTTATTATCTGTGTTACATCACTAGAATGTCAGCCTCACGAAGGCAGCAATCATAGTCTATTTGTTCAAGGTTATATTCTAAGGTCTGAGAATGCTCCTGACAAATAGCAGGTACTCCAAAAACATTTGTTGAATGAATGAATGAATGAATGAATGAATGAATGAATGAAAATGGACTCTGGAGCCAAATGAACTCAGAGATTGAATCTACCTCCATGCTTCTCCTCTTGGGCAAGTAGCTTAAGCTTTCTGAGGCTCAGTTCCCTCATTTGTAAAATGGGAATTATAGTTTATACCTCATAAGGTTGCCATGGGGATTAAGTAAGAGAAATTTATAGAAAGTACCTGGCATAAAATTGGCTCTCAATAAACATTAATTTTCTGTAAGTATTTTCAGAGATAGTAGTATCTAAGATGAGAGGTTGCTTATCTTGATATTCTGCACTGAAAGAATCCATAAACGTTCGTGAACACCAACCCTGTGCCAGGCACTATGTTAGCCAGTGAGTAAGAACAGCTAAGAAAGTAACTGTGCCCTCTGGGAGCAGAGAGTCCTTCCGAAAAGCAGATCCAACAGTTCTAAGTCCCATCAGAAACATTCTGAAGGTATTAAGGGAGGGGAAACGCACAGAAATGAACTAAAAGCTTCTCATTTTGAAATAACTTTAGATTTAAACTAAAAGCTAAATAATGCAGAGGGTTCCCGTGTACCCCTCCCCAGCTTCCCCCAATGGTAGCATCTTAGATAACCAAGAAATTGACATTGGTCAGTTTCTATTACAGATCTTATTCAGATTTCACCAGTTTTTACTCACTTTCTGAGTCTGTATGTATATAGTGCTATGAGGTACTATGTATAAAGATTAACTGTTAAAGAAAATCAGGAAGGGGGCGCCTGGGTGGCTCAGTCAGTTAAGCACCTGTCTTCCACTCAGGTCATGATCCCAGGGTTCTGGGATCGAGCCCCGCCTCGGGCTCCCTGTTCAGTGGGAAGCCTGCTTCTCCCTCTGCGTTCTGCATCCCCTGCTTGTGCTCTCTCTCTCTATCTCTGACAAATAAATAAATAAAATCTTTGAAAAAAAAATAAAGAAAATCAGGAAGGATTCCACAAAGGTAATAAATACCTTGTTTATTTCTCATTACGTTCTGAATGCCAGGATTTAACATTTCCATTTAATAGATACTATAATGAAGCTGAGAAAAGCTATGTGACTCCCCTAAGATGACAAAGTTCATAAATGGCAGAGCTGGTACCTGCAGTTTTCTGACATGTGGCACATGCTCATGTGAAAAACCTTCAGGCCAGAGACTGGGGTCAACCACTGGGGTGCGATAGTATTAGAAGGGCTTTGTTTTCAGACTTCACCGGGCCATGGACAAGTTTACTCCTACAGAACCGCTGTTTTATAAGTATCACATTGCTCTTTCCTTTGATTTTGTTCCCATATCTGGGCTCTGTAATATCTTTTATAAAATGCAGGGGGGGAAAGTCCATGATATATCAGTATTTCCTGGGGGGAAGGAAACCCCCCCAAACTGCCACTCTCTTTACACTTTCCAGCCAGTGTCACCTCTTTGCGCTGTCAGCTGGAATCCTGCAGAGCAGAGAAAGCAAAAAGGTTTAAAATCGAGGGACACAGAGAGAGACTTAAACAGCTTGGGAGGAATCCTGCAGAAAGAAAGTGACTGTTGTCCTTCCTTCTGAAGCTCCTTTTTGTTGCCCAGTCTGGCTGAAAGCAGCAGGGTCTGAACCTCAGCCAAGGGACAAAGGGCTTTTTTGGCTAAGAGAAGTAATTGTGGTCATGATGGGCCAAAACAGGAGGGAAGTATTTTATGTGGTAACAGGGCCTACCAAATGTCAGAATTGGTGCCTGCAGGATGTAATTTAATTCTGCAAGCATTTCTAAGCACCTGCTTTGTTCCAGGCAGACTCACAGGACTGAGACAACCCCATTCCTCAACAAACTCCCAAACCGGTAGAGGAGTCATTCATTCTATTCATTCATTCATTCATTCATTCAATTTCTCACTTCTTTGGCCATAGAATTTAGTAATTAAGAACATGGACTTGAAATGAGAAAAACAAGTTCATTCATTTATTTAAGAAATATTTGTTTGGTGTCCAGCATTGCTCAAGGCACTAGGGAAACAAAAATAGAAAAAAATATAGAACTCTATTCTCAAGGACATTGAATGGCTGGAGGCTGGAAAGACAATGAACAATAAACATAAATAAATTAGACACTATATTAGAAGATAGAAAGTGCTATGGGAAAAAGAAAACATAGAACATGGTAAGGGGCCTGGGGAGTTTCTACAGCAGTATGAAATAAGTTGTCAAGGTAGACCTTCCTGAGAAGATGACATGAGCAGAAATAGGAAGCAGGTGAGGGTGTGGGCAGCCATACAGATATGGGATGGGGGAGGGGAAGCAGTGCCTATAGGGGAACAGCTAGAGACAAAGCCTTAATGTGGGGCCATGCCTGTTCTACCCAGGAAATGTTAGGAAGCCTACGAGGTTAGGCACAGAGAGGGTAGGGAAAGGAGGAAGAAAATTAAGACTGGAGGTAGACTGTGCAGAGCCATGTGTAACATGGTAGGATTTTTGCCTTTGTTGAGTGAGGTGTGTGGCCATGGCAAGGTTTTAGCAGAGAATTACCAGGAGGTATCTCATGTTTCAGTGGGATCACTCCAGCTGCCATGGCGGGAACAGACCTTAAGTGTATAAAGCTAGAGGCAGTGGGGTCAGCTAAGACAGCATTTCAGTAATTGTAGGGAGAGACAACAGCAGCTCAGGCCAAGGTGATCAGGCCAAAGTGATCAGGCCAAAGGATGACAGGTAGCTGGATTCTGGACCTATTTTGAAGGCAGAACCCAATTCCTGGCGGATTGACTATGGTGTGCAAGAGGAAAGGAGGAGTCAATGATGAGTATAAGGTTAGGTGCCTAAGCCAATAACGACTATTCAGAGGCTGATTAAAAGTACAATATCGGTACAATGGAATATTACTCAGCCATTAAAAAAAGAATAAGATCTTACCATTTTCAAAAATATGGATGGACCTAGAGGGTATAATGCTAAGTGAAATAAGACAGTCAGAGAAAGACAAATACCATATGATTTCATATGTGGAACTTAAAAAACAAAACAAACAAATAAAGAAAAAAGAGACAAACAAAAAAACAAACTCTAAAATACAGAGAATAAACTGACGGTCGCCAGAGGGGAGGTGGTTGGAGGGATGGGTGAAATTGGTGAAAAGGATTAAGAGTACATTTATTGTGATGAGCACTGAGTAATGTATAGAATTGTCAAATCATTATATTGTACACCTGAAACTAATACACCACTGTATTTTAATGATACCTGAGTGAAAAAAAAATAATAATAAATTAAATGTAAAAGAACAAAAGAAATGAACAGGATAATAAAAACAACCATCTGTAAGGAGACCATGTCAAACAAATTTACAAATTGGATAAATTAATAATTGGGTTGAAAGCCTTGAAATAGTTTTTTCTCATGCATGGGAAGTTAATGTAAAGCCAAAATCCAGTTCTTATTGTGGCAGACATTTTCAACTTCAAAAGTTGGAGAGGTAGGATTTCTACATATCTGGCTTCTCCCTAATGATCAATTAGGTTAAATGTGTCTTATTCTCTTAATATTATGGGAATGCCTGAAAATTTTCAGCTTCAATCACTTTTGCCTTTTCTAATAAAGCTCCTGTAAGAATTTTCTTTACCCTTCCTTCCTCTACTTACTCCTGACTTAGATATCTGTGCATGATGGCCTATATGTCTGTGTACCCCTAGAACCACATGTTGAAGCCTTAACCCCCAATGTGATAGTATTTGGAGATGAAGCCTTTGGGAGGCAATTAGATCATGAAAGTGGAGCCCTCATGAATGAAATTAATGGCCTTATAAAAAGAGACACCAGAGAGCTTATCTACCACATGAGGACACAGTGAGAAGGCAACCACCTGCAAGCCAAGAAGAGAGATTTCCCCAGAAACCAAATCAGCTGGCACCTCATTAATGGGCTTCTGGCCCCCAGAACTGTGAGAAAATAAATGTCTGTTGTTGAAGTCATGCTGCAGTCTATGTTACTTTGTTATGGCAGCCTAAATGGACTAAGACACCGTGTGTCCAGTCCATTAACTTACCAATCAGTCTCTGACCTCTCCATTCAAATAGTCCTTATAAATCCACCTCTTGCAAGCAACACTGCTGATCTGGATAATGCTCTCTCCTCAACACTAGTCCAAAAGCAAGAACTACCTGTCGGTCAACATTGACAGTCTGTTCTACACATATATCCTATTACTAAATGTCCAAAATAAAATTAACCATCCCGCATTTCTTCCTCCATCCTAACCTCCCTTCCTCACTTCTGTTAATGTCACTATCATCCTCCAAGTCACCCAGGTTAACAAACCTAAGACTCTTATTTTCTCATTTCTGTGTCTCTGCTCCACAAATCCAATCAGTTGACAGTATATTATCCTACGTATATCCTGTACATTATCTTATCCTTGAATGCATCTCATCTACTTTATTTCCACTATCATTTTCTAGCCAATCCTGGAGACTTCTCCCCTAGACTACTGCATTAGTCTTCTCATTTACTCCCCTGGCTTCAGTTGCTCTTTCTTCAAGACCATCTCTCACAAAACATCCTGATAAATCATCTGCAAGTGCAAATCTCATCATATTATCCCTCTGCTCAAAAATCAATAGTAGTGGGGCGCCGCGGTGGCTCAGACGTTAAGCGTCTGCCTTCGGCTCAGGTCATGGTCCCGGGGATCGAGCCCCGCATCGGGCTCCCTGCTCAGCGGGAAGCCTGCTTCTCCCTCTCCCACTCCCCCTGCTTGTGTTCCTGCTCTTCCTGTCTGTCTCTCTGTCAAATAAATAAAATCTTTAAAAAATAAAAAAATAAAAAAAAAATCAATAGTAGTTCTCCACTGCTGGTGGAAAAAAGTCAGATACTCATTTCTCACCCAGTTCCTCCTCAAAATGTGGTTTCTGTATGCCTTTCTGTCTTTAATTCTTGCTATTCCTCTCTATACACTCCATATGCAGGTTTGCAGGGAACACTATCCTCACTTGCTCTGGCTTCTCTTCTACCTGCAATGCCTCCCTGAGCTTTGCTACATGTTCAAATCCTTCAAGACTCAGGCAAAATCTTATCCTTCTCTCTCATGATGACTCTTCTGGTCCCCATTCCCTCTCCTTTAAATACCATCAACATTTTAACTGGACCTTTAAAATGGTCTAATTTTGACTGTGCTCTAAATTTTGCCTGCTTATGGTTCATCCTGGGTAACTTCAGCATTTAACATATTTAAACATATTGTGTTTATTAGGATAATGCTAGCTGCTTTAACAAATAAACCCTCAAATTGTGGTGGCCTAACACAATAAAAATTTCTCTCAGGTAGGAATCTAATGTGGGAGTTCCTGCTCAGTAGACATCCGGCTCCACCCTCAGTGCAGAGTCTGCTTGTCCTTCTCCCTCTGCTCCTCCCCTACCCACCCTCAATTCCATGCTCGCTCTCTCTCTCTCACTCTCTCTCAAATAAATAAATAAATAAAATCTTTAAAGACCACATTCCATCCATTACTAGTTCAACCTCTCCTTCATGTTCCAAAGCTAAAATGTACGCAACAATGGAAGTTGACATTTATGAGTGCTTCCTGTTTTGCCAGGCTCAATTATACACATTTAACGTGTATTGAGGCATTATAATATTTAACTTGCATTAATATCTATTATAACATATAATGCTATTTTATAATTATATATTTAGTTATAATTCCATTATATACTAGTTATTATAAATGTATAATGGATATATTATAATGTGTTACAATATATATTATACATTATGGTACAGGTTAAATATTACAATGCCTCAATACATGTTAACGTATATAATTGAGCTTGGCAAACAGGAAGCATCACAAGTGTCAGCTTCTATTGTATGTTATAAAATATTATCATATAGTATGATATATATATGTAGATACCATAATATATACTGTATATACACTATATGACATCACTACCATGTTCTTTATACAGATGAGGAAACTAAAGCACAACGTAACTAAGTTACTTATTCACAGTCTCAGAGTGAGCAATGGCTCCTGCAGGTGTGAACACGGGCACCTGGACGTCACAGCCAGAGCTCTAAGTACAAAGGTTAGCCACCTGTGCTAATTCTCTTGATTCACAGGCCTGTTTGTCTTCCCAGACATCAGACCACGAGGCCACAGAAGACAGGAACTGTGCTGTCTTTCATCACTACACTCCAGTCCCTAACATTGCCTGGCACACTCCAATAAATATTTGCTGAATTGAATTGATTAAATTCAGGGCAAACTGCTACTAAGAGTAGGACTAGAGTTTAGAATCTGCGAGGTTAGAGGAGGAGCAATGATTTCTGCCAGGAAAAGATAATAGCCTGGCATTTCGAGAGGCAAGTTAAAGTCCAAGTGTTTCATGAACCTCTCACTATTTGTAATTCTGGTGAACTTCTGCATTCTGGGCAGTGGATCAGGACTGGAGAGCCCACACAGTAAGGAGGCCTGTCGAGAACACCCTTGTAACTCTCTTCTTGCATGTCTTTCTGCCAAACACTGCTCAAAACTCAAGAGACAGGAATATGCATTTCTGTTTGCATTGCAAGTTTAGGAAATACGTCGGAGACAGAGAAAAATCCCAGGTCTGTACAAGTTCATCTTTTATGTTTGGAACATAAATAAAAATAAGATTTGTGGTGTGAGGAAGTGCTTAGGATTTCCTAATCAGGTGACGTGGCCACATAAACATAAAAAAAATAAGATTTGTGAGGGACTCTAGCTATCACAGAGCACAGTTATATACAGTATCTTGCTTAGTCCTTCCAAACCATACCCAGTCAAACCTTACCACTTTTTACCAAGCAAGAGGGAATGGGTTTTCAATTGGTTATTGGCTTGTGTTGTTGTTGCTGTTCTGCTAATTTTTAATGAACCAATATTTAGACTTTCTGTGAAGAGAGTGTATTGAGTTCACACTTTGTTCCTCTGTTCCAAACAAATAGAAGTGACAAGGAAAAAATATATATATACATATTTTTGTATACACACACACACACACACACACACACACAATGTTGCCAGGAATCAATGGGAAAAGAAAAGATTACCTTTCTTGGATAAAGAATGGAACAAAGACAAATGAGTGAGAGGGACTGCAGCAAGAAGCCTCCTGGGCTCTGAGACTGCAGTAGAGCTGAGGATTCAGCTTCTGAGCATGACTGAAATTAAAGTTAAGCCACCATCCAAGATGGGGAGCCAGAACTAGGCTCATGACTCACAGCCAGTGGATGGTTACACAGGATTTTCCCATGTATGGAAAGGAGAGGGGGATACCTGCTGCCTACCCCTACCTGGAGCTATAGATCGTAGCAAGTCTTAAGCCTGAGAAAGCCCAGAGGACACAGGCACTACCTCTCAACCAGGAATGGAATCGAGAAAAATGCTGACTTGGAGACTGGATCTACAACATTCCTATTATTGTTGTGTGTGGAACAGGATTCCTGAAATGCTAAGGTAGGACATAGGGATCTATACACCAGCCTGGGAACAAGGAGAAGGCAACAATAAAATCATTAAGGAGGGTGGGATTAATACAGATGGAGAGAGAGAAATAAAAGTCTCTTTTAATTCAAGTCAGACCCTAGTTTTCCTTCCTAGCCTAACCCTGATAGAATAGAAACCAGGAATTAGAAATGCTAGATGCCACTGCAATTGGAGACACAGTGCAACAGAGACTAGAAGGAATGATTAAAACTGTGTATATGTATAAGAAGACATGTCCTATACCCAAAATGACATAACTAATGTTCCCATTCCACTCATCTCCAGGGCCACAAAAGACTGCAAGTATAACATTGGAGCCACTGAACCAGAAGATTTTGGACTCAAGGACATCAGGTATAGTTGAGGGAAAATGCAGAACTAAAAATGCTAAAATTAAAAGCCAAGCACCCATTTTTTACTCAGTTCCCAGAATGTCATCCGCCAGGTTTATGCCCACAGACAAGAGACTGGAGGATACAGCAATGTCCATAGAAGACAGATAAGCCCGAGTGAAAAGACCTACAGTTACTGGACAATTAGAGATTCTGCAAGGAAATAACTATTTGCTCATTTGCCCAGCAGTAAAGCTCACCACTCAGCATGTCCTGACTCCACAAGATGGGTTTTTGATGAGCTTTTAAGGGCTTTTTCCCCCCCAATATAAATGGACAGTGAAGAATCACCAGCTGCTTAAAAAATACTACTAATATAACAAACAGACTGACACAATTCTTTCAAAAAAAGAAACAAAAGAGATTAAATACAGGAATCAGAAGAAATCATCTTTAAAAACCATAAAAAACCCCAGAGAAGTAAAAGCTATTGCAACTATGAAACAGGAATGAGCACTATTTAAAAAGGACAGTCATAAAACAAACAACAACAACAAAAAAGAGCTCTTCAAAATTAAAAATATAACAACAAATATTTTTAATTCAATATAATACTTGGAAGATACATTGAGGCAATCTCCCAGAACCACAGTGCAAAAAGCTAAAAAAGGGCCATGTGCACCCCAATGTTCATAGCAGCAATGTCTGCAATAGCCAAACTGTGGAAAAAGCCGAGATGCCCTTCAACAGATGAATGGATAAAGAAGATGTGGTCCATATACACAATGGAATATTACTCAGCCATCAGAAAGGATAAATACCCAACTTTTACATCAACATGGATGGGACTGGAGGAGACTATGCTAAGTGAAATAAGGCAAGCAGAGAAAGTCAGTTATCATATGGTTTCACTTATTTGTGGAAAATAAGGAATAGCATGGAGGACACTAGGAGAAGGAAGGGAAAAATGAGGGGGGGAATTGGAGGGAGAGATGAACCATGAGAGACTATGGACTCAGAGAAACAAATTGAGGGTTTTAGAGGAGAGGGGGGTGGGGGGATTGGTTAGCCCGGTGATGGGTATTAAGGAGGGCATGTACTACATGGAGCACTGGGTGTTATATGAAAACAATGAATCGTGGATCACTGCATCAAAAACTAGTGATGTATTGTATGGTGACTAATACAACATAATAAAATAAATTTTTTAAAAAATCCACATACACCATGATCACAGCTTTTTAATGAAAAAGAAACTGTAAATGCTAAAATGTAACAGTACTTTTTGCTGATTATTCAACCTTCAGGAAACATAACAAATATCATATTTTAATCAACCATTAAAAAAAAAGCTAAATATAGGTAATATTTTTTTAAAAAGAAGATCTATTTAGGAGGGCCAACAGCTAAAATTAGGAAATCTGGAGGAGAAGAAACAGGAGAATAGAGAAACACAGAGAAAGAAATAACCAAAGAGATAATACAAGAACTTCCCAGAATTGAAGAACATGAGTGTAGAGATTGAAGGGCACCACTGAGTGCCTAATGCAATCCCAGTGCAATAAAAGAAAAAGACACCAAGGCATAGTGTTGTAAAATTTTAGAACAGCCAAAGATCCTAAAAGGAAAGTGATCTTAAGCATAGAAGTCTATACCAGTACAAGCTATCAATCAAATGCAAAGGTAAAGCAAAGAGTTTTCCAAACTGACAACATTCTTTCACCTGTCATGGATTCAGAAAGACAACAAGGGGTGTGTTCTACCAAAGTAGTAAACTTAAAAAGAGAAAACAATGGATCCAAAAATATAGGGACTTCAACCCAGGAAAGATGCTAAGGTAATTCTCATGATGATGAGAAAAGGATATCCCAAGTAACAGCTGCTCTGTAGGTCCAAAGATCAGAGTAGTCAGTGCACAAAGACATAAGGCTTCAGGAGAGAGACGCCTGTCTTTTTCTGTCTACCATTTTCTCTCTCTCTCCCTCATACACGCACCCATACACTCCTGATATATTGCTTAAAGTGTCTGCATATACTAAAAAGAGATTTCATTACACTTTTGTGAGTTTTAGAATGAACTAATAATAGGTATACAAAAAACAATGAATCATGAAACACTACATCAAAAACTAATGATGTACTGTATGGTGACTAACATAACATAATAAAATAAAATTTAAAAAAAAACTAAGAAATAAAGAATTTAATAACTCTAGAGAAAACAATACCTAAAATATACTCTTGTAAACAAGAAAGGAAAATTAATCTTAGTATCCTACATTGCTGAGTGGTGAATAATATTTATATACTATAATGTAAATATTCTTTAAACAAAAAATAGGATTATACTGGAAGAGAGAGAGATAGAAATCAAATTATTTATCTTCCAAAGTAAAAAATAAATGGATAATATCTAAAAATGAAAAAAATAGCAGTATATTAATATCTAAAATTGAAAAACCAAGAAACAGAAATATACTCATGTTATCTAGAAATACCAAGGGGTTAGGTAGTGGGGTGGGTAAATACAAAGAGACACCGAAAAATTTGAAAGAGGTTACCCCTGGAGATTGATAATTAGGACTGTATTCTACTACTATAGAACTATTTGACATTTTTTTTTAAAGATTTTATTTATTTATTCATGAGAGACAGAGAGAGAGAGGCAGAGGGAGCAGCAGGCTCCCAAGGAGCAGGGAGCCCGATGCAGGACTAAAACCCAGGACACTGGGATCATGACCTGAGCCAAAGGCAGACGCTTAACCATCTCAGCCACCCAGGTGCCCAGAACTATTTGACTTTTAAAACATGTTCACATGATACTGTGATAAATCAAATTAAGTTAAAAAGGGAAAATACAAAAATTCATTAATGTAATATACCATATTAAAAAATACCATATGATTTTTTTAATTTTTTATTAATATATATTATTTGTTTCAAGGATACAGGTGTGTGATTCATCAGTCTTGCACAATTCACAGCACTCACCATAGTACATACCCTCCCCAATGTCTATCACCCAGCCACCCCATCCCTCCCACCCCCCTCCACTCCAGCAACCGTCAGTTTGTTTCCTGAGACTAAGAGTCTCTTACAGTTTGTCTCCCTCAATGGTTTCATCTTGTTTCAATGTTCCCTTTCCCCCATGATCCTCTCTCTTGTTTCTCAAATTCCTCATATCAGTGAGATCATATGATACTTGTCTTTCTCTGATTGACTTACTTTGCTTAGCATAATACCCTCTAGTTCCATCCATGGCAAGATTTCATTTTTTGATGGCTGCATAATATTCCATTGTGTGTGTGTGTGTGTGTGTGTGTATACATACATATATATATATGACATCTTCTTTATCCATTCATCTGTTGATGGACATCCAGGCTCTTTCCATAGTTTGACTATTGTGGACATTGCTGCTATAAACATTGGGGTGCATGTGCCCCTTTGGATCCCTAATTTGTATCTTTGGGGTAAATACCCAGGAGCGCATTTGCTGGGTCATAGGGTAGCTCTATTTTCAACTTTTTGAGGAACCTCCATACTGTTTTCCAGAGTGGCTGCACCAGCTTGCATTCCTACCAACAGTGTAGGAGGGTTCCCCTTTCTCCACATTCCTGCCAACATCTGTCGTTTCCTGACTTCTTGATTTTAGCCATTCTGACTGGAGTGAGGTGGTATCTCATTGAGGTTCTGATTTGGATTTCCCAGATGCTGAGCTATGTTGAGCACTTTTTCATGTGTCTGGTGGCCATTTGGATGTCTTCTTTGCAGATATGTCTTTTCATATCTTCTGTCCATTTCTTGATTGGATTAGTTGTTCTTTGGGTGTTGAGTTTGATTAGTTCTTCATAGATTTTGGATACTAGCCCTTTATCTGATATGTCATTTCCAAATATCTTCTACTCTGCCAGTTGCCTCTTGCTTTTGTTGAATGTTTCCTTTGCTGTGCAAAAGCTTCTTATATTGATGAAGTCCCAATAGTTCATTTTTGCCCTTGCTTCCATTGCTTTTGGCGATGTTTCTAGGAAGAAGTTCCTGCAGCGTAGGTTGAAGAGGTTGCTGCCTGTATTCTTCTCAAGGATTTTGATGGATTCCTGTCTCACATTTAGGTCTTTCATACATTTTGAGTCTATTTTTGTGTGTGCTGTAAGGAAATGGTCCAGATTCATTCTTATGCATATAGCTGTCCAATTTTCCCAACACAATTTGTTGAAAAGACTGTCTTTTTTCCACTGGACATTCTTTCCTGCTTTGTTGAAGATTAGTTGACCATAGAGTAAAGGGTCCATTTCTGGGCTCTCTATTCTGTTCCATTGATCTATGTGTCTGTTTTTGTGCCAGTACCATACTGTCTTGATGATGACAGCTTTGTAATAGAGCTTAAAGTCCGGAATTGTGAAGCCACCAGCTTTGCTTTTCTTTTTCAACATTCCTCTGGCTATTTGGGGTCTTTGCTGGTTCCATACAAATTTTAGGATTATTTGTTCCATATCCTTGAAAAAAGTTGATGGTACTTTGATAGGGATTGCATTAAATGTGTAGATTGCTCTAGGTAGCATTGACATCTTCACGGTATTTGTTTTTCCAATCCACGAGCATGGGATGTTTTTCGATTTCTTTGTGTCTTCCTCAATTTCTCTCATGAGTATTTGATAGTTTTCTGAGTATAGATTCTTTGCCTCTTTGGTTAGATTTATTCCTAGGTATCTTATGGTTTTGGGTGCAATTGTAAATGGGATCAAATCCTTAATTTAAAAAAAAAAAAACGGGCGCCTGGGTGGCTCAGTTGGTTAAGCGACTGCCTTCGGCTCAGGTCACGATCCTGGAGTCCCTGGATCAAGTCCCGCATCGGGCTCCCTGCTCGGCAGGGAGTCTGCTTCTCCCTCTGACCGCCCCCCCTGCCATCATGTGCTCTCTCTCTCATTCTCTCTCTCTCAAATAAATAAATAAAATCTTTAAAAAAAAAATCCTTAATTTTTCTTTCTTCTGTCTTGTTGTTGGTGTATAGAAATGCACCTGACTTCTGTGCATTGATTTTATATCCTGCCACTTTACTGAACTCCTGGGGGTTTTGGGGTGGAGTCTTTTGGGATTTCCACATACAGTATCATATCATCTGCAAAAAGTGAGGGTTTCACTTCTTTGGCGATTTGGTTGGCTTTTATTTCTTTTTGTTGTCTGATTGCTGAGGCTAGGACTTCTCGTACAATGTTGAATAATAGTGGTGATAGTGGACATCCCTGCCGTGTTCCTGACCTTAGGGGGAAAGCTCTCAGTTTTTCCCCATTGAGAATGATATTTACTGTGGGTTTTTCACAGATGGCTTTTACAATATTGAGGTATGTACCCTTTATCCCTACACTCTGAAGAGTTTTAATCAAGAAAGAATGCTGTACTTTGTCAAATGCTTTTTCTGCATCTATTGAGAGGATCATATGGTTCTTGTTTGTTCTTTTATTAGTGTATTGTATCACATTGATTGATTTGTGGATGTTGAACCAACCATGCAGCCCAAGAATAAATCCCACTTGGTCATGGTGAATAATCCTTTTAATGTACTGTTGGATCCTATTGGCTAGTATTTTGGTGAGAATTTTTGCATCCATGTTCATCAGGGATATTGGTCTGTAGTTCTCCTTTTTGATGGGGTCTTTGTCTGGTTTTGGGATCAAGGTAATGGTGGCCTCATAAAATGAGTTTGGAAGTTTTCCTTCCATTTCTATTTTTTGAAACAGTTTCAGAAGAATAGGTATTAATTCTTCTTTAAATGTTTGGTAGAATTCCCCTGGGAAGCCATCTGGCCCTGGGCTTTTGTTTGTTGGGAGATTTTAAATGACTGCTTCAATTTCCTTACAGGTTATGGTCTGTTCAGGTTTTCTATTTCTTCCTGGTTCAATTTTGGTAGTTTATACGTCTCTAGGAATGCATCCATTTCTTCCAGGTTATCTAATTTGCTGGCATATAGTTGCTCATAATATGTTCTTATAATTGTTTGTATTTCGTTGGTGTTGGTTGTGATCTCTCCTCTTTCATTCATGATTTTATTTATTTGGGTCCTTTCTCTTTTCTTTTTGATAAGTCTGGCCTGGGGTTTATCAATCTTTGTTAATTCTTTCAAAGAACAAGCTCCTGGTTTCATTGATCTGTTCTACTGTTCTTTTGGTTTCTGTTTCATTGATTTCTGCCCTGATCTTTATTATTTCTCTTCTCCTGCTGGGTTTAGACTTTATTTGCTGTTCTTTCTCCAGCTCCTTTATGTGTAGGGTTAGGTTGTGTATTTGAGACTTTTCTTGTTTCTTGAGGAAGGCTTGTATTGCTATATACTCTCCTCTTAGGACCACCTTTGCTGCATCC
>NC_138370.1:168753696-168804639 GCF_054177405.1 Leptonychotes weddellii | reverse complement strand
GTACCTCTGAAACAAATAATACATTATATGTTAAAAAAAAAAAAAGGAAGAAGAAGATAGTAAGAAGGGGAAAATGAAGGGGGGAAATCACAGGGGGATATGAACCATGAGAGACTGTGGACTCTGAGAAACAGAGGGTTCTAGAGGGGAGGGGGCTGAGGGGGATGGGTTAGCCTGGTGATGGGTATTAAGGAGGGCACGTATTGAATGGAGCACTGGGTGTTATACACAAACAATGAATCATGGAACACTATGTCAAAAAAATTAATTAAAAAATATAAGAATGTTAGGAACCACTTAAATATTTATCAATAGGAAATCATTAAATGATTTAATAAATTATAAACCAAAAAACAATGAACTAATGCTAAATATATGAAGATGGATAAATCTCAAAAATATAACTTTAAAGAAAAAAATCAGTTGCAAAATGTTAAGCACAGTATGCTGATATATTAAATGTAAAAAATTTATCCTTTACTGATATGCTATAGATTACAGCTAGATTCAACTGTTAGACACGAAGACTGAAGAAATAACAAGCCTGACAGTCTTTGTTTTTCTCATATGGCCAATCTCTGAGGTAATTAGATTCCCAGGCTTCTTCCAGCTGTTTCTCTATCACCAGAGAATGTCTCTGATCTGTAGGGTTCAAGATACAGGCTGTAAGTCCAACCATCATGTCTGAGTTCCAGTAGCAAGATGAGGAAAGGGGCAAAGAAGATGTTTTTTCTGATTTTTAAGGAGATTTCCAAGTAGTTGACCAAATACCATTGCTTCATCTTAAAGGTCAAATCTTAGTACTAAGAGTACACTTACTGCAAGGGCAACTAGGCAACAAAATCTTCCTTATAAAAATCAAGATTCATCTGTTCTGGGAAGAAAGGGAGAATGGATTATGGTAGGCAACTAGGTAATGGCAAACACCCAGTTTACAATAACATTCTAATGGGATTCAACAGTTATCTCTAATTAATGAGGAAAGGAAATGGGATGGGACAACAACATGCAGGGAGTTGATCTGTTTCTGTGATGGTTATTTCTTTTCTATTTTAATTTTTCTTAATTTTTATTTCAGTTCCAGTTACTTAACACACAGTGTAATATTAGTTTTAGATGTAAAATATAGTGATCCAATACTCCTATACATCACCCGGTGCTCATCACAATGTGATGGTTATTTAAGAAACATTATTTGAAGCAAATATGTCAGATATGTTAAGATTTGACAAAGCTGAGTAGTGGGCTTGTGGATATTATCATATCATTTATTTTTACTTTCCCTAAATATTTCACATAATTTAAAAAAATCAAGTTAATTTTTAAAAGCTTAATTTGTTCACCACAACTCTATTTTTAAAAAGATCAATCTAGGGGTGCCTGGGTGGCTCAGTTGTTAAGCATCTGCCTTCGGCTCAGGTCATGATCCCAGGGTCCTGGGATCGAGCCCCACAAACCGGGCTCCCTGCTCTGCAGGAAGCCTGCTTCTCCCTCTCCCACTCCCCCTGCTTGTGTTCCCTCTCTTGCTGTGTCTCTCTCTGTCAAATAAATAAAATCTTTAAAAAAAAAAAAGATCAATCTAAGCACACACATAGACACAAGCAACTTAAAAAAAAAAGAAAAAAGAAAAGAAAAGAACAATACCTATGCCTAATAAATCCTCATCACTGCTGTTAACCAGCATTAGTTGAACACCTACCACATGGAGAGAACTGTGTTGGGCTTTCTTCTAAACAATACATTATAGAATATGTTCCAGGTGTCAGTTCAATTGTGTTGTATTGGCTTGTGAATTCAGGGGGATTCTCTAAATTTCTGATTTCCTTTGAAAAGACCAGTGGACTCCCCTATGGATTCAAACTGTTGTTCTAGTGAAATGACACTCTTCTCTGAAGCAGGACAGGCTATGACCACATTCTTTCACTCCCCTCTGACAAAGATCTATTGAGCAACTATAATTGAGCCCCCTGACTCCACAGATCTCTGCTTAGTTGAGAACGTCCAACAAGGAACATTTTAGGATACCCCCCAACTCCACCACCACACATAGATTAAATTAGATGCCCCTTCTCTTCACTGTTACAGTACTCTGCTTGCTTGTATCTTAGAACTCTTCCCAATCTCACCTCCTTTCTATATTCTGAATGCCTGTTTCCTTATTTATCTGCCCCAAAAGACAGATCTCTCTAAGGGAAGGTACACTGTTTTGGTCACTGTGTATTCCCAACACATTGCCCAGGACATGGTACAAAGTAGGTGTTCAATAAATATTTTTTTGAATAAATGCCATTGTCTTAAACACTGGTGTTGTTACTTGATCAGAACAGAGTAATGACATTTGCAGTCTGCAGCCTTCTTTATTACTTCTCACTTACAAAACTATAAAACATTGTAAAATGTACAACTGTCAGAAATTAATCCCTGAATGTTCATTTTGTAGTAAGTGTTCTTGGAATTTGCTTCGACTGAGATATCAAAATTTAGAGGGTTCAATTACTGGGAAAACATCCCAACTACCAACAGAACAATCACAAGGAATAACCTTCAACTAGGTTGGCATAGTGAAAGATTTAGTGTGAATAACAGATTTTCAGAATGTCTACATCATCAAGAGAAATGGCAAAGAAAAACAAAATCTCTGTCCAAATTTTTAGGTGCTTCATTTATTTCCTGTTTTTCCAGTAAATTCTCATTAGACACAACCCTTAACCTTTTCAGATCTCACTTCTTGTGGAGATAGAGAAGATTTCCCAAAGCTTTACAAAATCAGTGACTAAAGCTTCTTAGGATGCACTGTTCCTTAAGGTTGTCTAGCTCACGCTCCTCAAAGTTACACTGTTAAAAAATCTGGGTTCCATCCACTTTTTATAAGAAGACAATGAACTGCACACATGTAAGGAAACCATTATTCTAGTTATCACCTGTATTAAGTTTAAGGACTTAAAAATCACAAGAGTAGTATTGTTGATAATATTATTATTGCTACTTGTAGTGGGTTGTAGAGTATTTCCCCAAAATTCATGTTCACTCAGAATCTCACAATGTGCCCTTAGTTGGAAATAGGGTCTTTAAAAATGTAATTTGTTAAGGATCTCAGATGAAATCACCCAGGATTTAGGGTTGGCCCTAAATCCAATAACTGGTATCTTTATAAAAAGAGAAGTGAACAGAGAGAGATTCAAAGAAAAGGCCACAAGAAAACATGGACACATAGATTGGGGTTATATCTGCAATAGCCAGAGGCAGTCACTGGCTGCCAGAAGCCACCAGCTACCCCAAAAGGCTAAGAGCCTCTGGAGGGAGTGAGGGTCTGCTGACAACTTGATTTCAGACTTCTGGCCTCCAGAGCTGTGAGAGAATAAATGTCTGTTGTTTAAGCCCCCCATTTTGTCACTTTATTATGACAGCTTAGAAAACTAAAACACTACTGGTTTTGAAAACACCAAACTGATACTACACTACTGCAAAATATAATCAAAAATAATTTTATGACTGGGAAGGGTATAAGAAAGCAGGAGTTCTTAGGAAGCATTAGGAAAACTGGGCTCTACCTTGGCCACAGCCAGGTTCCATGATGTGTGGTGCATACAGAACAAAAAAGTGCTAACTGGGGCAGTAAACAGTGTTGCTCTCAAGTGACCAGTAAAAGTGATTAATTACACACCATGTCAAATGCATTCGTTCAGAAAGAGGCACTTTTTTTTTTTTAACTGGAAGAGAAGTTGGAAATTGTAGAACTCCATAAATACAATAATACTTGGAATTGTTAGCATTTCTCAAGGGCTCATGTTTCAGACACTTCTCCAGTGTTGGCTTGTCACCACTCTGTGCATTAGACACTCTGCTGATACCTGTTTTGCAGATGTCACACAATGGATTGGAAGCTCCATGAGCACAGGGAATTTTATCCATTTGTTTGCTGAACATTGCCCAGCACATACTAGACACTCAACAAATACGTGGTGAATTAAATGGAACTGAGACTTGCCCAAAGAAACACAGCTAGTAAGCAATGAAACCAGGAATCTAGAATTTGCACGCAGGTAATAGGGCTTTTGGAATCATACTCTTAACCAGCATCCCCTCCTGCCACTGACAATGCAAGTGGAGACTTAAATTTCAAAATCTTTAAATAAACCAAGACAAACCATTTCAGGAAATTTTCAAAACAGAGAAAAGAAAATAACCATCCAGTAATCTACCACTTAGTTGATGAGCATTAACATTCTGTTGCTATTTCCTCCTGGGGCTTTATTCTCTTTGTGTTATATATTTTTTATCCCAAAGTTATGTTCAAATTTAAATACATGTTCTGCTTTTTAAATTTGTCATTGTAACAAACCATGTCTCTATACCATTATAAAGTCTTCATAGACAAAACATCATATATCCCATTGAAAGATTGTTATATAATTTACTTCAAGTGTTCCCTATTGCTGGACATAGGTCATTTCCACTGTGTTTTTTTACTACAAACAGTTCTCCAGTAGATACCTTGGCTCATAAACTTTTAACAGTATTTATGATTATTTCCTTAGGATATATCCCAAAACAGAAAAAGAAAAAAAAATAGAAAGACTTCTAGTTCAAGTGGTATAAAAATTTTAAAGGACATTATTACTATCTACTAATGAAATACTTTCCAAAAGGGGCATACCAGTTTATACTACCACCATCAATGTATGAAAAGTGAGAATGGAATGTAGTGGCTACTCTATACACCAAAATATATTCTAATTTCATAAGCAATCAATGATACCTCATTATTTTAATTTGCATTTCTTAGAGGCTAGAATTTTATATATATATATAATTTTATACATTTATATATTTATATATTTATATATATAATATATATATTGCATTTCTTAGAGGTTAGAATTTTATATATATATATATATATAAATGCTATGACCCACAAATTCACTCCCAAAGAAATACTTAAGAGAAACACATGTGTGTGTGTCTACCACAGGAATTTTGTTCATAATACCCAAACATTGGAAACACCACAAATGTCCACCATCAATAGAATGGATAAATCAATTGGGTGTATTCATAAAATGAACACTACAGAGAAAATTAAAAAGAATGAACTACTACATGCAATGATATGGATGCCTCTCTCAGACATTATGTTGCATAAAAGGTGTCAGGCATGAAGAGAAAATACACTATAATTCCATTTATATTGGGTTCAAGGACAGGCAAAACTAACCAATCATAATGTAAGTCAGAATAGTGATAGGGGAAGAGGGACTGTGGGTATTGACTGGGACAGGACATGATGGAGGCTTCTGTGTGCCAGAAAGTTTCTAAATCTTGATCTGTATGTGGGTAGATGGGCGTATACAGGTGTAGAATTCATTGAGCTTACACAATTCACAGCACTCAACATAACATAATAAAAAAAAAGAATTCATTGAGCTTAAAATTAGTTCAGCTTATTATACAAAGGTTATACCTCTATGGAATGGAAAAAAATGTAAAAATAAAAATAAATAACAAAGCATGAATTTTGAAGGACCACGTAAGTATATGAACCCTCTTGTGAAGGTCCTTTAAGGTAAATGGTTCATTGCTCCATTTTATGGGAGTGAGAATTGGTTTTTGGATGATATCACACTTTGCTGTTCAGGGAGTTAGATAATGAACTCACTGAACTATTTACACATATGTTTGAAGGTTATAGAAAACTGGAATGGTGCCCAAAAGACTTAAAAAGTAAAGGAAGTCATTTTAGCAATTACCATCTGGCAAATCTACCACTTCAATTATTATTTAAATTACCCTTTTAGGGACAAAAAATGATAAGCATAAAAAGAGAAGAAAAGCATATAAAAGTCTTCAGTAACTGGGAATGAAACAACACTAGGAATCAGAACTGCATTCTAATCTGGGGTTTTTTAATAAATGATGTCCAGAACACCATGGTTCCCCTGGTTTTCTTCTACCTTCCTCTTTTTTCATTCTCCTTTGGTGCCTCCCAGTCTTCTTCTCTTCCTTTAAATATTGGTGTGCTCTGGGGCCTGTCTCCCTAAGGTAATTGTGTGTAATTCCATGACTTTAGGTAGTACCATCTCTAAGCCAGTGCCTCCCAAATTTACATCTCCAGACGTGACCTCTCATCTAACCTTCAGACTCCTATAACTACCCACTTGACATCTCCATTAGGTGTCTAATAGGCATCTCAAATTTAAGATCTTCATTTTCTATACACACTCTACTCCCCAAAACTACTCTTCTCCCAGCTTCTTCACCTTAGGATGGAGTAACCACACACTGTTCGAAGATCAGAACCCAGACATAGAGAAGGATCATGACATGGGGAAAGCCCCTTTCCACATATGCCGTTATTCCTAGCATTTATAACTACATCCCATATCATATATTAGTATTTTTATTATCTGTGTTTCTGAAAGAAGAATGAAAGCTCTATGACGGCAGGATTTTGGTTAATTGTGGCATCACCAGTACCTAGAATAGTGGTTGGCATGTTGTAGGCACCTGGAATATGTTGGTTCAAAAAATGAATGATGTATTGAACATTACACATTCTGACTGAAATAATTTGTAATAATAACATGAAGGACCATATTTAGTAATACTATCATTTACTCATTGGGTGCTGTAAGGTTTAAGTGAGATAGATTATTGAAAATGTCTTTTTTTTTTCAATAATAAAATGGCAGATTGTTCTGCTGGTCTCTACAGGACAATGGCCTCATAACTCTGACACTGGCATTGCTAGTTGGGAGTCAGAAAGTTTGTGTCCTGACTCTCTCCCTGACTATTAACTGGTGGCCCTTAGGTTCTATGTATAATCTCTCTGAATCTAGGTAGTATCATCCGTAAATTGAAGATAATTAAACCTACCTCACAAGGTTATAATGCAAATTACTTTAAATGATGCAATGTTTATGACCATGCCAAGCAAGTACAAGATCCTCAAAAAAAAAAAAAAGACAAAAAACACTGGTGTCTGTATTTATGTAAATTATACCATTGAGGATTATGCTTTCTTGAGGGGCCAAGTATTATTCCTAAATAATATTTATTATTCTTTTTTCTCCTCATTATAAATACATGCTTACTGTAGAAATTGTGAACCTTCCATCAAAATATTTATTAAATGAAGCTTGCTTAGAATTGTACTTCCTTAAATAACATGACTTACAAAAGCTGTATTTCTTTCTTCGGAGGTGTTACTAATAGTCAATATGGTTGATTTACATGTTTATAATTATAATAATATTAATAAATTTTTGTGATTATTTCCATGATTGAAATTCCCAAATGGAATAACTGTATAAAAGGGAATGGAACCCTCAAACTGAGGGTTGCTGGAGGGGAGGTAGGTGGGAGGATGGGGTAACTGGGTGATGAGCATTAAGGAGGGCACATGATGTAATGAGCACTGGGTGTTACATGCAATGGATGAATAACTGAAGTCTACCTCTGAAACTAATGATACACTATATGTCAACTAATTGAATTTAAATAAAATAAGTTTTTAAAAAAGGGGAATGGAAACCATTGGAGCTTTGAATGCACTTTGTCAAAATTTTGTCCAAAAAACATAGTACTAATTTATACTAAAACCAGCAGTATATGATTGTGTGTTTCCTCCCATCTTCATGAACTATTGAATTTCAGTGTGGGGGGAAAAACACAAATACCATTGTGATAAGCAAAAAAATAATATTATTTTTGTTTTCAATTCAAAATTTAAAACCCCACCGTCCAATAGTAGTGATTGTCAACTCTCACTGATAAAATTCCAGACATCTCTCTATGTATGGAAAGATGTATGGATAGGTAGGTAGTTAGAGAGCAGAGGAGAGAAGGAAAAAGGATGAGATAAGGTTTTATTAGAAATAGAGTTAATTCTCATTATTTGTGGACTCTGTATTTGTGAATTTGTCTACATGCTATATTGTGGTGATCATTTTGCAATATATACAAATATCTAATCATTATGTTGATACACCTGAAACTAATGTAATATGTCAGTTATATCTCAATTAAATTTTTTTAATAAAACTTTTTGTAACCCCAAAGTCAATACTCACAGTGCTTACTTAAGTAGTCATTCACTGACACACATGGAGCAGCCAAAAATTTGAGTCACCCAACTTGAATATTCCCCAGAGGTCAAACAAGCAATGCTCTGTCTTCCTATTTTGGAGTAAACAAGTGTCCTTTGGGGGTGCCTGGGTGGCTCAGTTGGTTAAGCATCCAACTCTTGATTTCAGCTCGGGTAATTACCTCAAGGTCATGGGATCGAGCCCCACACATGGCTATGCCCTGAGTGCTGAGCATGGAGCCTGCTTGGGATTCTTATCTCTAACTTCTCTCTCTGCCCCTCCCCTTGCTTGCACTCCCTCTCTCTCAAAATAAATAAATAAAATCTTAAAAAAATAAGTGTCCTTTATGCAGTCTATTTAGTGCCAAGGTTTTTGCATTTTTGAGCTTTTTGTTGGTGATTTCACTTTTAAAATGCCCCCCAAGCACAGCACCAAAGTGCTATCCAGTGTTCCTAAGTGCAAGAGGGCTGAAATGTGCCTTATGCTGGAAATGTGTATATCAGATAAGTTTGTTTCAGTGTGACTCAGAGCTGTCAGCCCTGAGTTCACTATTGATAAATCAACAACATATGTTAAATAAAGCGTCCTTAACAGAAATACACATAAACAAGGTTATATATTGATTGGTTGATGAAAATGCTGTGATCAGAGGCTTGCAGGATCCTAACCCTGTATTTCCCCTAGGAACCATGGTTCGGTATTTGTTAATTAAGTTTTTGCAATGACTTTATACAACTTAACTACTGTGGATTTCAAGAATCTGCTGTACTTAAGAAAACTTAGAAGTAAGATATTTTTTAATGGATTATACTATAAGTACTGCTATTAATAAAAGTATCAAATTTGTTTTTACTTGAATTAACAGTAAAAGTATAAATCATGTGGAATTAAAAGAACTGCTGAAAATTATTCAATTTTCTTCCCAACAAGAAATATCAATTCCTAAATGATCCCTCTATATTATTAAATCTAAAGGGATGAAAATGATTTTGTACTAAAAAGCTGGAGTCATTGTTTTTAAACTAGGCTTTGACCTTACCATTCATGGACTCTCTGATATGAGCGCATTGGAACACTTATACTTGCCAACACACACATCTTCCCTCTACCTCTCACCCTGTATTTATTAAAGTATTATTGTGGCATTGTCAAAATCTGTGTCATTTGTATTTGGGGCTGTGACCATAAATTCAACAGTTTTTCAGACTTAATCTGTTTTTAATCTGATTTGATATTCATCACCAGTACTTTGAGTGGAGTTTCTCCATACCTGGACTCTGACTTCACAATAAAGTGGGTTGGTATTATTGTTCCTATTATTCTTATTATCAGTGACTATTAGAACAGAACTGCATTGTTATCCTTAGGGCATGGGGCATGCCTTTATAATGCACACACACACAAACACACACACACACAGGCACACAGAACCAAACCACATCACACCTGACAAGAACCCCACCCCCTGCCCAAGCAGGCTCTCTTACAAGGGTACAAACTGGGACAGCCACCCATGTCAGAGAAAGCCAACCACCTTGGGAATACTATCTCCAAGTCCAGGAGCCACACTGCATGGCACATATTGGCAATCTGAAGCTGCCCTAGAAGAAACAACTGCCTTACTATATTTCATTGATTCTAAAATACTCTTTTTTTTCACATTTTAACACTTCTGAAAATGAAGTGTGCTTTATAATTGACGTCATGTCAGAAATTAATTGGCAATGGTTTTGTTTCTTTCTTAGTGGTACACAAAAGCAATGATGGCATTGCACACATACATAACACAATAGTGTGTCACAGACCTTCTGAAAGGCAGCCCATGAACAAGGCTGGGGGACTGTGGGTGATTGGCAGGGAGAGGAGGAGGTTTGGGTAATTGGGGCAGAAAATGGCAAAGGTGAGGGAGTAGGAAGATTCAGAGTCACGGATGAAGAATATTTTAGTTGAAACACCGTGCAAAGGTCACTTGTCCATGATCATCATCCTCAAATATTTGAAGGGCTGCCATGTGGAAAAAGAGAACACACCCGTTTTGTGCAGCTCCTGAGGGCAGAATCAAGACCAATAAGTTGAGTAAATGTTGCTGATTTGGGCTCAAAAAAGTAAGGATTTTCATATTTTTGTTTTGTAAATAAACAAATTGGATGAACTTCCACATGAGAAAATGAGTTTTATTGGAAGGAGTCGGGAAAAGGCATGTTGCTTTACAAGGCATCTCTGCCTTGAATTTAAGATTTGATGTAGCAACTTTTTTCCAGTTTTAAGACTCTAAAATTCTAAAATTTCATGCCTATTTTAGTCCCTACTAAGGAATTATTTTATGTAAATAATCAAAAAGAATAATGAAAGTAGGTGTAGAAAGATGTTATTTGTAAAATAAGAAAGATTCAATCAATATATCCATTCCCTGGGATATGATTAAATAAATACAATGTGATGAAATATACAGCTGATTAAAACAACCACTATGAAAGCCAAGTACCAGAGCAAGGAAAACTATGTGGGATAAAATCTTAAGTGGGTGAATAAATCACCATACATCGTTGCTGATTGTATGTAAAAATATCATGTCTATATATGGACAAGGTTTAGAGGGGAATAGATCAATGAAAACAGATGGTTATACGAAGGGCAGAATTCCAGGTTAGTCTTTTTCTTTTTTAATTTTCAATTTCCATTATTGTTGGGGCTAGCTGTTTCAGCAATCCCTGTTATGAAGATGTTAGCTCTGCTCTTGCTCTAAGGGATACAAACTGGGGCCTTTCCAATGAAAACCATGCAGTGTAAGCTCCTGGTGCTCCTTCCCAAAGCACTTATATCTATAAAGGATAATCTTAAATTGTTTTGACCTAATTAGACAATAAACAGACCTGCTATTTCTTTTAGGCTAGGGACCCCATAAAGAAATGACTGAGAAAGAAAGGGCAACATGAACCAAGAGATTTTGGGGAGCCTCTCACATAGTCCCTACAGACAAAAAGCTCATCATCTAGTGGCAAAAATTGGATCATAAATAATTTAAAAAAAAACTAGCATAACAAATCATACAATGTAAATGAGCACAAAATAGGGGAGGGGGATTCACGGGGAAGGAGACAGAAAGTCAAGTCATTTAGACCATATGGGAGGCATAAAGAAAAACTGCATGGGAAAAAGAACTGCTAAGGTTGGTGGCTTTATTTAATCTAAATAATAAATGCCCTTTTTTAAATCAAATAAACTGGTTTATACTGAAAAATGATAATCTACTGCCCCACTCAGCATCACATCCCCAGTCCTACTCCCTAGAGCCAACCTTTCAACTACTTTATCTACTTCCCCTGGTAATCATTCCCCTATCTCTAAATAAGAGGCTTAAACTGCTATATCTTGTTTTATAAATTTAAAACCTTTTATATTGAATTCCTGTTATAGAAGTTAAGCATTTAGCTTTTTTACACCATCCTCAACTTCTTAATTATATATCAAATATTGTGATTTCATACCCTTTCTTATTGAACTTATAGCTTTTCCTGGAGTTAACTTTTTATAATTTGTTCGTTTTTAAATGTATTTATCACTATTTTTCATTAAGTTTTTATTTTAATTCCAGTATAGTTAACATACAGTGTGATATTAGTTTCAGATGTACGATATAGTGATTCTTCAACAGTTCCATACATCACCCGGTGCTCATCACAAGTGCACTCCTTAATCCCCATACCCTATTTCACCCATCTCCTCACCCACCTCCCTTCTGTGACCATCAGTTTGTTCTCTATAGTGAAAAGTCTGTTTCTTGGTTTGTATCTCTATCCTTTTTTCTTTGCTCATTTGTTTTGTTTCTTGAACTCCACATGTGAATGAAATCATACAGTCTTTGTCTTTCTCTGATTTATTTTGCTTAGCATTATACTCTAGCTCCATCCATGTCATTGCAAATAGCAAGATTTCATTCTTTTTTTATAGCTGAATAATATTCCTATACATATATATATGTATATATGTTTATGTATATATAACCACATCTTCTTTATCCATTTATGGGCTGTTTCCATAATTTGGCTATTATAAATAATGATACTATATATGTTTCTATATTTTTTGTGTAAATATCCAGTAGTGTGATTGTAGGGTCACAGGGTAGATCTATTTTTAACTTCTTGAGGAAACTCCATACTGTTTTCCACAGTGGCTTCCCACCAACAGTGCACAAAGTTTCCTTTTTCTCCATATCCTCACCAACCAACCTTGTTGTTCCTTGTGTTTTTTATTTTAGCCATTTTTATCACTACTTTTTCCCCAACTACCCCAACAGAGCTTTTTAGAATTTTTACAAATGCTCAACCACAGTTGCAAATACTCCATCCATTTCTGCCGCCTGTTCTCCCCTCTTCCACTCAACCGTCCTGCATCTCCTTTCCCAGTACCCTCAGTCCTCTGTTCCTGTCTGGACCCATTGATCTCCAGGCCTGCTATATAGGTTTCATGCTTTGCCTTCTTTTCCCCACTACTCTACCCCAGGCATTAAACACCTTGTTTTTAAAGCCCATGTCTTTCTTTTTCTTGACTGACTCCTCATTTTATAAAGCACATCTTTTATTAGGTCCCTAAGAAAAGATTTGTAGTGGGTACAATGTTTGAGCCTTTTATGTCAGAAAATATCTGTATACTACCTTACACCCTCAATCAATAATTTGGTTGAGTGTAGAACACTAGGTTGAATGTAATTATCCCTCTGAATTTTGGAAATATTGCTCTTCTGTTCTAGCATCCAGTATTGCTATGGTTAAGCTTGAAGCCATTTTGAATTCTGAATCTTGTGTCTGTCTCTCTGTCTCTGTCTCTGTCTCTTGTCTCTCTCTGCCTCTCTTTCTCTCTTATATTCATTCCAAATGTTCTAAAATTTCAAATAATGTGCCTTGCTGGAGGAAGGTCTCCTTGCCTATAAGAAGCAGTCAAGGAGCCTGTCAATGTGAAAGCTCTCACACTTCAGTTACAGAAGACATTCCTACATTATTCCTTTGATAATTTCATTCTTTTCATTTTCTCTTTCATCTTCTTCTGAATATCTTAATGTATTGATATGGGAGTCCCTGGATTAAGCTTTTGATTTCCCTATCTTTTCCTCTTTCTTGTCCATTAATTTTTCCTTTGTTGGGCAATATGGTATTTTTCAATGTTTTTGTGGCCTTTTTAATTTTGGAGAGGGGGAGTATGAAATAAAAATATCATCTTTTTCTCCCCAAGAGTTCTTTATTGTTCTGATATTTTCTTTTCCCAAGCATCCTATTGAAAGTCTATCAATGCAACAAATTTTCTTACCTATATGAAGGTATGAGTTGCAGATTTTTTTGAAGTCTTCCTCTGCTGCCAGCATCATCTCTACTTCACTGAGCTCCTTTTTCATTATTGTTCCATTGGATTATTTATTTCTTTGGTTGCTTGGTTTTTTTGGTGTGTTTTCCTCACTTTCTGTGGAAGGCCTTCCTCAAACACCTAGTTATCCTGGATATTCCATTAGTTTTTTAAGTATAAAGCACCAAATGTTTTATCTGAAGCACTGTGAACATGGGCAGAAACTTAATTGCTGGGTTTTACTTGGGATAATGCAAAGGCATTCCATCCTTGTGGGTGGAAAACTCCGGTCTGTCTCTGGAAATCTTTTCTCTGGAGCTATTTCATTTCCCTACAAAATGATCTTCCAATCTGCTGCTAGAGAGGTTCAGGAAAGGGATATGGGGACAATGTGCTATAGTTTACTGGAAGCCTAATGTCAATTTCAAAGGAACACTGGGGTTATCCAAGTGGAGGGAGTAGAAGGAGCAGTCCAGGCAGATTTCAAATGATGGTCTTATAGCAGATATATAAAATAATCTACCTATGGATAAGGTCTTCAGCCTGTTCCAGAAAAGACATTGAAGTAGCATAGTACTCAATATTCAAGCTCAAGATCTGGAAGGATATACACTTCATCGGATATACACTTCATCCCAGGTCTCTTACTTAGTAGCTGTATATCTATTGGGAAAATTTAACCTCTCTGGACCTCCATTACCTCATCTGTCAAATACAGAGAATAACTGGACCTACCTCATAACCTTATTGAGCCAATTAAAGGAAATGATGCTTTGTGAAGAGTTTAGCGTCATGTCTGGCAAAATAGTAAGCACCAAATAAACATCAACTATTGTCAGTAGCAGCAGCATATAACTACACAAATACACATTAATAAAGAAAATTTGGCTAAAGAGACAAGCAAAAATAATTTAGATAAGCAGAAAAGAAAATTGTATGAAGAGTCATTGATGGAGTTATGAAAGCCTTACATTTGATTCTGTTTCCTGACAGAAACTAGAGTTATTTGAAGGGTGAAACTAAACATGAGTATATGTGCAAGGTGCTACATAGGAACCTCTCACACAGGTACTTATTAAATGGTAGCTATTTTGTTATCATTATTGTTAAATGCAGTAAGAGTGGGACAAAGAAGCCACCTTGAAAGTTTAGAAATGGAAAGTGGGATTATGTTGTAAAGCAGATTGACTGTCAGCCTTAAAAGCTGGCCTTGAGATGCTCTGATATGCCAGCCAATCCCTGGTATAATGAGAAGCCCCACTGTGTTCCCCTCCAGGTTCTTGTACTTGCCTTGATACCTCTCATTACCCATTCATCCCTTTTCCTCAAGAGACTATAGCTGTGAGTGGGAGGCACTCAGTGGGTCTAATTCTCCTCTAATTCCCAGCACCTAGCAATAGGTTTCGATAATACATGAAAACTGGTTGAATGTTCTACATAAACATTTTTTAAAGATTTATTTATTTATTTGAGAGAGAGAGAAAGAGAGCAGGGGTGGGGGAGAGGAAGAGGGAAAGTCCCAAGCAGACTCTGCACTGAGCACTGAGCCCGATGTCGGGTTTGATCCTATAACCCTGAGACCATGACCTGAGCTGAAACCAAGAGTCGGTCATTTAACCAATTGTACCACCCAGGCCCCCTTCTACATAAACATTTTTTTAAAGTATTTTTATTTATTTTTGAGAAAGAGAGAGAGAACAAGCAAGAGGGGGGAGGGGCAGAGAGAGAAGCAGGCTCCCCAATGATCAGGGAGCCAGATACAGGACTCGATCTCAAGTCCTGAGATCATGATCTGAGCCGAAGGTAGACGCTTCACCAACTGAGCCACCCAGGCGCCCTACATAAACATTTTTAAGAAGAGCATGGGGTGATAGGAAGGATTGAAAATAGCTGGTTTGCCATGTCTTTCATTTAATGCTCATGCCCCAAAATATCCCATATCCAGACTTTTTTTTAACTAAGTTTTTATGCATAAACTAGGCACATTGAGTGGCACCTAAGTCAGCAACCTAATCTGACTCCAACTCTTTTCACAAATCTCCAAGGCTGGTAAATCCCACACGAGCCTACCTGGCAGCACTAATTTCCCACCGGACGAAAGAGTTGATAGCAAAGTGTTTCAGGAAAAGCTTGCAGTGCTGACTGTATTCCTTTTTACCTCATGCATTTAGCATGCTTTTCTTATTAGCTAGACATTTTGTCACAGATTATTAAAATGAAACAATGCTTGTTAAAACAAATGGGTAAAAGATTCTCTCTATAATGTCTTGAATTTTACTCTTTATAGATGCCAAATTGTAGGATTCAATAATGTTTCCTGACACCAAAGGGAATGAGTGACTTTTTCTGCAGAGTACCTGGGGTTGAGAAGCATCCTATGATGAAACCTCATGCTTTGAAGGTGCATTTATAGTTCTCAAAGTGTTTTCATGTATTTATATCATTTGGTTCTAGCCAACTATCCAGTGAGAATAAAATTCCATTCTTCCAATGGAAAAACAAGGACTCAGCGAGGTTTAGGTGACTCAAGTCAAGGTCACACAAGGTATTGAGAGCACACAGCATGGCAAGAAAGTAGCTGGATGAGCAGTAGTTTTGGGCAAGAGAGCTGGGTTCTCCTCCTGGCTGTGAGTCTAATAAGCTATGCAACCTTGGGCAAGCTACCTCATCCTTCTGGGTCTCAGCTTTCTTATTTGAAAAATGAGAAGGTTAAAATAAGAACCCTTCCAAATTTAATATTCTGAAATTATAGAATCCAACCTGGACTTTCTGAGCTCTTTCCACAGAATAGGACAAGGTAGCTTATCCTCTGGGATTAAACCTCTTCTATTACTAAAGAACCCAATGTATCTCTGTTCCTCAATTTCCAGTTGCTTACCCTGAAGGAGAGTGAACTATATACAAAGGGATTGAGTACCTGCTATTTGTCAGGCACTGTACTACACAGTAATGATGCCAAGCCAAGGGGACCTCATGCGTACCCTCAAGAAACTTACTGCCTGGTGGAGGCACATAAGTGGCTACAGAGCTATGTCATGGCTCCAGTAATGGAGAGGTGATGGACAAGGTGTTAAGGAAGTATTTTAAAAAGCAAGCTCAGGTCTGTCTTCCTTAAGAAGTGATGTTTAAGTTGACTCTTGTTAACCTACAGGAACAAGACATTGTGACAATGGATAATAGCAAGCACACAGTCAAGAAGGCAGGATGCATCTAGAGAAGAGTCAATCCTTCCGGACTTGGGACAAAACTGGTGGAAAGAAAAGAAATGTATAACAAGAGATTCCAAGAATGGGAAGTGGGATGAGATCCCACTATGAATGACTCCTCTTGTTGCCATTTTAGCCTGGTTTTATTTATTTATGTTCTGCCTTGTTCCCGAAAGGATCTGAGGTGGTTTAAGTGATAACAGAAGCAAAAACAAAAACAAACAAACAAAAATAACAAAACAACAATTCAGAATGGCTTAAATAACAGGGAACTATATCTGACTCAGAAGAGGTACAGTGAGAAATAACTAGAAAGCAAACTTTCTAGTTTTTAGATTGTGATACACAACACATACACACACATAAACATACAAATCCAAAATTTTTGAAACAATATTAAACTTTTCTAGATACCAAAGCATTTTTTAAAAATCCCAGTATGTTGATTAGACTCTGTGGTAGACATCTATTTTTATTTTTATTTTTTGCTGAGCAACAAAGAAGAAGCCTAGAGACCAGTGAGACTTCAGGATTTATTAACTGAGAGACACTAGCTCAGCTCTTGTGCAGTTTTGGGATCATACTTTCCTCAATGTTTTTACTTCCCTCCAGCTCCGATAGTTTCCTATGTGGAGATAGAAAATGTTTGGCTCAAGAAAATACCCCTCTGTCTCTCTGGCCTGAGGTGGGTCACATACCCATTCACGAATCAGTTCTCAAGTCCAGGGAACTGCCAGGTGCTGACTGTCTTAGGCCTGCATTCCTGAACCACTGTGCCACATTGGAGGGATTACCCCTAGACTGCTCGTGTCCACCTCTGGAGCTGAGGATGGAGCCAGCCTCCCTGAAACCATAGGCTGTGATGGGAAAGGATGCATCAGTGAATGCACACTGAGGTAGTTTACAATGATGAAGAAAAGGATGGATGTAAGATATATAAACAGCAATGTCCACTGCATTTAGAATACATTAAAAAATGATATAGACACCGTGATGCTACATAATGGTATTATTACAATATTATCTTATAGTATACATAATCATATATACTACATAGTAATACATAATGCTATTGTGTTATAAATAAAAAAAATAAACGTGAAGGGATAATAAAGGTAAAACAGTAAGATGAAAACAATGATATTGTTGCTAGACAGATTCCAAACAGTACAAGTCCCAAATAAACATTGAAGATGAAATTGTAATTTAGTTTTGAGTTTCCTAGCAGCCAAATCAAAGAAGGAACTTTGATCAGTTAAAAAGAATCATAGTATACTTTGGAAAAGCAAAGCTATTTCTGGCCCGGAGTCCTCAGAGAAATATTTTTCCTGTGGTTTTTCATAAAAGGACCACTGATGTTATGGAACTCTCAGCAACATCCCTATAGTATACATAACAGCACATTTTAAAACATCTATCCACACCAACTCAAATTTAATTTAAGGTGTTCGGAGATTTTTAATCCAAACAAAAGCAAATCCAAACTCTTGAAAGCCTAGGATTAATCCAAGCATGAAGTCTACACTGATCGGAGCCATGTTTCTCAAACTGGGATAAAGTGAGTACCCGAGGGGATACAACAGTACATAAAAATGGTGGATCTTCCTGGTGATAGGTAGGAAGCCATTTAGGCCTGACTTTTTCTTGGTGGTGCCGGATTTAAAACACTGATTACATTATATGTTAAAAAAAAAAAGAAAGAAGATAGTAGGAAGGGAAAAATGAAGGGGGGAATTCAGAGGGGGAGACGAACCATGAGAAACTATGGACTCTGAGAAACAAACTGAGGATTCTAGAGGGGAGGGGGTGGGGCAATGGGTTAGCCTGGTGATGGGTATTAAAGAGGGCACGTACTGAATGGAGCACTGGGTGATATATGCAAACAATGAATCATGGAACACTACATCAAAAACTAATGATGTAATGTATGGTGATTAACATAACATAATAAAATAAAAAAATTTTAAAAAAATAAAACATTGATTACATATCTTAAAAGCCAACATGTATATATACAGAATAGACTATAAATGCATCCATGCTTTGAAAGAGGGAGCAGGAAACCTCAGTGAAAGGAATATCCCACTTGTGTGGACAGCCCTAGGTCTACACGCCCTAACCCCCGGAGGGACGCTATCATGCTCTTCTCCCCTTGCGGTTTGTTCAGGGAGATGCTTGAAAACACTTTCCCCTGCACTCCCTCCTCTGGCCAACTCCTAGTCACCTCTTGTGGCTTCTGGTAGTCCTCCCATTATGTCACTCTTCACATTTTACTGCAGGGACTTGTTTAATATCCTTCTTCCCTGATAGAGAGTAAGGAACTGGCTGCTTTGACACTTGGATTCCTGGCACAGTGTCTGGTCTGGCCTGAGGGATCAATGGATTAATACGTTAATGAACTAAAGATACCCAGTTGCTATGGGTTGAATTGTGTCCCCACAGATTCATAAAAAGTCCCAACCCCCAGTACTTCTGAATGTGACTTTATTTGGAGATGGTCTTTACAGAGTTAATCAAGCTAAAATTAGGTCATTAGGGTGGGCCCTAATCCAGTATGACTGGTGTCCTTATAAAAAGGGGGAATTTGGACATAGACATGCGCAGAGGGAAGATGCTGTGAAGACAGAGCCAAGGAGAAAGGCCTGGAATGGGTTCTTCCCTCAGGGGCCCTCAGAAGGAACCAACCCTGCTGACACATGGCTCTCGGACTTCTGGCCTCTAGAACTTGGAGACAATGACTTTCTGTTGTTGAAGCCACTCCCTTTACAGTTCTTTATTACGGCAGTGCTAGCAAACGAACACACTGATTTTCAGATACTTCAGATGACTGCCCCCTCCATGAATACATTTCTTCCAAAAGGGCATTTGAGGAAATCAAGTCCTTTACAAGGACGGTGAGGATGACATTGCCTTCCTCTGCAGCCATTGTTGTGGTGACAAGGCGAAGCCTGTTTTGGGAGATGGAGGTGTGCTCCAGGAACGAGGGCATCCTTCTCCCTTCCCACCCCGTTCCAAGCCCTGGATCTGACAGATACACACAGACCATCTTGTGTATAAATGAGTTCTAATGTTAATTAGCTGTGTGACTTGGGGCCAGATGATCAACCTCTCTCTGTTCCTTCATCGCAAGGAAGAAATGATATAATATACTTAAATCCAAACCAAAGTACTGCCCATAGAAACTCCTCATATGATGCCCCGTATGTAATAGAACTCCAAAAATGTGAGTCTCCTTGCTTGCTGTCTTGCTATCCTTATAAATGGAATACGTATTTCCCCACAGGAGGAAGCAGGCATCTAAATACTTCACAATTTTAAGACATCTTTTTCCTTTCATATTATAATCTGCCACCTTCAACATTAGGCAGAAAAATCAAGGAGATAGTTTGAGTAAAAAGATGACAAGTATCATTTTATTTTGGAAAGAACTAAATTATTATGAACTAAACATCTAAACTAGTATCTTAAAATTTTTCGTTAAAAACGATCCCGGTCCATTAAGTTTCCTTATAAACTTTGACTGAGGTTTACACTTAAAACAAATGTTTTTAATTTCATTATACACTACCAAACCAACCAAATCATTGTATGTGTAAATTCAACCTCCATATCTTGCAAATGTGCTTTTTTTCTAGTGCCTTACTCTGTATGATTTTCGTTGTTTAATTTTTTTTCCCTTTATTTTCTTCTCAGTAGCTGTGTTCCTTAAACCGAGAAGAGACCAAAAAGAATAACATTCTCAATCATGGGTTTGAGGCTGTTTGATTCCAGTGATTACTTCCTAAAGATTAAAGCAAAATATAAACTAGCATACTTTTCCAGAACTAGCAACAAAGAGATGATTTTGGTACAAATTAATTTACCGTGAAAGAAAAGAGAAAATTCAGTACTATTATTACTCCAAGCCCTAAACATCTTTGCAAGAATACCAAAACCCTAGGTTAGCATTCTGTTTCACTTAATATAACCTTATTAATAATTATTAAACAGGGTCAAACATGATGTAAAAATTAAAGAGTTCTACTAATATATACTTAGCATTATCTATGGAGCATTTGGTTACCTCCCGCACATTTTAAATTCAGGTGTAAATCATTAAGTGTTTAACAAATTTAAGAGAAGGCAAGCCAGGGTCACTCAAGGCAGGGGCATTTAGGGCAGGGAGAACTGCTAGTTGGCATCCTTGCAACAAATGAGGGAGCCAGGAAAACCACAAAAATTGGTCATAAGCCTATAAAAACCTAGCATAGAAGCACAGAGGGTTAAATGTATCATAGACCTCAGGACATTACTATAATACAACCCAATGGAAAAAAAAATAGGGCAGCTGCAGAGTTTCCTTGAAGGGCCAGGGTCAGGAACCATATACTCTGAAGGATCCCTGATTAGACGAGTCTCTTGAGAACAGTCATTTAATCTCTCAAAGCCATTCTTTATCTCTAAAATGAAAATAGTGATTCTGTCACTGCTTACTACACAGGCTTCTGGTGGAGATCAAAAATAACAAAGCTGGATGGAGTCACTGACATGATTTCACACCCTGACCTGTCCTTTCTCTTCTCGGCTTCCAGGACCCCAGACTGTCCTGTCACCTTCTCATTTGTTGGCCAGTCCTGCTCAGCCTCCCATGCTGGTTCCACTTTCTGATCTCTAAATGTTGGAGTACCCTAGAGTCCAGTCCTCATTCTTTTTCTCTTCTCTATCTGTAGTCTCTCCCTAGGTAATCTCAAAGCTTTAAGCATGATTCATTTTGCTGATCATCTCCACATTTATATTTCCAGTCTTAACTTCCCTTCTGAACACCAGACTTATAAACCCAACTACAGACTTGACATCTCCACTTGATGTCTAATAGGTATCTCAAACTTTATATGGCCAAAATAGACCTCTTCATTCTCCATCATCCAACCCTAGTCCTCCCTATTTTTTTAAAAGATTTTATTTATTTACTTGAGAGAGAGAAGAGCGAGAGGGAGGGAGGGCGAGAGCAAGAGAGAGAGTGCACAGGAGAAGGAGAAGCAGACTCCCCACTGAGCAGAGAGCCCTATGTGGTGCTATATCCCAGGACCCTTAACCGACTGAGTGACCCATTTTAGTCAATGTTATCCACTCAACTGTTCACATTAAAAATCTCTAGGAGATATCTTGAGTCTACGCTTTCTCTCCTCTCTCATATCCAATCCATCAGCAAGACCTAGCAACACTATCTCTGAAACACACCTCAAGTCTGTCCACTTATTTCTACTTCGACCACCACTGTCCTGGTCCAAGCCACCATTTTTGCTCATCTGAATGTTTACAATCGATTCTGAAATAGTTGCCCAGTTTACCAAGTGCCCTCTGCAATCTTTTTTTTTACATTTATTAGAACTTTTATATAAATGTATGACACATAAATAAGCAATGCATTTGATACAGAATTTTTTATTTTAGAAAAATACACATGTGTATATAAAAATAAAATAGAAACTGAACAAAGGCCTACAAGGATACACACATCTATGATGCATTTAACTTCTTAGAAAGAAAATAGGATAGCAATGAAGGACAAAATGGACTTAACGTTTACACATACTATTTCCTTATTTTATTAAAAAACATAAGATCTTCTCAAACTCAACACCCAAAAAACAAATAATCAAGTCAAAAAATGGGCAGACAAGAACAGACACTTCTCCAAAGAAGACATACAAATGGCCAACAGACACATGAAAAAATGTTCATCACCATTACCCAACAGGGAAATTCAAATTAAAACCACATTGAGATACCACCTTACACTAGTTAGAATGGCAAAAATTGACAAGGCAAGAAACAACAAACGTTGGAGAGCTTGTGGAGAAAGGGGAACCCTCTTACACTGTTGGTGGGAATGCAAGTTGGTACAGCCACTTTGGAAAACAGTGGGGAGGTGCCTCAAAAAATTAAAAATAGAGCGACCCTATGACCCAGCAATTGCACTCCTGGGCATTTACCCCAAAGACACAGATGTAGTGAAAAGAAGGGCCATATGCACCCCAATGTTCATAGCAGCAATGTCCACAATAGCCAAACCGTGGAGAGAGCCAAGATGCCCTTCAACAGATGAATGGATAAAGAAGATGTGGTCCATATATACAATGGAATATTACTCAGCCATCAGAAAGGATGAATACCCAACTTTTACATCAACATGGATGGGACTGGAGGAGACTATGCTAAGTGAAATAAGTCAAGCAGAGAAGTCAATTATCATATGGTTTCACTTATTTGTGGAACATAAGGAATAGCATGAAGGACATTAGGAGAAGGAAGGGAAAAATGAAGGGGGGGGACATCGGAGGGAGAGATGAACCATGAGAGACTATGGACTCTGAGAAACAAACAGGGTTTTAGAGGGGAGGAGGATGGGGGGAGGGGTAGCCCAGTGATGGGTATTAAGGAGGGTGCGTACTGCCTGGAGCACTGGGTGTTATACGAAAACAATGAATCGTGGATCTCTACATCAAAAACTAATGATGTATTGTATGGTGACTAATATAACATAATAAAATAACATTAATAAATAAATAAATAAATAAGAACTTGAAATAAACATGTATGTTAAAATGTCAATTCTTAGTTGGACATTTGGATATTGTTCTCTGTAAATTTCTTCTAATGTTCTCAATAAAAAGAACATAAACACATAGAAGGGAAGATAAAGAACAGTAAGTTAAAAGGGAAATATCCCTGAGCCCAAGAATGCATTAAAAATTTAAATTATCCTATGCATAAACAGGTGGCAAAATATTTCAATTTCATGAAAACAAAAAAAAAAAAGGAAGTCCTGCTCTATTCCTTATTTTAATTGGAATATTTCTACTTGCCTCCACACTGTACAAAATCTTGAAAATGTAAATCATATCATAACCTGTTTAAAGTCCTCCAAGGGTTTACCAACACGTTTAGAATCAAACTCAAATTCTTTCTCAAGACCCACAAAGTCCTGCCTTATCTAGCCTCTAACCATCTCTCCAGCCTCCTCTGCTGGCACTCTGATTATCCAACTCCCAGCCATGTTTCCCTTCTCTCTGTCAATCACATGTTCGTTTCCACATGAAGCCCCTTTCCATGGTCCCTCCTACACATGGGCAACTTTTTCCCCCAGAATCTTCTTGTGATGCAAGCTTCTCCAGATATGACAGCCTCAAAGAGACTTCCCTTGACCAAGTGATCTAAAGGAACCACCAGACATTCTCAATCATATCACCCTGTTATAATTCTCTCCACAGCACTAACCACAATCTGATCTTTCACTGTATGTTCATGTATTGGTTTTTCTTCATTGCATCTCCTTCATCCCCCATCCTCTTCCCAGAACATAAATTCTATGAGTGCAGAGGCCATGTTATATTCCCAGCACCAAGAACTGTGCCCAGCACACAGAGGGTTTATTAGTTTATTATTGCTGCATAACAAATTACCGTCATTTTAGTACCTTAAGCCAACACACCATTTATTACTTCACAGTCCTACAGGTCAGGAGTCCAGGCTCAGGGTGGCTAGATTCTACAGCCTGGTCAGGGCATTAAAGGCTGAAATCAAGGTGTCAGCCAGGCTGAGTTATTTTCTGGGTACTCTGGAGAAGACTCTGCTTCCGAGTTCATTCAGACTGTTGGCAAATTCCAGCTCCATGAGGCTGTAAGATTGAGGTCTTCATTCTCCTACTGACTGTCAACAGAGGCCATTCTTAGCTCCTAGAGGCTAACCACATTCCTTATCATGCAGCCTCCTCCATCTTTCAGCCAGCAACTGCATGTTAAATCCTTCCTCTGCTTTGAATAGCTGATTTCCTCTTCTACAATCAGCTGGAAAACTCTTTTCAAAGGAGTCCTGTGATTCAATGAGGCCTACCTGGATAATCTCCAGATCTTAAGGTCAACTTGCCAAGTAATATAAGCCAATTGCAGGAGCAAAATCTATCATATTTATAGCCCTGGGGATTATTTGAAACATGTACACCAGGGGCAGGGAATCTTGGCACCCATTTTAGAAATCTGCCTACTGCAGAGGGTATTCCACAAACATTTGCTGAATGAAAAAATTGAATAACAGATGTGTTCATCTAAAACCATAAATAACTTCACCAATGTCAACATTAAAGTAATTATGATTCATAAAGATGTCCCTGTGACATCATGAAAAGGTTAAACTTGGTACAACTGCCATAGTAAAGACAATCCAGGAAGGCAAGGCTATTTTTGATTTACAGTTTGGGGCTCAGAAAGATAGATTCTAGTCCGCTGGTAAAGTTTAAAAAGATGGAAACAAATACAAGTAAAGAAAAACCATAAGCTTGGGGCGCCTGGGTGGCTCAGTCGTTAAGCGTCTGCCTTCGGCTCAGGTCATGATCCCGGAGTCCTGGGATCGAGACCCGCATGGGGCTCCCTGCTCTGCGGGAAGCCTGCTTCTCCCTCTCCCACTCTGCCTGCTTGTGTTCCCTCTCTCGCTGTGTGTCTCTCTCTGTCAAATAAATAAAATCTTTAAAAAAAAAAAAAGAAAAACCATAAGCTAATTGATAAGGGTGGGCTTCCATATGACTCAGCTACTTTCTAGCTCTGACTTTGGGCAATTTATTCGACATGTCCAGTTCAGGTTTTTTCTTTCTAAAATGGGCAGCAATTTGACATGTGGCCCAGAGGTTTAAATTATTAGAAGTATGTACATTACCTAGTACATTTTCCAGAGAAGAGCATTTTCTTGCTAATTAACCCCCAGTAGTCTGAAGAAGTTAGCTGTTTAGAATGACAGTTCACAGACTTGCTTCATCCAGGCAAGGTTTTTCAGTGAAGTTGCAGGGTAAGAGAGAGAGTAGGGGTATGTTCTAATGTCAGAAAATTAGTCAAAATTCTGGAAAATCTTCTTGGAAATAGGAAACCTCCACACTAAAGGCTTTCTTGGCAAATTTAAGGCAGTTTCATTCTAGTATTGGGGAAAAAGTCTTATTTCTTTAGCTGGTAATGCAAGATAATTGACCAAAATTTAGAGGATATATTGAAGAGAAAGAGAGGGAGAGAGAGGCAAGCCAAGAAACAGATTCTTAACTATGAGAACAAACTGATGGCTACCAGAGGGGAGGTGGGGGGGTGATGGGTGAAATAGGTGATGGGGATTAAGGAGGGCACTTGTTGTGATGAGCACCAGTTGTATGGAAGTGTTGAATGACTATATTGTACACTTGAAACTAAAATCACACTGTATGTTAACTAACTGGAATTTAAATAAAAACTTAACAAAAATACTTATCTTTAAATACTTCAATCTCAGCACAGCAAAGGACTCCTAACATAAGAGACAACATAGTGGAGTAGAAGTAAATTCCAGCCCTGCTACAATAGTTCTACGACATTGGACAAGTTTATATAATCTCTCTGTACCTCAGTGTTCTCATCTGCAAAATGGGAATAATAATTCACCACAGGGCTGATGTGAGTACTAAATGATTCGGTATGTGTAAAATGCTTGGAACTATGCCTGGCATGACATAAATCCTACAAAATTTTTATTGAACAAAAATTCCACCTTTTTTTTTTTTATGAACTAGTGTATCAATTCAGGCTCTCTGAGAGACAAGCATCAAGAATGGACACAAGAAGTTTATAGGATAAGGGAGAAGGGAGCAGGGGTGAACAGGGAGAGCATTCAGACCATGACACAGGTAAAACACCTGTGAAAGGAGAGAGGGAAGGAAGGAGGATTGACTTAGAAGAGCCTCAGACCCCCGTCCAATTCTCAGAAAGTCTCAGCCAGGGCAGTGGGGGAGTCCACAAGCAAACACTGCCCGTTGGAGGAATCCCATGTCAGGCAGGAAAGTCCTGGCTCTGGTGCCCCAGCCTTGCTCAGATGTCGGCTGGGAAGAATCTAAGGCAAGCACAGCCTTGGCACCGTCAGATGGGAATGGTCCAACAGCTGCTCTCAGCTGAGCTCTCTGCAGCAGGTTCTCTTGAAGGGAGATATAGGTGGCTCATCTCCACAGCCACCACAGCCCCTGGGACTGCATTTGTATGAGTGAAATGCACATATGATGCAATGTCTGCTGAGCAATTTTTGGTTAGGCCACCACTTAAAGAACACTGCTGAGAAGCTGACACTGTCCTGGGCAGCTAGCAGGCATTACAGCACACCTTTCTGCTCCTGAGGGACCAGCCAGGAGGAAGCAGCTGAGGCCAGTGTTGGCCCTCCAGTGGGATCCATCAATAGGGAAAGTTGGTATATCGCTGGTTGAATGTGTCTGGAAACTAATGCATTGAACCCTTACTGGATTAGGCATTCACTGAGCATGGGCTCCAGTGGTGAGCAACCTCCTTTTGCATGAAGGCAAATTCAGGCATAATATGTATGTGTGTGTGTGTGTGTGTGTGTGTATGTATGTACGTATGTGTGTATATGGGTATGTGTGTATGTACATATTACTTAGAGGCCATGTTGCTTTCACTCGAAAGGAAAATAGCTGTATTAGTTTCCACCAAAAAAATAACTATTCTTGGACCTTTAATTACCTAGCCACTTTATTGAGTAGAAGATTTTCATTAAGAACACTGGCATTGCTTTTTAGCCACCAAAATTATAATATTGAGACTTCTTTGAAAAGCATCAATATGGGGCGCCTGGGTGGCTCAGTTGGTTAAGCGACTGCCTTCGGCTCAGGTCATGATCCTGGAGTCCTGGGATCGAGTCCCGCATCGGGCTCTCTGCTCGGCAGGGAGTCTGCTTCTCCCTCTGACCCTCCTCCCTCTCATGCTCTCTGTCTCTCATTCTCTCTCTCTCAAATAAATAAATAAAATCTTTAAAAAAAAAAAAAGAAAAGAAAAAAAGAAAAGCATCAATAATTTGGTGACTTTCTAATTTTTCCCTCTTGAAATGAGCTCACAGGCCACATTCCGAAGCTCAGCATCCCCAGCGGGCCCTCGACCTGTGGGCTGACCACAGCTCTGTTCCAGACCTTGCACTGCGATGGCAAAAGGGCATAGAAAACAAAGACTCAGTGCAAAACGTGGGAGGACATAGCCTATTGGGCAAAACAGACAAGGACAAAGAGCTATGGGAGGTCTTTGGAGGTGCTTTGGGAATTCGGAGAAGTGAGCCTTGATTACGGGAACAGTAGTGGTTAGCTGAGACCTCCAGAGAGCCAGCCTTGGCAAGCTACTGTGCACAGCTGACAGCCAGCTTTTTCATCATCTTACTCCAAACCTTGGCTTTTGCTTAACCTTGGCTCTCCCAGCACAGATGGGGTCAGTGTGATCCTTGCCACCCCAGTCCCTGAGTGATGCTATCATTCATTCACCCATCCATCCATCCATCCTAATCAAGGTCATAATTAAGCACAGAATTCATTTAGATCACAGTTTGTGCTCACATCAGTTACCTTACACAATAAAAATCTGTTTTGTTATATTAATTTTCAGTATTAGCCACTCAAATCACTTTGAGAATAAATGAAAATATAAAGAAGGTAAGTTCCAGTAATTATAAATGACCCGTTGTCTCAACTATCTTTTGCATCGCAAGGTTGAAAGAGCATGACCTTGGTGTCAGAATCTCTGCATTTACTGTAGATGACCTGGACAACTTTCTGAACCTCATTTTCCCTCTCATAATCTGAAAAGTAGAGATAGCAACAGCTATCCTGAAAAGTGTTATATATGCAAAGGGCAAAGTATAGTGATTGGATTAGAGTAAAATAAAATGTAGAAAATAAATGTATAAATATGCAAAAAAGGGAATTTTGATTTTTTTAAAGGTTTTATTTATTTATTTGTCAGAGAGAGAGAGAGAGAGAGCGCACACAAACAGGGGGAGCAACAGGCAGAGAGAGAAGCAGCCTCCCCGCTGAGCAGGGAGCCCGATGCGGGACTCAATCCCAGGACCCTGGGATCATGACCTGAGCCAAAGGCTGACACTTAACTGATTGAGCCACCCAGGCATCCCAGGAATTTTGATTTTTAAAAATAATCTGGAGGTAGGAAAAGTCCTCCTAAAGAAGTAAAAAAAAATTGGAAATCATAAAGGAAAAGTATAATAGATTTGAATACATACAAATTATTAACCTCCATATGATAACATATACATGAACAAAATTCTTAAAAAGCATATAACAGACTAGGAAAAAAATAATTGCAATGTACATAACTAACAAAGATCAATAGCTATAGTATGTAATGAATTCCTTCAAATTAATAAGAAAAATACAACCCCACAGAAAAATGACCAACTATTATATATGAACAATTCCCAGAAGAATTACAAATAGTCCATCAAGATCTGACAACATTCTCAACTTAGCTAGTTCATAAGGAACTTAGATTTAAATAATGAGGTGATATCATTGTACCATATCCCACAGATAAATGGGAAAATGGGTACTTTTATATGTTGCTACATATAAGATACTATGAGTCAAGATACTATGCAGCAGGCTTCATTCTTAGGACTCTTGGCTCTAAATGTGGGGGATTTGAACAAACAAAAAAGGAAATTATTATTATAATCATTAAAAAGAAATTGTGATGTTCCAAATCTTAGTGCTGCTCATGTGGTTTGACTGAGACCCCCGGAACCAGACACACAGACTGCATTTGGACTCATCCCTTCTGATCATCTCTGCATGTTAGCTTCAGATTTCTCTTTCTTGGTGTTGACTGGTTTTCTCCATTTGGTGGAAAACATGGCAACCAGCAGATTCTGAATTTTATGGGTTCAACCAACAGAAAATTACTAATTCAAGTTTCAAGTTCAAGGAAGGGACTCACTGGCCCTGATTAGAACCAATGGCCACACCTGGACCAATAAAAAATTGATAACCTGAGAGATGGGATTCCAGGACCGGCGCAGCTTAAGTCTGGGCCCACTCTTGATGCCATGCACTGCAGCAGAAGATGAGTACATTCAACTTGACAACTCCCACAGAAGGATGAGAGAAGGCATAATTCCTAAAAAAGGGGAATGCTATTCCCAAAAATATATATATATGCTAGCCAGATATAAAAGCAGTCAAAATATATAGTCATAAATATCTTTTTAAATTAATTAGACAATTAAAAGATGAATTAGCAGTTGATTAGAAGTATTCAGCACTATCTATCAAGATTAAATGCATATAACCTTATGCCCCTGGTTCTACTTCTTGTCATTTATCCTAAAAAATTAACATTTATACACAAAAAGAGGTTCGTTAAATTATTAATTCATTCAACAAATATTTTGTGCATACCGTGTGCCTGTATTGTTTTAAGAGCTGAAATAATAGTAGTAAAAGAGAGAAAAGTTTCTGCATTTATATTTGAGTGGAGAACATAGATGATAAGCAAGTGATTGGCACATTGCAATTGTTTATTATTAAGCATTCTGTCCAATTTCGGTTTCTAGACTTCACAGTCTCACAATATAAATGTATTTTCAATTTATGCTCAGGGAGTTTTCATTATCTTCAAAGCTCCATTTGTGATACCACATACACTCGCAATTGGAAATGGTATCAGGTTATGTCTAATTTTTATGGAATTGTACACTTTACAAAGAGCTTTCACATTTACTATCTCATTTCTCTCACGCACCAACACTGTGACTTAGGTAGAAGAGGCAGGCATTATTATTATTTTGACCAGTATTGAATCTCCAGAGCCAAGCAAAATGCAAAGTGTAAATTAGGCACCAAATAAGAGTTTGTTGGAGGAATCAAAATTAAGAGACACAGCTAAGAACACAGAGCCACTTAGGTCACATAGCAAGTCATCTAACCTAGAACTGCTAATTCCAATTCTTGGATTTTTTCCAGCCACATGATGCTTGTAATTTCTATAATCATCTAATCATAAGATTTTAGGTACTCCCATTATACTTTGTAGCTGCCATTCCTCTGAGTTTAAGGACCTTGGAGTTTTGCTTTTTCGTTCTGAAATAAATCGATATTTTGTTGAGGGTCAATTCATAAAACATGAACTACTCTCAGAAAACCTGGGAACAAAGAGCAACTAGAGCTTACAGTATGGGGTATAGAAAATAAAGTTGGTAACGCTCAGATCTGAGCCTCCTGAGTAATCTAAGACTCGTGTTTTCATTTTAAAAATATACATGTGACTTGGACAAGTCACTACCTCTCTATGAAATGGGGTGATTATTCTAATTGAATGCTGATCCCTTCTGGCTCTGAAATGTGATGTTGCATCAACTTTTTCAGCCACGCCTGCTGAATAATTGTGGACATCAAGGGCTGTGTTTTAGTTGACCCTGAAGGGCAGCTTGATACACATTGCAAAACAAAGTCATTTCAGGCAGTTCTGTGAGCCGCTGAGTGTGTTAGGCTCCACAAGTTGCAAACTTATGACAGAGGACAAGAATTAATTCTTCTACATGATAAAATGAGTCAACAGAGGAGAATTTGTTTGAGCCCTCCCTCCTCCGTGGAAAAAGGAGGACTCATAAGCTAGGACATGACTTTGCAGATACCTGGGTAAAAGTAACAGTGTGCACAACAGAAAAAGAAAATCTGTACTTAGCCAATCACCTGTGCTAAAAGTCTGCTGGCTGAACCCATCCTTAAACAGGGTAAAACACCATTAGTTTCATCCTTCCAGATTACAAAGAACAGCAAACACACAGAGCCCCTTCTCTAATTTTCATGACAGCCTTCTGCAGTGGAAAACGCGTGGGTTTTGGAATATCAAAAAACCCTGGTTGCAAATTCCAGGCTTTGCCCTGAATAACGTTGAGTAAACCATTTAATCTACCTAACTTCAAGTTTCTAATCTACAAAATTATGCTAAAAATATTAACTTTCCAAGATTTTTAGTCACAGATGCATTTAAGCCCCTACTTGAATCCTGACACCACGTAGATGCTGAATAAGTATATGGATGTACACAATGTGTACAGCTATTCTATTCTACTCAACTTTTAAGGGATATCTGAGTTGTGTCTAGTTTTGCCATTATAAATATAGCTTCTTTGAACGTTCATATACAGGCTTTTTGAGTGAACACATGTTTTCATTTCCCTGAGATAAATGTCCCAGAGTGGATTACAGGGTCGTTGCATGTTTAGGTCGGACAGAACTTGCCAGTGTTCTCAAGAGCAGCTGCACAGTTACCTGTCACTGTACTGTCGCTATTTTTTATTTGAGCCATTCTGATACCTGTGTAGCGATATCTCATGGTTTTAATTTGCATTTCCCTAATGCTAATGATGTTGTACAATTTCCATGTGCTTATTTTCCATCCATTTATCCTGTTTGGTGAAATGTCTATTCATGACTTTTGCCTATTTTCTAACTGGGTTGCTTCTTTGCTATTGAGTTTTGAGAATTCTTTATATAGTCTAGATATTAGTCCTTTGTCAGATAAGTGGTTTGCAAATATTCTCCCCCAGTCTGCATCTCGTCTTTTTTTTTTTTTTTAAGATTTTTATTTATTTATTTGACAGAGAGAGAGAGATAGCGAGAGCAGGAACACAAGCAAGGGGAGTGGGAGAGGAAGAAGCAGGCCTCCCGCCGAACAGGGAGCCCGACGTGGGACTCGATCTCAGGACCCTGGGATCATGACCTGAGCTGAAGGCAGACACTTAACGACTGAGCCACCCAGGCTCCCCGCATCTCGTCTTTTCATCCCCTTAATAATGTCATTCCCACAGCAAAATTTCTAATTTAGCTATCCTAGTTCCTTTGCCTTCCCATGTAAATCTTAGAATAATATGATCTACAAAAAATATTACTGAGATTTTGATAGGAATTTCATTAAATCAGTGTATGTTAGGGGAGAATTGACATTTTTACTATACTGATTCTTCCAATCCATGAACATGGCATTCCTCTTCATGTATTTAAATCTTCTTTGATTTCTTTCATCAGTATTTTGTCCTATAATACTTCAACATGCATGCCCTGTACAAATTTGTTTTATTTCCACCTGTTTGATTTTATAAGCAATTGCAAATGGTATTATATTTTAATTTCGGTGTCTGTGTGTCCATTGCTAGTTCATAAAAATATGAGGCAGTTCAACGAGGATATAAGGCAGCTTAGGAGGATCCTGAACTCCTCCCTCAGTTACAACAAATCTACAGTTACATATGCAACAAATCTCTTTGAGAAAAGCCTGAAAACTAGCTGAACAGGTCCTCCACAGCAAAGGACACAAAGACCACATCTAGAGGAGTAAGAAAGGCAGAGACAGTGTCACCAAAACCCCTGCCCCCCCCCGGCAACCCACAGTTCGGCAGAGTCACGAGAGATCACACACATCAGGCACACAACTCCTGGGATCTATACCGGAAAGACAGCCCCCAAAACAGCTGGCTTCAAAGACCAACAGAGCTTGCATGCAGGAGAAACACAGGGCTGTAGGGAATGGATATTCCACTGTTAGAGGTCTCATGTGCAGACTCATTCACTCGGGAACCCTGCGGAAAAGCAGCATTTGAAAAGCGCCTAGACCACATCTGAACTAGATTGATTTGCTAACCTTAAATCAGCCATGGGGAGCAGAAGCCTGTTGGGACTCTCTCTGGGGATGGAGGTGTTGGCAGGCACCACTCTGGGTGTTCCCCTCCACCTTGCAGGCGCCATGTGGGTAGCAGCCATCTTCAAACTCTCCCTGCTGGCTAGCCCCATTGACCGTCTTGCTCCTACTGGAGCCTGACACCTGATCCTGGGCAGCACGCCCCGCCCCCCATTCCTCCTCACTGTTCTTGCACGCTCGAGTTTGGAAGATTCAATATTATTCAAATGTTCATATTATCCAAAACAATTTATAGATTCAGTGCAATTCCTATCAAAATTCCAATGGCATTTTTCACATAAGTAGAAAACAATTGAAAATTTACATGGACCCACAAAAGATCATACAGCTCAATAAGAAAAAATAACCCAATTAAAAATGGGCAGAGGACGGAATAGACATTTTTCCCAAGAAAACATGATGTTCAACATCACAGTCGGGAAAATGCATATCAAAACCACAATGAGATAACACCTCACACCTGTCAGAAGGGCTAGTATCAAAAAGACAAGAAATAACAAGTGTTGGTGAGGATGTGGAAGAAAGAGAGTCCTGTGCACTGTGGTGAGAATGTAAATTGGGGCAGCCACTGTGGGAAACAGTATGGAGATTCTACAAAAAATTAAAATTAGAAATATTCCACTTCGGGGCACCTGGGTGGCTCAGTTGGTTAAGCAACTGCCTTCGGCTAGGGTCATGATCCCAGGGTCCTGGGATCGAGCCCCGCATCGGGCTCCCTGCTCGGCGGGAAGCCTGCTTCTCCCTCTCCCACTCCCCCTGCTTGTGTTACCTCTCTCACTATCTCTCTCTCTCTGTCAATTAAATAAATAAAATCTTTAAAAAAAAAATATTCCACTTCTGGGTATTCATCCAAAGAAAATAAAAACACTAATTCAAAAAAGATATATGTATCCCTATAATCATTGCAGCATTATTTGCAATAGCCAAGATATGGAAACAACTGAAGTGTCCATTGATAGATAAATGGATAAAGAAGATATGGTATACACACATACCCACCCATCCACCCCCCACACACACATATACACATGGAATACTACTCAGCCATAAAAAAGAATAAATCTTGCCATTTGTGACAATATGATAGAACTTGAGGATATTATGCTAAATGAAATAGGTCTGACAGAGAAAGGCAAATACTGTATGATTTCACTTACACGTGGAATCTAAAAATCAAAACAAATGAACAAATAAAACTCATAGAGATACAGAGGACAGGGGTGGTAGTCAGAGAGGACAGAGGTTGGAGGGGTGGGCAAACAGATGAAGGGGAACAAGAGGTACAAACTCTCAGTTAGAAAAGAAGTAAGTCATGGGGATGTAATGTGCAGCATGATGATTATAATCAATAATATTGTATTGAATATTTGGAATTTATAAGAGTAGATCTTGAAAGTTCTCATCACAAGAAAAAAAATGTTTATAACTTGTAGGAAGGCAGAGGATAAGCCTTAGTGTGATGATCACTTCATAATGCATGCAAATATTGGATCATTATGTTGTACTCCTGAAACCAATACAATGTTATATGCATATTATGCATCATATACATGTATATATGTCAATTATACATCAATTAAAAAATAAATAAATAGAAAAACAATTAGTTGTTGTATGGTTATCTTGTATTCTATCATCTTTCTGAACTTTTAAGTTCTACAAGAGGGTTTTGGGTTTTATCATTTGCTTTTTGTAGATGCCTTAAATTTTCTATACAGGCAATCATATCATCTGCAAATGACAGTTTTATTTCTTCCTTCCTGATCTGTTTGCCTTTTATTTCTTTTCTTGTCTTATTTTTACTAGCTAGAACTTCAGTATTATATTGATTAAATGTGATGAGAGCTAACATCCATGTCTTTTTCCCAATTTTAAAGGGAAATTATTCAGTCATTCACCACTAAATGGTAACTGTAAATATTTTGTAGGTTCTTTTTATCAAGTTGAGAAAGTTCTCTGGTATACCTATTTTTCTGAAAAAAAAATTTTAATCATGAACAGGTATTGAGTTTTGTCAAATTCGTTTTCTGCATTGGTTGGCAAGATCGTATAATTTTTCTTCTTTACCTGTTAATATAGTGAGTTACACTGATTGATTTTTCAATATTGAACAAGTTTTGCATTCTTGGAAAAATATCATTTGATCATGAAGCATAATTCTTCATATATAACTTAATTTTATTTATTTTTAATATATTAAATATTAAAGTTTTTTGTATCTTTTATTATTTTATTGAATATATCTTGTTAAATATTTTATATTTTTAAAGATTTTTATGTTTCTGTTCATGAGGGATATTCATCTATAGTTTTCTTTTCCTGTACTGTCTTTTTTGAGCTTTCATTTCAGAGTTAATATTAGCTTCAGAAAATGAATAGGGAAGTGTTACCTTCTAATTTTGGGGGGGAAAGGTTGTGTAGAACAGATTTATTTTTAAAGATTTATTTATTTATTTTAGAGAGAGTGGGAGAGAGAATCCCAAGCAGACTCTGCAGGGCTTGATCCCACAACCCCAAGACTACGACCCGAGCTGAAACCAAGAGCCGGAAGCTCAATAAACTGCACTACTCAGGTATCCCCGGAATGGATTTTAATTATTCTTCAAGTGTTTGGTGGAATAATCCAGTGAAACCATCTGGGCCTGGAGATTTCTTTTTGGACAGTTTTTAAATTACCAATTCAATTTCTTTAAGTGTTGTTGGGCTATTCAAATTATCTCTCTTATCTGTGTGGAGTCATTCACTTATTATCTTTCAAATGCCTGCAGGATCTATAGTAATATCCTCTGATTCATTGTTTATGTGGGAAATCTGAATCTCCTTTCTGTTTTTGTCAGGCTTGCTAGTGGCTTGCCAATGATATTGATCCTTTGTAAGAGCCAGTTTTTTGTTCATTGATTTTCTCTACTTTTCTGTTTTCAGTTTTAATTTCTGCTTTCATCATTATTATTTTCTTCCTTCTGTTCACTTTGGGTTTATTTCTCTCATCCTTTAATTTCTTGATGTGAGAGCTTAGATTATTAATTTGAAATTTGTCCTATGTTCAAATGTAAGCAGTTAGCATTAAATTTTCCTCTCTGCACTATTTTAGCTGCACTTCACAAATTTTGATATATTTTACTTTCATTTTCTTTCAGTTCAATATGTTTTTTAAAGATTTATTTGTTTAGAGAGAGAGAGAAAGAGAAAGTGTATGAGTGGGGGCAGGGTCAGAGGGAGAGAATCTCAAGTAGGCTCCCCGTTGAGTGCGGAGCCTGATGCGGGGCTTGATCTCACAACCCTGAGATCACGACCCAAGCCTAAAGAAATCAAGATGCTTAACCAACTGAGCCAGGTGCCCCATCAGTGTATTTTTTTTAATTTCCCTTGAGAATTCCTCTTTGACTCATGGGTTATTTAAAAGTGTATTGTCTAATTGTTAAGTGGAAATTTTCCTGTTACTTTTCTATTAATGACTTCTAGTTTGATTCCATGTGGTCAGAGAACATGCTCTGAATAATTCTCATTCTCATAAATTTGCTGTGGTTGGCTTTATGGCCCAGCATATGGTTAGTAGTTTATTATATGTCTCATGGGGTGCTTGAAAAGAACATGTATTCTGTTGTTGGGTGGAGCGGTTTGTAAATGTGTATTTGATCTTATTGGTTGATGGTGTGGAGTTCTACTATGTTGCTGATGATTTTCGATCTAGCTATTCTATCAGTTGTTGAGAGAGGAATGTTAAAGTCTCCATGTATGATTATGGATTTTTTTATTTCTTTGTTCAGTTCTATGAGTTTTGCTTCATGTAAAATAATTATTGATATATTAGGACTTAGGTTTGCCATTTAATTCCATCTTTTGTTTGTTCTGTTTTTCTTTTCTGTTTTCTTTTCTTACCTTCCTATGGGCTACTGAAACACTTTCAGAACTCAATTTTGATTTATCTGTGATGTCTTTGAGTATATCTTTTTGCACAGTGTTTTAGTGGTGGCTCTATGTGATAGATACAGAATTTATCACAATTTACTGGTGCCAACATTTTACCAGTTAGAATGAAGTATGGAAACTTTACTCCTCTTATGTCTCTTTACCCTACTATACTCAAAATATAATTATCTTAAATATTTTCTCTACATACCTTTAGCACCATATCAGACTGTATTACTATTTTTGTTACAACTGTCAAACATAATTTAGAAACTCAAAAGACACCGTTATATGTGCTTACCACGTTCCTTCTTCCTTCCCTAATGTTCCAAGATTCTTTCTGTTTAAAGAACTTCCTTTACCCATTCTTTTAGAGTAGTTGTCCTAGTGACAAATTCCTTTATCTTAGACTATCTCCCTTTTATTGCTGAAGGATATTCTTACAGATCTAGAATTGTGGATTAATAGTTCTTTTCTTTCAGCAATTAAAAAAATGCCATGCCATTTTCTTTTGGCCTCTGTGATTTCAAATGAGGAATGTGCTGTCCTTTGAATGGTGTTTCTTGTATAGTTAAGGTGTTGTTTCTCTCACTGCTTTAGGAGTTTTTCTTCAACTTTTAGATGTATGACCATAATGTGTCTTGGTGTGGATTTTTTCTTAGTTCATCCTGTTTGGAGTTCACTCAGCTTCTTGAATCTATAGGGCTTATGTCTTTTGCCAAATTTGGGAAGCCACTATTTCTTCAAACACTTTCCATTCTCAACCTCTTTCTCCTCTCTTTGCAGTACTCTAGTGACACAGATATTAGGTCTCTCGTTTTTGTCATACAGGTTCCTTAGTCTCTGATACTTTTACTTTAGTCTATCTTCTCTCTGTGTTGAGTAATTTCTATTTTCTTTCTTTGGATTTGCTGATTTTTTCCTCTGATCCCTCCATTCAGCTATTGAGTCCATCCACTGAGCTTTCTATTTTGGTTACTGTATTTTGAAGTTCTAAAGTTTAGGTTTCTTTATAGCTTCTGTTTCTTTGCTGAGACTTTCATTTTTTAATTTGTCTCAAACATGTTTATAATTGCTCATTGAAGCATTTTTATGATGGCTGCTTTAAAATTTTATCAGCTGAGCAGAAGGGACAGAAAAAAGAACTTGTAAACTGGGAGAAAGAACAATACAAATTTACCAATCTTAACAACAAAGAGAATAAACTGAAAAAAGAGACACTCAGGGACCTGTGTGACTATAATAAATGTTCTAACATTTGTATCATCAGAATATGGAAGAGAGAAAAGAAAAAAAAGCTGAAAGAAATAATATCTGAAGACTTCCCAAATTCTAACATTTCTGTCATCTTGGTGTTAGCACTCATTGTCTTTATTCACTGATGTTGAGATTTTCCTGGTTCTTGGTAGTATAAGTTATTTTCAGCTGGAACGTGGATATTCTTAGTATTCTGTTAAGAAACTCCAGATTTTACTTCAGCTTTCTGTTTTCATGAGCTTTCTATGGTATTTCCTCAGTACTGCCAGGTTGAGATAGACAAGGTCCTCCTTGGCCTCTGTTGACACCTGAGGAGGACAGGGCAGGAGGCTCCATGATACTACTGGGAAGAAGTGGGATATCCAACTTCTCAGTAGGCCTCCCCCAATAACCCCAAAGGATAGGAGTAAGAATGCCTCATAAATGCTCCCCACACACCGTCCAATGTCACCACAGGGGTTGTATGGTCTCATTACCTCTAGACATTGGTAAAATCTTGACTATCCACTAGCTCCTCTGAAATCAGCCCACTAAGTGTCTTTCCCACAGTCCTACAGCTAGGAGAATTGGAGTGACATATTAACTTCAGGGAGGAGAGGGAGGTGAACCTCATTATTGTAGGTTGTGGGTACAAGTCTAGGTTTCACACATGACACTGTGGTTGGAATGGGGGGCAGAAGGAGGGTTCAAGCCTGCTTAGCAGGAATGAAAGTCCTTTTCTAATGCCATCCAGTGAGTGGAAGGGCACCTTGTTATACCCAAGCTAGGGTGGAGCCCTAGGATACCTTCGGTGTTTGCTGACATGGGTGGGGGTGGGGCCACAATCTCTTTCTTGTGGTGTTTGGCTAGAATAGAGCAGCTATTGTCTAAAAATTATCTGTGATGTGCGACTACCCTTTTCTTGGTCCTTTGGTTTCAGAGAGCAGGCTTTTTGGGGGGCTTTCTTTTCCCTGTACCTGTTAGCTTTTCAGTGTTCTAACTTCTCCAATTCCAATTTTGACACATGTAAGGCAAAAAGAAAATCCAAGGACCTAATTAACTCGTTGTTCCTTGGGTTCCAAGGTCCCTAGACAGTTTGCCCTCTTTTCTCACCTAACAGACATTCTATGTTTGCTTTATATATAATGTCAGTGGTTATTAGTTGTACTCAGTGGGAGGAACAGAGAAAAATCATCTATCTTCATAGAAGTTGAAGTTATGAATATTCACCTTTATTAAAATGTTATTACAAAAACAGTTTTGAGTCACATTAAATAAAATGTGAAAGCTAGAAAAAAGAATTCTAGATGAGTTTGCTAATATTAAAGTTGCAATCACACACAAGATAAGACTTGGAAGTGGTACTTATTTGCTCATATCTGTAGCAAAGGCACATATATGTCTGGCCAATGATCCAAACTAAAAGCTAGTCTTAGTAAGCAGATAGATAACTGCCTTTGGGTGTGTGGTTTGATGCTGCTAAGTAAGCCAGCCTTCCTCAAATAAATCCTCTCTCTGGCTAGTGCATAGCATGACCAGGCTTAAGCTTTATCCCCTAGCTTATGTCTATAATACCTGTTGAAATATAAACATCCATGGAGAATATATGGTACTATTCTAGACCCCAATAGTGCTGCATGCTGTGAGAATTTACCAGTAGAGAGGAGCAAACAGATACTTAACAGAACCAAATGGATATGAGGACTGGTCCTCACAATCCCCCAAATATGTTCTTTTAGACACACATACACAGTCACATACATAATCTCCAAAATAACAACCAAATGAGCAAACAAAAATACCCCATTTAAACGGCACTTTGGATTATAACTAATATATTTGTTGACAGCTGCTTGGTGTGTTCACAAGGTGCCAAGAAGTTGGGTGCAATATGTCCTCCCCACTAGCTGGAAGAAAGAAGATTTGGTCTCCTCTGTTCTCTTGCAGCCAATTCAGGAGCTAAGCTCAGTAAGTATTTATTAAGCATTTACTGTATGACAGGCACCAGATTATGTACTAGGGATAAGAATTTATAAATCACTTCTCTATGCTTTCTCTTATTTGATGGCTCTTACACCAAAGAGATGTTTCTAGGAAATTGGCTTTCTTTATCATTCACCTGTACTGAAGTTTAAAAACTGTCTTCCCTTATCCCAACACATTAATTCTCGAATAAGGTAGAAACCTCACCTATTGTTGCTCTTGTTCACCAAAAGAAGACAGTAAGGTCCAGATTTAAGTGTCTTGCCCATAGTCCCCCGAGCAGAAGAATTGGAGTGAGGTCTTAAATAGTGGCCTTTAACCCCCAGGCCCAAGACACTTTTCACACCACACTGAAATGCTGCTCAGGTCCTGAGAACCATTTTCCCCCGAAGCTCTGTCAGTCTTTGGTTAAAATCCCACCTTATGATTATGTTCATTTTTCTAAACCCTTCCACCAAACCAAAAACTCCATGAGGGTGGGAATTTTATCATTATAATTCATTATCATTTTATACATCTGTCCTTGTTGGTATTCTATTAGTATTTGTTGAATTAACTTCAGTGACTGCCAGAGAATCTAGATTCTGAAGTGAAAAAATAACCCTTGATGCTCTTCCTTGTGATTAATCGATGTGGTTCACTCCCTTCCTAGCTTAGTGATCCCAGCTAAATTAATAAAATTCCCTTAGCTTAGGGTTCTTTTTGGAAAATGAGCATAAAAGTGCTTACCTGACAAGGTTGTTATGAATATAAGAAATACTCAGTAAATGGTAATTATTTAAAATATGTAAAATTTCTAAGACACTGTTTGGTTTGGAGCAGGCCTTCTTCCCTCCCCTCTGCTGGATAACAAACTTCATGAGGACAGGAATATGACCATTTATAAACCATAGCACAGTGCCTTGTACTCATCAGCCACTGGAAAGAACTTTGCTAAATGAATGGGTAAAGAATACAATACTGCAAAAGGATGTTTAATTGTCAGTGTTACAAAATATTTAACTTTACTAAGAGCAAGTTGGTACTGTATTTTGGCAGTTTAGTAAATCTATGTATATCTTCTAGACTAAAATAAAATATATGATCACCAATCACTCTGAATCTTCTCACTTTAACACATTTACTCTATTATTTATTTTACTTTTGAAGTCCCCATCAGCGCCCTACAACTTGCCTTTATCCTTTCCTGGGAACTAATCATTCATTCATGCAGGCAATTAACATTTACTGAGCACTTACTGTCTACCACAAGCCAGGTTGCAAAGATTCATAAGACTCTCTCTCTGCCTCTAAAGGATTTATATGCTATAAGGAAAAACCAATGCATAAACAATTTATAATTAATGGAGGTGTTATGATAGAAGTACAAAAAAGTGCTATGGTTGTAAGAGTGATTCATTCTGCCTGGGGAGTTTGCTTATGGGAGCTTACATGTAGGGAAGTGATTTTTTTCTCTTTGTAAACTAAATTGACTTACTGGGAATAAAAATAGTTTCCATTTGTGTAATACTTTGCAAAATGCTTTCACATCCATTTATTCTTTTTATCCTCACAATGAAGGCTCTATAGTTTAGTGATTTTTGAAAAAAATATAGTCATCAAAAAAGGTAGCTAAGAGGCCAACAGATAAATAATATGGAAATTTTTTGAAAGCCCCTAGGTAGATGATACAAGCCAAAACAGAAGCAAGACTTTGTTAAAGTTTCACAGAAATCATTCCAAGAAGAGTTAATAGCAAAAACCCATTCCTTCCCCTTCATCCTCAGTGCCATGCCTGATCTACCATCTTGCTTGTGGGTTATTGTAACAACTTTCTAAGTGGATTCCCTGATTCATATCTCAACTCCCTCAAAGCCATTTGCTATACTGGCCACAGATGATAATTTTTACATACAAATGGAACCATGTAGCTTTCCTGCTTATAGCTCTTTTACTCTATAGAGCTCCTCACTCCCTATAGTATAAAGTCTGAATGCTTTTGCATACTACATGAAACTCTCCATTGTCTAAACCTACCAAATTCTTCAAATTCTTTATTGGTTACTCTCTTCCAACCATTTTATTGATTTTGCTCAAAGCCATCATACTATTTCCATCTCTATGCCTTTTTTGGTCTGTAATGCCTTAGCTCTTCACCTATTTGTCTAGTAAAATGATGATAGGCATAGAAAGTGTGCAATTTTTGGTAGTTTTATGGTTTTATTAACACAAATACGACATGTACATAAGCTGTCTATTCATTTTCTTCACTGCACAGCTTGGCATTAGGATTGCTGATTTTGACGGCCAGTTGGGCTGCTCTTTCCACAGTGTCTTGATGGTTCTTGGAGGAGACATTGTGATCAATCTCTGCACAGTGAAATTTGTTGCACATCAGCAGCATTTCAAGCTCCTTGACATTGTGGACTAAGAACTTCTGGAAGCCACTGGGCAGCACGTGCTTTGTTTTCTTGTTGCTCCTATAACCAGTGTTGGGCAACAAGATGTGGCCCTTGAATCTTCTGCACACCCTATTGTCAATGCTTCTGGGTTTCCATCAGTTGTGCTTAATTTTGACACAAAGGTCTGACTGGTGTTGGATGAATTTCTTGAGTCTCTTTTTAATGATCTTACACTTCACTGGAGGTCTGGGAGCGACCATGATGTCGAGTAAGAGATGGCTGCCACTTCCGCAGGCAGCAGTGAGGAAGAGAGGGGTGAAAGTGTGCATTTTTTATACAGTTTATATGTAGACTTACCTAATAGTAAAATCTTGGCAACACAATTTGGCTCTTGTTTTTTTTTTTTTCCCTTAATTCACTACTGAATAAAATACAGTTTGGGAACCACTAATCTAGTCTTTTCTCTCTCTCTCTCTTTTTTAAAGATTTTATTTATTTATTTAGAGAGGGAGAGCATGCACGAGCAGGGGAGGGGCAGAGGAAGAGGAAGAGAGATTGCATCTCAAGCAGACTCTGCACTGAGCACAGAGCCAGCCTCAGGGCTCAATCTCACGACCCTGAGATCACAACTTGAGCCGAAATCAAGAGTCTGATGCTCAACCAACTAAGCCACACAGATGCCCCTAGCCTTTACTCTTTTTTAGGAAAAGAAGGAAAAAGATCTTTATGGTTTTTCTAATTACATACCAAAGATTCATGATATTTATACTCATTTAACATAGAACTAGTCTTTTGAGAGTATATTCTATGCCATGTGCTAAGGCACCAGCCAGGGATAAGTTAAAACAAGGCAGGCATTAATCTGTCATGGATCTTATATTCTGTGAAATAAACAGACAATAAAATTAATTAATTAATTTAATTTTATGGATTGGTGGTAAGGGCTATTAAGGAAATAAAGGATGGCCTGAGAAGAGAGGTACTTTGGAGCAGATGGTCCATGAAGATCTCTATGAGGAAATCACATTTAGATGAGACATAAGAAAGGGAGAAGCCAGCCATGTAGTTGAGAGAAGAGTCTGCTGGGCCAGGGGAAATCTTGAGGTCTTTGAGAAACTGGAAGACCAGTGTGGTTGAGCATGTGGGAGAAGGGGAGAGTGGTACAGTTCACTGTGGATCATGCAGGACCTTGTAGGCCAAGGCAAGGAAAACACTGAAAGAATGTAAGCAAGTGAATGATGCACCTGCATCAACTGCAACAGATGATACAGGAGAAAGGATTATAAAAGGGCAGGAGTGGAGCTGAGGAGAGCAGTTAGGAGGCTATCATAATGTTCATAAAAGCATCCAGTATTCCTGAAACCTTGAAGCTCAAATAATATGTGATGAACTGCAGGTAATTTTTAAAACATTATCACCATACACAGGCGCTGTGTTGTTTAGGTCCTGAAAGTGGATTTTCAGTGATGAAACTTCTCTTTGTCTCTCCTGGTCTGGCCTTTGCCTGCTTCTCTAACCTTGTTGTAATGGCTGCACCTCACACTCTTCCCCCATTCAGGCAACCTTCTCTCCACTTCCTCCAACATGTCCTACTGTTTTACTCCTTCAGTCCTTTGCTGATCCCTCTTCCTGAGGTGCTTTTCTCATTCTGCTCTGATCATCCCACCCCCAAGCTACACATATTTTAAGGCTTAGTTCAAATACAACCTCTTCTATGAAGCCTTTCTGAATGTCCCAGTTTGAAGTAACCATTCCCGCTTTTGCACATGCTTATACCATGAACAGATGACCGTTTTTTTTTTTTAAGAGAAGGAGAGAGAGAAAGGAAAGGGGGAGGGGCAAAGGGAGAGAGAGAATCTTAAGCAGACTCCACACCCAGTGCAGAGCCCGATGTGGGGCTCGATCTCACAACCCTGAGATCACGATCTGAGTCAAAATCAAGAGTCAGACACTTAACTGCCTAAGCCACCAAGGCACCCCCTTTTTCTTCCTCAGATGGCCATTTTTAAAACCATGTTTGAGCCTTCATAAAAGCCTTCATGAACCCTTGCCTTATTTATTTATATATGTATTTATTTAATTATCAACACCTGGCATAGAACCTGGCTATTTTAAGTAATTTCACTGACTTAGAGGAATGGAAGGGAGGAAGGGAAGAAAGAAGGAATGATATCCTTTTGTATGGTGTTTGAGGAGTGCCTTCAGTGGGCAAGAATGCACCCATGAGAATTGATGGCCCCCATTTCAATAAGATCAACAGGAAAACCATCCCAGCACAAAGCCATTAGCTTCTCATAGACCTGAGACTCCATCATGACTGCTGCATAGAGAGACCTTGCTTCAGATTTCAATGAGACTCAGTTATCTGAGTAAGTAGAAGACTCCCTCAAAGCTACACAAGAGAGGGTTTATTTACAAACACTGTAAATTGTCTAGCTCTCCATTTTTCTAAATTTGTTCCCATCTTTGGTTTTCTACAGTCCCGCTAAAAGACTGAAGTCTTTTCAGTTTGGTGGGAACAAAGTCATTGGACTCACAACTATTTTAGCCCAGCAGATTAAGAGTAGGAGCTCTGGGATTCTGGCTCTACTATTAGCTCTGTGGTTTTAGGCCAGCTGCTTAACACTTCTCTGCCTCAGTTTGTTCATGTGTGAAATGAGGACAATAATAGAGTTTTTACCATAGACTTGTAAAGTGGATTAAATCTTTAGAATAGCACTGTGCATGTAAGAGAGTACTAGGTAAATGTTAATATTTAATATTATAAATTGTTAACAGTTAAAATTATGTGTTAGTTAACATATAGCCAAGAACTACTGAATTCCTTTTCTTCATTCCATCCTTCCTTAAATAGGAAGAATGCAGGTGCCTCTGTTTTAATTATCATAACATTGCTTATTTTAGAAGTCATGGGATTAAATATATTGGCTACATTGAGGATATATTTTCACCTTCTGCATAAATATGTCTACACTTAACTTAAAAAATAGGAGTTTTTTCATCTTTGAATCCTCTGTGGTATTTGTTGCCTCAGAGTCTATATTGGCAATGGTGAAACTTGGCAAGATAGCCGAACTTGTATAATGGCAGAGAAATGGCAGAACAACCTTGCCTATGATTCATAAAATTTAAATAAGGCAGTATCTGTCAGACACACCAGGACATTTTTTTTCTATACTGGACTGAGCTGAACACAAGTATAAAGCTTATTATCAATCTCATTTTCAGTTCCTTTGAAATCTTGTTATGAGTCTCCCCTATCTAAGGAGACCAGCCATCAGAGAACAGTCTATGTGTCATAGGGAATTAGGTTAAAAAAATGCTTACAGAAATTCAGTATCCATCGTTCTCTTTCCATTCTATTATTAAGAGGGCATATCTTATCCTCCTTAATAAATGAACCACAGAAGGCTCTAAAGAGGGTGGGACCTTTAGACTGGCAAGGGATGCCTGATGTTTCACCATGGACAGATTCCAGATTATGTCCCCAAGAAGGATGAATAAATAACAAGTCAATAGATCATCTTTCATTTACACTTAAAGTCAACAAACCAATATTTTTTTTACACATGGGTTGTGCCTAAATTTGAACACTCATGATTATTAATAAAAGGGAGACTATGCTAGTATTCACAAGCAATTTGGGCCCACAGACATCTCACAGTCTTACCAGAACCAAGTTCCCAAGTCCCTCAAGGAAATAGAAACTGCTAGCCAAAGAGTTTTCTCACTTTTTCCACAGCCCCTCTCTCCAGATTCCTCTGGACACCTGCTGAAGCATTCCATCCATCTTCTTGAAGGTTAGGGGAAACAACTGGACTCACAGTGAGCAAGACTGAAACAGGACATGGGGTGTAACTCAGGAGACGGGAGTTTTGCTTGGTTTTGCCATTTCCTAGCTGTGTTTCCTCATGAATTCAGTTAACTTTAACTTTCATTTACTCAATAATAATATTGCACCCTCCCTCCATCTCACAGAGTTACTCTGAGGATATTAGAATTTTCTAGAAAATGTTGTGTAGACAGTTCTAAGCTGCAAAGTGACATGCAGATGTCACTCTGACTCCACTTGTTCCATAGCATGGGAGTTAGGTGCACGTGGCCTCTTGTGTTAGACCACCTGAGTTTAAATCCAGGCTCCCACCCACTAACTGTGACCCTGAACAAGTTCATGTTTCCGTTTCCTCATCTGTGAAGTATGAATTGGAAGGGCACCTGCATGGCCCTTAGAACAATGCCTAAAACTTCAAAAGCATTCCATAAAAGTTTGGTTATGATCCAGAAAGGATTTTTTTTAAGTGGCTACCCTTTGACTATGTGTGAGTTTGCAGGATGCCAAGGAATGGATAAGATCTACATCCCACCTTTGGAGGTCTCACAGACTTGTGAAGGGCGGACACTCAGATAAACAAGTGTTATGATGGAGATACAATGGGATAAAGCATAGGGCACAGATTCACTCCTAATCCCCTGCTCTGTCCTTTTGCTCTTACTCAGTTTCCCCACTCTCCCAAGACAGATTATTTTGATAACTGCATCCATTGTCATGGCTTCAGCTATCAACGGCACATGAACAGAGTCAAGACCCCTAGCCCAGAATTCCACTCTCACTGCAAGATACCTCCATGTAGCTTACTCTCTTCCCCCTGTACCTGACCTGGTACCTGTTTCAACTAACCCTTCAACCTCGTCATTGACTAAACTATGATGATTCTATCACAGAAATGTTATGCCCCACTTCACGACTCCTATACACACCTACTACATTCATCTTAATTGTTACAAGAGCTTCTTCAGCATCTTGATGCCTGTAGTCTCAACCTCCCTTCCCCCATCCTCTCCCCATTCAGTCACCTGAGTTATTCTAAAGCTGTTATCTGTTCACAATAATCCCTCTAGGAAATCTTCAGTGGCTTCCTATTGCTGATCCAACAGTGTCTTCTTAGGCCTATAGGACTTTTAACATAAGTCTCAGGCTCCTTTCTACTTTTTTCCATATTTCTCAGACCTCAACACACAAAAAAATTGAATGCATCTTTCCAGAACACATCTATACCCTCTATACCTCTCCACTTTTGCTCTTGTTGATCCTTCTATTTCAAATGTCTTATCTGCCATCCATCCATCCACTCACCTTCTTTCTCATCCTTCAGTGTTCAGCCCAAATGCCACCCACCACATATCACTTTCCCTGATTAGTAAATCTATTGTTCTTTCATATGGATTTACACTTCCATGTAGGTTGAACCAAATGAATTGGCAGTTTTTGGTAAGTCAAAAATGGTCAAATAGCAGTAATTTAATATACTCCTCTTCTGATAGATTTATCCCACTTCATTAGACTTCTTAATTTAAATGTATTCCTCACGTACCCCGTCTTCTTCACCATTGCATGCCCAGTGCCCAGCAGAGTGCCAGACAAGAAGTAGATGCTCACAAAATACTTACAGAATTCAAGGTGATTGCTATGTACGGATCATAATACTTTGTTGGCCTCCCTTAAATCTTGGTCTCAATCTTTCTCTCAGGTTCCTGGGGTCTGACAAGGGAAAAGCTAGTCACTTGGGGCTATCTCCTCAAGTCAGGAATAAAGAATTTTTCCCCCCCTTTTCCATCAGGACCCTGCTCTCTCTACCTACCAACTAATAATTACCTAACCCAGATAGGGAAAAATCTATCTCCAGGCCCATCCTTCTTTTAAGCAGCAGGTATATAATTTGTAATGTTACTATTCACTATATTCATTCATTCATTCACTCACTCATTCATTCATTCAGTCAGTCATGGGGATCTGATTGGCACTGGGAATATAGCAGTAAATAAGGCAACTAGAGATGATGAATTTGAAATACTTTGCTCTTTGTGCCTAGTCTTCAAACATTTTTCCTCAAGAATCACCCAGAGAAATTTTGAACATTTAAAAAATCTTGTATATTTGAAGTTTTTTTTTAATTTTTTTATTAACATATAATGTATTATTTGTTTCAGGGGTACAGGTATGTGATTCATCAGTCTTACACAATTCACAGCACTCACCATAGTACCTACCCTCCCCAGTGTCCATCACCCAGCCACCCCATCCCTCTCACCCCCCTCCACTACAGCAACCCTCAGTTTGTTTCCTGAGATTAAGAGTCTCTTATGGTTTGTCTCCCTCTCCAGTTTCATCTTGTTTCATTTTTCCCTCCCTTCCCCTATGATTTTTGTCTCGTTTCTCAAATTCCTCATATCACTGAGATCATATGATACTTGTCTTTCTCTGATTGACTTATTTCGCTCAGCATAATACCCTCTAGTTCCATCCATGTCATTGCAAATGGCAAGATTTCATGTTGGGAAAATTGGACAACCAAATGCAGAAGAATGAAACCAGACCATTTCCTTACACCACACACAAAAATAGACTCAAAATAGATGAAAGACCTAAATGTGAGACAGGAATCCATCAAAATCCTAGAGGAGAACACAGGCAGCAACCTCTTCGACCTCAGCCACAGCAACTTCTTCCTAGAAACATCACCAAAGGCAAGGGAAGCAAGGGCAAAAATGAACTATTGGGGCTTCATCAAGATAAAAAGCTTTTGCACAGCAAAAGAAACAGTCAACAAAACCAAAAGAAAACTGACAGAATGGGAGAAGATATTTGCAAATGACATATTTGAACAGTTGTAAGTGTTTTATATATTTGGGATGCCCAGGTGGCTCAGTCAATCGAGCGTCTGCCTTCGGCTCAAGTCATGATCCCACGGTCTTGGCATCGAGTCCCACTTCGGGCTCCTTGCTGGGCAAGGAGCGTGCTTCTCCTTCTGGCTACTGCTCCCCTGCTTGTGCTTTCTCTTTCTCTCTCTCTCTCTGACAAATAAATAAAATCTTTAAAAAAAAAAAAGTGTATTGTACATTTTAAGTCACCTAAAAATTTTTATCATAAGTTCAAATTGTTGCAAAGGATGTAATTTTAGCATATATTTAAACATAATGACTATATCATTTCAAATGTATACAATGAAATTTGAATATTATAATAATTTAATACCCATGACCCGCTATTAAAAATATACTAAAAAGTTATTTTGGAAATTTTAGATCTTTCCTTTTTCTCTTTGAGCTCACATTTCCAATATACTTTTTCCCTGGATTTTATACATATACATGAAATCAAAACTGTGGAACTGCATATTTAGCTCAATTTATGGAAATTGTCCATCATATATCTTACTGGCAAACCAATAAGCTAAATTACACTTTCTTTCAGAAAAATTCTGCCTTTATCTTTCTAGTTCAAATAAATGTACTAATAAGCATTGCAATATTATAAAAACATTGAGAAATAAGTTACAAAATGAATCTTGTAGGATTATGAAAAGTAGTCAAGTTTAAAATAATATAGATCAAATATAAATAATACATGTTCATAAATTGTAAAAGATGAATCAATATGCTAGTTCTCATTAACCAATTTGTAATAGAGTGATGAGTGTACAGCTTATGAAATAATGATGGTGTCATTCTTCCAATAAGAATGTGTGTCTCTCTGCAGTTGAAAGACAGAGAATGGTAGAATGAAACAAACTTGATCCAACTACATGCCATCTGAGAGACACCCTAGATGCAAAGATACAAATAAGTGGGAAGTAAAAAGATAGAAAAATATGGACCATGCAAACAGTATCCAAAAGAGAGCTGGAGTGGCTAAACGAGTATCTCACAAAATAGACTGAAAGACAAAAATTTGTTCCTAAAGACAAAAAAAAGGGGGGGGGTGCCATAGTAATAAGAAAGACAACCCATCAGGAATACAAAACAGTTAAAAACACAATGCACCTAACAACAGAGTCCCCCAGAACATGAAATAAGATACATAAATTAAAGGGAGAAATAGATGATTCAACAATGATATTTGGAAACTTCAATAACCCACTTTCAGTAGTGGATAGAACAACTTGGCACAAGATCAACAAGGAAATAGAAAACTTGAATACTATAAACCAACTAAATGTAACACATATCTATAGAACACTCTGGATCAACAACAGCAAAGTAGATCTTTTTCTCAAGTACACGTGGAACATCCTCGAAAACAGAGTATATGTTAAGAAGCTATAACACAAATCTCGGGGGGCGGAGCAAGATGGTGGAGGAGTAGGAGACCTGGATTTCGTCTGGTCTCAGGAATTCAGCTGGATAGGGATCAAACCATTCGGAACACCTAAGAACTCAACAGGAGATTGAAGAAAAGAAGAGCAACAACTCTCTCATCAGAAAAGCGACC
>NC_138370.1:168634079-168753196 GCF_054177405.1 Leptonychotes weddellii | reverse complement strand
AGAGACTATGGACTCTGAAAAACAAACTGAGGGTTCTAGAGGGGAGGGAGGTGGGAGGAGTGGTTAGCATGGTGATGGGTATTAAAGAGGGCACGTTCTGCATGGAGTACTGGGTGTTATGCACAAACAATGAATCATGGAACACTACATCTAAAACTAATGATGTAATGTATGGGGATTAACATAACAATAAAAAATTTTAAAAAAAAGAAGCTATAACACAAATCTCAATAAATTTAGAATTTTAGTATGTTCTTTGTCCCAATAGAATGAAGTTACAGTCATAATAACAGAAGGAAATTTGAGAATTCATGATATGTGAAAATTAAACAAAATGCACCTAAACAATAAATAGGTCAAAGAAGAAATCACAAAGCAAATATGACATAATTTGAGATAAATGAAAACAAAACACAATATACTACAACTTATGAGACTCAACTAAAGCAGCAATCAGAGGGGAATAATGCTATAATGCAAGATATAATGCTTGCATTTAAAAAGGAATAAAGATCTCAAATCGATAACCTAAATTTCTGCCATAAGAAACTAGCAGAGATGGGGCACCTGGGTGGCTCAGTCGTTACGTGTCTGCCTTCGGCTCCGGTCATGATCCCAGGGTCCTGGGATCGAGCCCCGCATCGGGCTCCCTGCTCAGCGGGAAGCCTGCTTCTCCCTCTCCCACTCCCCCTGCTTGTGTTCCCTCTCTTGCTGTGCCTCTCTCTGTCAAATAAATAAAAAAAATATTAAAAAAAAAAAGAAAGAAACTAGCAAAAAGACAAATAAACTAAAACCAAAGCAAGCAGAAAGAAGATCATAAAGATTTAGAGTACAAACAAATGAAATAGAGAATAGAAATAATAATGAACACCAATGAAATCCAAAGTTAGGTCTTTGAAAAAAATCAACAAAAGTGACTTTTAGCTAGGCTGACAAAGAAAAAAGTAAAGGACTCAAGTTACTAGAATCAGAAATAAAAGAGAGGATCTGGAAACCAACCTCACAGAAATAAAAAGGATTGTAAGGAAATACTATGAACAATTATATGCCAACAAATTAAAAACCTAGACAAAATAGATGTATTTCCAGATAGACACAAACAACTGAAACAGAAGTAAGAAGAAATAAAAAATCTGAATATACCTAAAATAAAGAGACTGAATTAGCAATTTTAAAACTTCCCACAAAGAAAAGTCTGGGCCCAGGTGGCTTTACTGGTGAATTCTACACATTTAAAGAAGAATTAATACGAATCCTTCACATACTCTTACAAAAAATTAGAAGAATGAACATTTCCCGACTTATTCTATGAGACCAGTATTACCTGGATACTAAAACCAAAGACATCACAATAAAACTACAGACCAATATCCCCTATGAACATAGATGCAAATATCCTCAACAAAATACCAGCAATCCAAATCCAGATATATATATTAAACAGCATAACCAAGAGGGATTTTTCTCAGAAATGCAAGATTGGTCTAATATTTGGAAATCAATGTAATACATTATATTAATAGAATAAACCACAGAAACCACAATCATCTAAATAGATGTAGAAAAAATAGTAATTACTCATATCAATTACATGATGAACTAATAACATTTTGCATGTGTTGAGTTAAAATATAATACTCGAGTTAATTTCACTTGTCTCATTTTCTTTTTTTAGATGTGGCTACCAGAAAATTCCACATTACATATGCAGCTTGCATTTGTGGCTCACATTATGTATCTATGGGACCAAGATGATCTAGATGTATCTTTGAAGACCAGGACTCTAACAGCATTGGGTATCTTTTGTGCACAGCTCCCTGTATTACTTGCCAGAGGAGAAAAGTGAGACTGAGAATGGTTAACCTGCCCAGGTTAACAAACTCCACCCTGTAGGTATGAGAATTGATACTGGAATTCAGTTCTGTCCTTAAGCTAGAGTATGCCCTGTTTACATCCATTGTCTTCCTTAGGCATCAAGCCATTACCATCATTTATGTGCATGTTTTGGGTAATTGTTTCATTTTGTTGTTTTCTTTTTGCTTTTGTTATCCACTGAGCCCCCCTACCCCCCTACCCCCCATTCCCCCCACCCCCCACCTGGCCAGGACTACCACTGAGTTCTTCTATCTGGCCTTTGAGTCTACTCTTTCCTTTAAGCTGCATGGCACATAATAGCTAGGAGTTTTTGTTCCCTTGTTTAAACATCTATTCTGTCTCAAACATTATAGAAGACTCTCTACTTAAAATATTGCTAATCATCTTCACAACCCACACTTCGCAGATGATGGTTGTTGCTCCCTTCACTTTCACAAAGAAGAGAAAACTAAGGTCCCCAAAACTGTACTGCTAAAGTTACACAGGAACAGAGGGAGTTGGGACTGAAAGCCAGGTCTCTGACTCAAGAGCACTTATGTGTCCAGCATATCCCTCTTCCCTGACTCCTAAAGTGAGAGGAATATGGATCAACTGTGGGCCCTGAAACACATTACTATTTATAGATATGATTCATGTACTTATGAAAACTTTCTAAAGTATTTTTTCATAAAAATTTGTCTATAATTATTTTCTATTGAAAACTGAAGTCTATTTTTCTTCTTGCTATGGATTATGTTCTGCAAATTTAATACAATGATGTACACTTATACATGAATTTTGGATATAAGATGATATAAACTCCTACAGTAAAAGTGAATTGATAGCAGTAAGGATGAAGCACTAATCTGGGCTAATATTAAATATCCACCTTGAATGTTACTCAGACATTGTCTTTATACTTAATCCTTATATAAAGGAGGGAGGTAATGCCTGGTACAACTAAACTTCATGATTTTTCTTTGTTATCAAACATTCAGAGTTGCCAAAAAAAAAAAATTTTAAACTTTTAATCTTTCTAAGATTCTAAAAATATTAAGATCAAATTTGATAGATGCAAGATTCTTCATCCATATGAAGTTTAAATATTTAATAGTCAAAATGCTTCTCTACTTTGCAGAGCATAATTTATCAAGTGAAAGAGTTAGCTTTCCAGAATGAAAGAAAAGAATTAAATGCAATATATCCAATATATACTGCCAGGCCTCATTATTCTAATAGGAGAAAAATTAGTATGCACATTTGAGAAGTATTTCTGAATTTTTTGGGCTATGTATTTTGAAAACAAAATGCTTTCATTCTGAGATCACTACTGCCAATTGTTATTCATTTAGTGAGGTGTTACTGAAAAGTTTTAAAGCATTACACTTTCCAACAAAGAAAAATCATGAAGTTTAGTTGTACCAGGCGTTACCTCCCTCCTTTATATAAGGATTAAGTATAAAGACACTTTCAGGAACAACCATTGTTCTTAGGGCCTGTCCCTGTGGCTGTGTTTGGCTCAGACATGGTGCATATCTTTGATAGCCCAAGGGACAGCTAATGGAGCAGCAGCCTGAGCAATGAGGAGATGGGGGCTTTAAGCCCAGGCTCTGCAAACTACGGGAAGCAAATTACTTTGTTTCTGGGCTTTGGTTTTCCACCTCTAAAATAAGAATATTATTTGCTTTATCTAGTCACCAAGTATACTGTGACAAGTTAAGGAGATAAACAGTGAAAATCCCTTTTCCAGCTAGGATTACAATGTGTTTCAGCCGTGTGATTTCTTCTGCCTTCCTGAGTTTGCCTTAGCTCAATATTCCACATTCACCCTGGGGCTTCACCCATGACCAGTCCAGCAAGGCTATGTTGCAGCATGTAGGACTCCAATTTAATAGGTCAGTTTTGGCCTAGAATCTCACTGTTTATGACTCTGTCTCGATAATTAGGGCCAGGAATTATCATAGCTGATACTAACAGCCTCTGTGATGCCACGGAATAGTGCGTGTGTCTTTGGTTTTGCTCTTGTTGGATCCCCAGGGCCTAGTACAGTGTCTGACAACAGCAGTCACTCAATCAATAGTTTCTGGGTACATAAATGCATCAAGAAGAACAAGGAAAAGAAAGGAATATAGAAGGCATAGCCACTGCTTCCAAAGATTTATAATCCAGTCAAGGTGACAACACCTAAAAATAGAAGTCAAGAAGTGATAGAACAGTTAAGTCAGTCTACATGCCACTGAGCATGTGGCAGGAATTACTGCAGAGGTTGACGGCTCCCTTACTGGAGCTGGATGACAAATGTCCCAAGCTGCACAAAGGGTGACATAAACTGTGAAGACCTTGTATTGTGTTTGGCCCCCAAACATTAGCAGCAAGGAAAGATTCCAGATATTTTCCCTTGTCAGTGGATTCATCCTTGGATAGCATAACAACCAGAATGGAGTTTTCAGATTGGTATAGCCAAAGAAAACAATGGGAAGGGGAGTGAAATTTCGTTGTTCATTGTTACGATCTGTTCTTTTTTTTTTTTTTTTCTTCCTCTAGCAAACATAAGTCACTAATATTATGGTTCTCTAGAAAATGGCATTATCTCCTTATAAGTGTGCTTTGGAAACATTTTTCTCCTTCCCTTCTTTCTTCTCTCCTTCCCTTCTTTCCATTGTTTCTCTCTTCCCCTTCTTTTCATTTTTCCTTCCTACAGCATTCACTGGGCAATTCACTAATCTACAAACATTTACTGAGCCCTTGTGTTTCAAGTAAAATGGCAGGTAAACATATGTAGAGAAATACATAAAGGAAAGTCCATGACCTAGAGCAACTCAGAGTCTAAAAGGGCAGATAGCCAAGGAGACAGATAATTATTGTCCATGTGACAAGTGTTCTAACAAAAATGTTATTATGACAATATTGTCAGAGAACATAGAAGAGGGTTTAACTCACTGTCCAGGGAAAGCCAAGAAAGGCTATAGCATTGGAACTGTGTCCTGAATAGAAAGGAAGCATTAGCTGATGAAAAGAGGTAAGAGGCATTCCAGAAAGTAGACACATCATGTGCAAAGGACCAGAGCTATGAAAAGACATGTCTGATCCAGAGGATTGGGTACTATGGGGAGTGACAGGTGATAAAGGCAAAGAGGCAAGTTGCAAATAACTTTTGAAAGGTCCTATTCCCCAGCAAGTTTGGATGTGATATGGTAGAAGCTAGGAAGGTGCTTATTGACCAGGACATGTGGCAGGATTATAGTTGTTTTTTGACACCATTAAAGGGAAGAGATTCAGAGAGGAACTGGTAGGAAAACCAGCTAAGAGGCTGTGCAGTAGGGCAGGACAGAGAAAAGACTGAGAGTTAAGGCACAGGTAGAGGAGTGGACTGAGGGGACAACATTTGAGCAGTATTTCTGCAATAGAATTAACAGAGTATGGTGACCAATTGTTTTTGGAGGGTGAGAGAGGGAAGAAGAGGACAACTCATGCTTCCAGCTGAAGCAACTTGTGTAATGATGCCATCAACCCAGATAAGGAGCAAAAGAAGAGGAGTGGGTCTGGGGGAAGATGGTAAGTTCAGGTATGGACATACTGAGTTGATATGTCTGAGGGACATCCAGGTCAAGCTGGTTAATGGGTAATTGGAAATACAAATTTGGCCTCTGGGCTAGAGAGAAATTTGTTAGACATTAGCATAAAGATGGTATTTGAAAACATGATAGTGGATAAGGTCACCTAGAAAGAGTATATAGAAGTAGAGAAGAGGACCAAGAATATAAGCCTAAGGAACTCCAACATGTAAGGGATATGTAAAGAGAAGGAAGGCAATGGAGGACAGTATGAAGGGAAGTGTGGAAAAGTAGAAAAAGAACCAGAAGTATTAAAGATGGTGGTACTCTGGGGTGCTGTGTCAATTAAGCAACTTGAAGTTGGACAAGGCCAATATGGGCCTTAATATTTTTCCCCAATACAAAGCCAGGTCAATGAGCCTCCAATGAAGACTAACCCTTTCCCATTTACAGGACAAGTAGCAGTAGGAAACCAGCAGCTTGGCGGCTCAGCATCAAGTTGGCCTCACGGCCATTCTATGTGAACTCATTCTGTTTCTATGAGCTGGAGTCTTGCTCAAATTCCTGTGATGAACCCTTGCATTTCAGTCTCCTTCCTCAATATCCCATTCTCTAAAGTCTGGAATCCTCCTCTAGGCTCCTAAAACAGAAGTCTTGCCTCCTGGAGTCTAGGTTTATCTATCCCCTGGTTTTTCAATCCTGAGCTGCCCTATCTGTGTGTCCTCACACATGTATCCTGTCGATGCCTGGAACTGTCTTGCTTTGCTTATAATTCCTAGCAGCATGTGGGTGGTCTTTGGGTAACCCCTGCCAACAAACAAAGACCTTCATATTACTATAGTATACTTATAGCTATTATTTTCTAAAACTGTTATTCATTTATGGAGCAGTGCATGCAATTTAACAACTCTTGGGTGCCTGCTGTGCGCCAGGATTTCTAGGTGTGGAAGATGCAGCAGTGAACAAAACAATGTACCTTTCCTCAAGGGGTTTGCCATCTAACAGGTAGGACAGATAAACATTGTTAAGTATAAAGAGTGCCCGATGGGGGATAAAAATCAAACCACTTACGAGTAATAGGGAGGCTGGAGTGGAAGGAAGGAGTTGCTATTTTATAATGGTGGTCGGGGAAGAGATCACTGACCAAATGAGCTTGAGCAGAGACCTAAAAGAAATGAGACAGAGACACAAAAAACATGAGAGCGAGCCCTGCTGGTATTTAGCGGACAAGTATTCCAGGCAGTGAGAATCACAAGGGCAAAGACTCTGAGGCTGACTTGGCCTGGTGTGTCAAAGAAATACGGATTCCATTGTGGGTAGAAATGGTCAGAGGGGTTACTGGAGGCAGGAGGCAATCCTGAATAACCATTTGGTTATTGAAAATGTCTTGACTGTTATTCTAGGAAAATATAAGTATTTAGTCAGGAAAGTTGACATGATCTGTCTTCCATTTTGAAAGGAGCCTTTTGGCTGCTGTGTGAATAGACTGTAGGGAGAGAAGATCAGAAGCTGGGAGGCTAGTTAGGAGGTAAGAGCAACAAGCCAGGGAGAGATTACATTGGTCTGGCCTGGTCTGCTTGTGGTGGGCATGATGAGAAGTGGTTGGATTCTGGGTATAATTTAAAAATAGGACAAGCAGCATGCAATAATGGTTTGAATATGCTGTAAGAAAAATAAAAATCAAGGATGACCTTTTAATTTATTATTATTATTTTAATTTTGGCCTGAGCAACTATAACAGTGGAGTGCCATTTACCAAGATGGGGGAGTTCAATATTGGACCTTTAAATGCAGGATGGCTAGGAGACTGGGATGTCTATGAAGCCATGTCCTGAGCAGGTGTGGGATCTGGTGCACCAGTGGAGGGGATGGCCTTAGATGGGAGTGTGGGGTCTGGGCAGGCCCTCCATGTAGCAGGAGGGAAGAAGGTGTGTAGGAACGGATGCACAGTGGACTGGAAAAGGGTACAGTTGAAGACCTGTGGAAGTTCTCCTAGAACTGCTTCTATTTTCTCAGGGAAATAGCCAGGTCAGCTGAGAATGAGGGGAGGAGAGAAGGTGTCAGGAGGCTTTGAGATAGAGGCGAAAGTGTGAAATAGTCTTCTAGGACAGTGTTAATAAATTTCAGCTCATGGCCTAATCGTGGGACTTAAAATCAACTAAGTGATTTGAGATCAATTTAGCAATTTAACACAGTACATAGAATTTAAAAATAGAGTTTATTGCATGTATAAAAAGAATTGCTTAAGGTGCACGGGTGTATGTGTGTGTTCTAGGTTGTAGCTAAAATATTTTTTAAAACACTGGCCCAGAACAATGGTAGGCAATGAACAAGAGACTGTCGAATAAGGACAGGGACTGAGTTAATGATCATATGGTCAACACAGAATATAGCCTCATAAGATTTTGGCATTGTAGCTGCTAGAGGACCACAATCCCTCCTCTCACCCACCTCCACCTCCAGTATAGGAAACCTTTCTGTTTGAGTATTTTCAATGATGGCATGCTCACCAGTTTAAAAGATAGAGATTTCAGGATGTAACTTTCTTCTCTATAAAAAAATGAGGTCCTCACAACACTCTGAGATGTTAAAGTGGTGAGCAGGGGTCTGGCATTTGGATTTTGGAATTTGGTGTACTTAAAATGAAATTTGACCTTATTACATAATATTAAACGTGATGGCTTTTCTCCGTTTTGGAGATCTCTAAATCCTCCAAAACAAAACCAGAACACTAGGAAATCTTGTTTTTATTCAAACTTTAGCCCAGAATGGCAGCATTTGGCTTGTAAAGGTATGCTCTCTCTCTCCTCCATACATTACACTAACTGCAATTTTGGTGGATGATTGAGCTAATTTTCATGCCTATATTTTCTTCCTTTTTCAAGATTTGTTGTTGGATCTGCAGATGATTCCAAATATAACTTTAGAAAAAAAGTCTTCATTTTTAAGACAGTCTTAAAGTCTTCAGTTGTGAAGTAGTTTTTCCCTGTAAAATACATTAATAAATAATAGTTAAGAATATGTCAACAGGTGCTGTGGAAATGGCCATTTATATTTTTAATTGTAATGAGCTCAAGTTATTTTCTAGACATTGTAATTTAGAATAATAAAAGTACTTCTCCAGTTCTATATTTTGCCTGATTATTAAAAATGGTTTTGAGATTATTAGCTCAAACCAATTTACTATACACCTGACCAATTTCTGAACCATTTGAGTTTTTTAAGATTACTTTCTCCTATTGTAAAGGCAATATCAAACTTAGTTCATTAGACAGGATATCAGACATAAACGTAATACCTGGAACATATTTTGCTTCTGCAATGTTGTTCTCTTTCTAGCATGCTTAATATGATTTATGTAAATTTGAAACACTGAAATAAAAGTAGAAATGAAATTGAATAGAGTATGAGGACTCATGAAAATGTACACTCTGCCTACATCAGTAGGAATGTACATTTATGATCTATAACACTAATCTTAGTCCAGTTGTAAATCAAAATCAAGTAGAGTCTCACAAGAAAAAAAAAATTGTAACGGTGTGGTGCTGGATGTTAACTAGACTTATTGTGGTAATTACTTCCCAACATATAGATATATCAAATCATTATGTGGTACATCTAAAACCAATAGGATGTTATAGGTCAATAATATCTCAACTAAAAAAAGAATTTAAAAAATCAAGTAGTCTGGACACCCCTCTATTGCTTTTGGGGTTAGTCTGTATTCTGGGATTCTTTAATAGTTTCACTTCTCTAAGTGCCAAGAAAAAGTTAAATTGCAAAACAGGATCATTCTGTTATTCTTTATCTAGACCCTCACATAATTTTTTTTTCTCTATGTTAAATGCTTCTTTAGAAAAGGAAATACACAGGATTAGTTCCTCTTCTAACCATGGAAAACTCTCCCCTTCCATTTTGCAAGCCTCAACAAGTCTGTTGCTGAGTCAGAACCTCCTTTTTTCCCTGATGTGAGAAATCTTTCTCCCTTGAAAACTCGTAAAGCTTAGGAAATGCTTAAATTTGAGTCTCCCTGGGGGGCAGGGACAGGGGAGCCTGAACCAATGTGGCAGGGAGGAGTCCCACACGGCAGTCCTGATGATGGTACATTAAATGGTTTTATGAAATACGAAGACTTGGAACTGGCCCAGGGTTACCATGTGAGCTCGCCTCCTAACCTATTATATGCATATATGTGTGTAGACAGCCACACCGAGCCCCGGTTAGGTTCCTGGGACTTTGCTCCTCATTGCCAAAGTGAAAACGTTTGGTGTACAGCTGGGGTTTCATGTTTGCCCTGCAGAAAACACCTTCAAGCGGCTGCAGGAAGGTCCAAACAGCACGCAGCAGGAGAAGCTAAAAACAGAAACAAGCCCGAGAAGGCGCTTTCTAGGGCGCCGACGAGAGCTCCAAGTCGGGGACGTGGTGGGGCACGAGGTGTGGAGAGAGCCGCTCAGAGGTCTGCAAGGCAGGCAGCGCCCACAAGACCTAGAGGGCCTACGGACCCCCGGGGCTGAGCCCGAAGGGCGGGAGGGGCCCGCGTCTCCGCTGCGCTCGCAAAGTGCAGGCCGCGCGCGACCGCCGTGACTGGGAGCCGCTCCCAGTCGCGTCCCCCGGCCTCAGTTTCCCCCGCCGGGCAGCACAACCCCGGGAGGCGTCCCAGCGGCCAAGCCTCATGTGACCGAGGGCGGGACCGAGGTGACAGGAAGGAGGCGGGCCGCGAGGGCGACGGGGGCGGGGCGGAGCGCGTGCGACCACGGGCAGCCTTTGCGCGAACCCCGCGCCGGGAGGGGCCGTTGCCCAGGAACCGTCGGCGCCGCCCGCGAGCTCTTGCCCTTGTGCGCGCGCGCGCGCGGCGGGCGCTCAGACCCGAGTCTGCTGCCGGCTACCGCCACCGGCCTCCTCTTTTCCCTAGATGCCGAAGGGGCGCGAGGAGACACGCCGCTCGCTCCCGCGCTCCCCCCGCCCTCCTGGGAGCTCAAGCGCGCCCCTGGCCGAGCCTGCATATTAATGAGGGGCGGGGCGGGGGCGGGGCAGCGGGGGCGCGGCGGCCTCGCGCCCGCGCGTGCCGAGACGCACCGCGGGGGGCGGTGCGATTGTGAGGTGGCGCTGACGCACGTTCCGGAGTTCTTAAGCGGCGAGGGCGGCGGCGGCGGCGGTAGCGGCGGCAGCGGTGTCCGAGCGGGTCTCGGGAGGCGGCGGTGACTGCCGCGAGGGCTGGCGGGGCCGAAGTGGGTGCCCCTGGCTCAGTCACGGTGTTCCTCTCACTGACTCCCCCTCCTTCCACCACGGCCGTGCCGCCCCAGGTCCGGCGGCTTCCTAGGCGGGGCAGCGGACGGGGCGCGTCTCCTCCCGCTGCCGCCCGCCTGATAAATGAGGGACTTAGGGTTTGGGGTGCTGCAGACCGCCCCGCTCCGAAGCAGCAGCCCCGGGTCCCTGTTCAGCAGCGGGGCGTACCGTCCCTACGCTGCGGGGCCCGCCGCGGCCACCGCCCCGCAGCCCTCCGCCACGCCCTTCGGCCCGCTCTCGCCGCCGCCGTTGCCTGTCACCGGCATCTCGGAGGCCGCCTCCCCCTTTCCTATCCCCCTCGGCTGCGGCGGCGCGGGCAGCTCGGCCGCCGCCGCTTCCTCTTCCTCCCCGTTCCTGGCGCATCAGCAGACCATGCAGGATGAGCTGCTGCTGGGGCTGACACAGCAACCGGCGCGGCCGCTCTCGGGGGCGGCGGCCGCGGAGAAACTCCCCAACCACCACCCCGGCGGCGGCACGAACGCGGGTGTGACCCACCTCCTCCCCTCCCAGGACTTCAAACCGAGTCTGCACCACCCCTCCTCCTCCTCCGCCTCCTCCTGCTGCTGCTGCCGCACCTCCTCCCCGCAGGACTTCAGTAAGCGGCAGCAGCAGCAGCTGAGCAGCCAGAAGAGGAAAGAGTTCAGCCCTCCCCACCTTCCCCACCCTCCGGACTCGAAGCCGCCGCCGCCGCCGCTCCACTGCCCCGGCCGGTTCAGCCCGCCGCCACCGCCCGGCCCGCTCCTCCAGCCGGCGCAGCTCGCCCAGCGCCAGCAGCCACAGCAGCAACAGCAGTTCGGCGTACCGCACCCGCAGCACCTCCCGCCGCAGGACTTCGCCCCGCGGCAGCGCCCGGCCGACCTGCCCCCGCTCCCGCAGCTCCAGCCCTCGCCGCCCGCAGCCCCGCGGCGCCGCCACGGAGGCGCGGGCAGCCCTCGCAAGACCCCGGCCGCGGGCGAGGGCAGCGCCGCCGAGCCCCCCAATGCGGGCTTGGCCCCCTCGACGCCGCCGGTGAACCGCGCGCCGGGCTCCATGGAGTCCCCCAACCACCCTCTGCTCAACAGTCCCAGTAATCTCCTGCCCGGCGGGGCGCTCGGCGCGGGCGCCTTCAGCAGCCTGCAGAGCCCGGACCTTCCGCACCCCGGCGGCGGCGGGGGCGGGGGGCCCCCCGGAGGCGGAGGGGGAGGCGGCTCCGCGTCGCCGCCGCCACTGCCCGGTTTCGGCACCCCCTGGTCGGTGCAGACCGCGTCGCCGCCGCCACCCCAGCCCCAGCCCCAGCAGCCGCCGCCGCCCCAGCAGCAGCAGCCGCCTCCGCCCCAGCAGCCGCCGCAGCCGCAGCCGCAGCAGCCCGGCTCCTCGGCCGCCACCCCCGGTGGCGGCAGCGGCGGCGGCGGCGGAGGCTCGCTCAGCGCCATGCCGCCGCCCAGCCCCGATTCAGAGAACGGCTTCTACCCCGGGCTGCCGTCGTCCATGAACCCGGCCTTCTTCCCGAGCTTCTCGCCCGTGTCCCCGCACGGCTGCGCGGGACTCAGCGTGCCGGCGAGCGGCGGTGGCGGCGGCGGCGGCGGCGGCTTCGGCGGCCCCTTCTCGGCGGCCGCCGTGCCCCCGCCGCCGCCGCCCGCCATGAATTTACCTCAGCAGCAGCCCCCGCCGCCCGCGGCGCCGCAGCAGCCGCAGAGCCGGAGGTCGCCCGTCAGCCCGCAGCTCCAGCAGCAGCACCAGGCGGCGGCCGCCGCCTTCCTGCAGCAGAGGAACTCCTACAACCACCACCAGGTACGGCGGGCGGCGGCCCGGCTGCGCCGCGGGGCCGGGGACCGAGACGACGAGGGCCACTCGCCCAAATGAGAGTGGGACGGGAGGGTGGAGAAGGGTGACAGGAGTCGGGACGCCAGCCCCCGGCGGGGCGGGCGGGCAGTGGCCACCGTGGGCTGCGAGGCTCGGGGAGGGGGGGCGCGCTGGAAGTCGCCCCGGCCGGGCGCCCCCTCGAACGCCCGGCGCGGCGGTGGGGGCTGGGGCAGGGGCCGAATGGCGCCCGGACCGAGGGCGGCGGCGGCAGCGGGCGGGCGCGCCGGCTCGGCCGACCCTCGCAGCGGGCGCCCCTGACCCGGAGGGCGGCTGTCCGCGATCCGCGAGCCCGGGAGACGCGGCGAGGCCGGGCGGGGGACGCGGGGCCGGCGGGCTCGGGCGACGGCCTCGGACGAGCGGCCGTGGGAAGCGAACTTGCGCAGGAGGAACATGAGCACCGCAGACGGTGCGTGGGAGCCCGTGAGTCTTCCCGGTCGGCCAGTGAGGGGACGGACGGGAAGGTTTTCTTCTGCCGAGTCTGTTTCATTCCGCACGGCCCGGCGCGAGTTCTGGCCAGGGAGGCGGTGGCCGGCCGGGACGCCCAGCCCGCCGCGCCGCTGCGCCCGCCGAGGGCCCGGCGTCGGGAGAGCAGCGGCCGCCGCGCCGCGGGCTCGGTCCCGAGCTGTCAGACGCCTGCAGAGAGGAGCGGGCCCGCGGGGCTCACTCGGTTACCGCCGAGGTGCTCCGGGATCGGGTTAGTTTCTGCGCTCTTCGTGTGGGAGGAATGTTTGGTTTTAGTTTTAGACAAAACTGAACTTGAATTCGGGATTCGTGTTCTGTACCTCGAAGGGAGGACTCCCATTTTTTTCGGTGGCCTTACCTTTTCTTGAATTATGGGGCATGTATATTTTAAGTGGGTAATGCAATTATGAAATAACACCGGTCAGGTTTTTTTTTTTTTTAATCCATCCGGGTCCTTTCTGGTTCAAGCTCTTGTTTTGTTATCTTCTCAATACAATGTTTGAATGACCGCTGGGTTGGTTAATTGACATTGAAAGAGTATTTTATTGTTCTTTTTTTGATCCAGTCAGCATTTATTGTAGTGATTGGTGTGTTTAAGGTCATTTTCGTGATTAAGGATTGAGAGAGAAACAAAATTGGACCTTAACCAGTGCCTGCTTACTCCTATAACTTTTTCCGTTGACCTGTTAAAGTTTTCAGGGGCTAACCTTTTAAAAGGTGAATACTGTTTAACCAAAGTAACAATTAAGAGTTTGTTTAAATCAACCAGAGTAACAGTTAACAGTTTTTATTTTGAATCACTGGTGTCTCCCCCAGAAACGAGAATGTGGCCTATGAGAATTGAAAAGACGGAATTTTGAAATAATATTCCACTTTCTATGATTTCTATAATCTCGAGCAGTTATCTTTTGTGTGTCAGGGTCGTCATTTTTTAAACTGGAAGCTTGCCACAGAAAATTATTTATAGGTACTTTTGTATTCTTAGAGCCATGATATAGAACATTAGAAGACCATATACCATGATTCATATTTAACTATAATCTGCTTTTTGTCAGAAGATGGTTCTCACAGTGAAGTTTAAGAGGTCACACAGCTGTCATATGGAATTTTAGATCACTGGAAGAGAACTTGAACACTGTATCAGTAAGGAAAGTAAGGCCCCTCAAGAATGGAGTGATTTGTTCATGGTCCCTGAGCTATACTTTTGAACTATGTGGAGGGGGCAGTGTATATTCATGATTATATTGGCATTTAAAAAAATTTTTTAAATAGGCACTATAGATCAAGTTCTTTTTTTTTTTTTTAAGTTGTCTTATAAGAAGGAGGTTTCATTTTAAGAATACTTATAGTAACTTACTTACTTATAACAACTGTATGGTCCATATTTCCTTTAGCTAAATGTTAGTTGTAAGCTTATTGACAACATAATTGCTAGCAAATAATACTTTTGAAAACTCTACAGTTATTGTCTCTTGGTGGATTCTCAACTTTTTTTGTCATAGGTTCTAGTTTGGAATATAATTTACTTTTGAAAATGAATGAACTGGATGGAGATTTGTATTATTGAGATGTCTACTAGAATAATCAAAGCATGTGTAGTTGCTTATCTTTAGGATATCTCAGTGGATCCACCTATGGGTAACGTCAGATAATTGCTTAACTGTTCATGGATAATTAAGTGAGAGAAAAACAAAAACACTTTAAAAGAAACTACATTAAAATTAGAATAAAATACCTTAAAAGTTGAGTAAACAATACAAAGAAGACACATTTTCTATACTGTCCCTATACTAAAAGGTGTTTTTAGTTCACGCAAGAGAACACCATCAAATGTTACCATTATCTACTGTTGCGGTGGTGCAATTTGTTTGGGAACCCTAAAGACTAAATATTGTACTCCTATCATTACTCATACCTTTATTAATTAAGGACCATATTTTTAGTTATACGCCTAGCAGAATATGGTTGTTTTGAGATAACAATGTAGGTTATATCTTTAAGGATCTTCAAAGTTAATTTCAATTTTCAAGTATTTATTTTCTTTTCTTATGTATATGATTCTGAAGAAAAGTAACTGCATGGTTCTATTTCAATAATTATCCTGAAATACCTGCTTGGTTCATTATAATTTAAAGTGGACAAGAGAATGAAAATTCATCTAGCATTAAATGAATATCTTTTCATATAGCAAGATCTCAAACCTATTACTTCTCATAACCTGTTAACCTTTCATAACGTTTAGAGATTTTATTTTTTTAAGATTATATATATTCTTAGCGCAGGCCTAAATTTCAGTTTGAATTATAAACTCTTTAAATGCCTATAATTTAAACAGATGTGTTTTTCTCAGCCTCTTCTGAAACAATCTCCTTGGAGCAACCATCAGAGCAGTGGCTGGGGCACTGGAAGTATGTCCTGGGGAGCAATGCATGGCAGAGATCATCGTAGAACTGGAAACATGGGAATTCCAGGAACTATGAATCAGATATCTCCATTGAAGAAACCATTTTCTGGTAATGTCATAGCACCACCGAAATTTACTCGCTCTACTCCATCACTGACTCCAAAATCTTGGATTGAAGATAATGTGTTCAGAACAGACAACAATAGTAATACACTCTTACCCTTACAGGTAAGAATGGTATGTAAATGGTCTTATTTCTAATGTTGATCTTTCAAAGTAAGAAATTGGGTGGTGGTAGTAGTAGTAGTAGTAGTAGTAGTATGGTAAAATCAAGAGATTAAAACATAAAGTTTTAATTTTTAAGCATATAATTTAATTCCCAAAGGATAAAGTACTTATGTAGAGAAAATTGATGCTAAAACATTCTCTAAACACACAGTAGAAAAGAAGCTTCATAAAATCTAGAAAAACCTGTATTTCTTAAATACATTTTGAAGCTTTTAATTGGCAGCTCAAGAATGCCTTAATTTATTCATCTTTAATAGGCCACCAAAATGAATGTCTTCTCCAATATAACTAAACTAAAATGTTAAGTAGTTGTGCATAGATTTGACTGTGATCAGCTGTATATATATTAGAATATACTTAGTACAGCTGTGATTATGGCAAAATAATATTAGGGCTTTTTGCATCAAATTAAAATCTGTCCTTCCTGGTTCAATGACTATTTTTTTCTAAATGTGGCCTAATAGTTATGATGATTAGGCATTTTTTTCAGGCTTTTTAATGTTTTATTGATATTACAGGCTAATAAAGGTCCTTGTAGCTATTCATAATGAGACTTTTTTCCCAAGACTTTTAGAGGACCAAAAATACAAGATAGAAGGAACTTTGATTGTTTTTGTTTTCTTTCCTTTTTTTTTTTTTTTTTTTTGTGGGTGGGTGTGGGGAAGAGAACTGCTTATTTCTGATGAAAACTTCTATGCTATTGAAGGTGAGATCTAGTTTGCAGTTACCAGCTTGGGGCTCAGATTCACTCCAAGATAGTTGGTGCACTGCAGCCGGAACATCCAGAATAGACCAGGTAGGCTGCACAGTGTATATTTTTCAGGATTTTGACTAGGAGTTTAGTATTTATATTATGAGTAAGATTTATTATTTACTTTCCAGTTATACCTTTGTAAGCATATGTCAAAGAACATTAAAGCAATTTATTTTTAAAAGGTCACTTATTTAGTATAAAATGCTTCATTTTCAATTTTATAAGTAATTCATAACTATTTTATATTTCCAAAACAATTTGTTTTTGGAAAAAGGAATTATATACCCAAGAGCACCTGACTTTAAACATCAGTCAAACTGAACAGATTTTATCTTTCAGAATTATTTTCAGTTGGGGACAAAATCATATGTTTACTTAACATTCAATTTTACATTTCATCAGGGTTCTACAGAATTTTTTAGTAAATTTTTGTTACGAAATCTACATTTGTCTTGAGGTATATTTCTAAAGAAGCCCTAGCTTCAATTTTTTTACCTTTAAGAAAAACTTCATGTATAGTATTTCTTTATTCTAAAATTTGTCACTGCTGTTATATACTATCTCCTTCCAAATAATCAGTTTCTTATAGAAAAACCATAAATCAAAAAGCTAGGAATTGGTCTTAAATTACCTTTAAGCCCTTTGTGGTTACAAAATGCTCTCTCTTTTCCTGCAGACTAAATTAGAATTCATACTGGGTACCCAGTGATGAGAATTATTACAGGACAAGTAGAAAACTCGGTCCTACATGAGGATTCTTTACTACAGAGCCAAAGCTTGAATGAGCATAGACTTGACATTGTGGGAGCCCACTGAATGGAGCTATGTTATCCTTAGCTAAGGCTCTTCCTTAGTTAATTTATCAACATGAGATGATTTTACAAGTAAGGACTCTATAAATAGATTAATAATGCGTTTGTCAATAGCTTTCAAATTTGGAGGGTTAGCAGTAACTTCAATAATCTATCATTAGCACTTATTTTAGACAAGTCCTACCGTTTTACCAAAATAGTCCTACCAGGATCTCCACTTAGAAATAAGTAGTTCTCTCACACACAATTTGTGATTTATTGTTTTGTTAATAATTTAAGTTAGCTCTCCATCTATTTCTACTCTCTTCTCCACTCTGGCCTATACTTAGGCCATATTAGTGACATTTTTATGGTAGCACTTTTATGTTGTTCAAATTGAATACATAAATGCCTAGGAGATGATATGTTAGAAGACGAAAATTATAATCACTTTGAAGGTGGCAAGGGACATGTTTTTAGCGAGGACAGGACATAATTATTTGAAGAACATGTGTAGGAAGAAGCAAGAGGATATATATATGAGGAATATTTAACTGTGGAGAAGAGAGAAGACAGATTAGCTATCTTAAAGGGACCATGGGGGCAGGGCACATGTTGAGAAATGAGGTTATTGAGATGGTTTTAGTTGGTGGAGTGCTAGAGAGTAGATAGAGGTGATAATGAAAGGGAAGTCAGCCCCTGGGCTGCTATAAGATGAGGGCCTCCAGCACTCCCACTTAGATTTCAGTCAAAGCCAATCTGTTCTTACCGGTTCTGTAACCTAGGATTTTAGGTAAATTCATTTTACATGAAAGGATTTAGGTGCTTGAAGATAATTTTTTTTTCTTTTGGTAAACTGCTGAGATACTGTCATTCCCTTGGGACCCTTGAGCCAGAGGGGTGATATGATGAAGTTGAAGAGCTTGGTGAAGAAAACGATAGTGGGAAGTGAACTGAACTAGAAGAAAAGGAGGTCTGAAACCTGAACCTTCTTCCTCTTTCTCAGTCCTTATGACATCTGAGGATACAGTCTATGGGTCTTTTATGTCTTTGGGTCACAGTTTCTGTATCTATAAAAGGGAGAACCTTGAACTAGATCATGAAAGGCCTTTTTAGCCAGCTCTTATACTTTCTCTGATCTATTTTGGCCATTTCTTTTCCTCCCTGTGCACCACCAACCCCCCCCCCAACACACACACACACACACTTTATTTTTTAGAATACAAAGGTCCTGGTGTATTGGGGAGAAGGGGTGGGAATTGGATTGAGGCAGGCAAGGTATAGTGTATGACCTCCCAACTGGTCTTAAAAGTAATGTGGTTCTCTCTTTTGAGGACCTTAAGGGTACTTAATGATACAAAATTTGTTCTGTGTTTCTATCTTTCCATAAAAGGTTGAGGTATTTGAAATTGAGGTTTTTAAAAATACAGCAACAGCTACAAACTTCAATTGGTATTTTAAACCATTGGGTAGTTCCTCACTATTTGGCAAAGTTAAAATTATAGAAAATTCTTAAGCACTTAAATATCTGGGGCAGTATTTTCATTCTGACTTTTTTTTTAATTATATAGAACATTTTAATACTAATATATCTCAGTTAACAAATACATTATTTTAAAACATTTAACTTTTTATTTCTTTTAGTTTCAAATTGATTAGGCATAAAAAATATACTAAATTCTAGAACTGGAGTCTCAATTCCTGTACCTGGATACTTGAGGCCTTACCTATACCAAGAACTGGACATGTAATTAACAATCAGCAAATGGGGAAGAAATGGTTTTGTAGATTGGTTTTACTCAGTTGCATATAAAATTTTTAGGGTTGGTTGGCATTTCCTTACTTTATTTTCTTATGGAAAAGCTTCAAATATAAAACTTTTTAAAAACAAAGGTAAAGTTTTAAATACATTTCAGACTTTAAAATGAATTTTAGGTATTTGTGTTAATTTCTTTAAGGCTAAGAATACTTTTCTTTAAAACGCTGTTAGGTAGTTACCCTTGCAAGAAGTCATACTCTGATGTATGAATTCTAATTGCCTTAAAATTGAATTTCAATTAGATATTGGGATTATAATATATTCATTAATACTTTAATATTTTAAATCAAAAAGTAAATATACTAGTAGCTGAGATTATTACTTGCAGGTTTATATACTGTACATCAGTTCTCTGTAAACAAAGCAACAAAATGCCTTTAAAAGTGTAATATAGCCGTGAAGCCTTACAAGATGGATGTTGGCCTGTCCTCTAGCTAAGGGATTATCAATATATTCAATTCTAGATTTTTGTTCCTGTGGAAGTTCTTGAGCATGTCACATAAACTACCTTGAATTAATTGGAGATACTTCCCACCAGTCTTTAATATCTAGACTGTTACGTGACAACATGATAAATGATAATATGGGGGTCTCTTGGAAAAATACATTATTTGGTGTCTTTATTCACTTTGCACAAAAAACAATATATAGTAGCAGACCAAGTCTAATTTTTCATTTAATAGAACATTCCTTAAATTGTGGTTCTTAAATGTGATGAACCTCAGGGGGCATTGGTAGTCAGCAAACTGTTAACACTCACTGAAAATGAGAAAGAATGGGTTCTCTTGTACCTGCTTAGGTAATGGATGCTTTCTTTTCAAGTTTTGTATCCTGCATTCAATTCTTTAACTGTACTTGATATATTCTTATACCGCCTATTTTCTCCTTGCCTTTCCATTTAATCCTTGTGGATACTAGTATAGCTTTAGCTATTTGGGGCCTTTAAAAATTTTTTTTTTAATTTTTTTCCGTGTCACTGTCATAGCACATTGTCAAGGTTCAGATTAATAAAGGAAGTTCAAAAAATGTATGTTCGTTATGTATGTCGTAGTGTTTTAATTACCCTTGGGATATATGGGGAGAAATTCTGTTCTTTGCCTTTGAGAAGGTGAAGGTCCAGTCGGATGAAGAAGGGGTGTCTGTGTGGAACAACCAGAGACTGAAATGAGAGAGTAGGACACTGAACACGACATTGTGCAGGAAGACAGTAGCACATCATCCGCTGCTAATTCAGTAGAGTAGCAGTGTGTCGTCAGGAACGTAAAATCAGTATTTACTGAAGATTGAGGACAATATTAGTACAACTTGTTATTTTAAAGCAAAAATTGGAAAAGTCAACACAAAACTGCAACAAAAGCTGATCTTTCTACTTAGAAGGATATATGTTAAAGCATCTGGTATATCTTTAAATATGACAATATGGGGTTTTCCTGTAATCCATCTCCTTTTTCTTTGGGTGAATACTTCATTTTCAAGAGGAAAATGTTCTGCTTGACCACTTCTTTTGAAATGAGACAGGGTTTTTAATATATCAGAGTAAAAATATAACATCCCATTGAAATGTCCCCTTTTAATTAAGTTCAAGTTCTTTTTGTTGTACTAATTTTAATATTCTTGACCTCTTTATTTTTTAGCATTTCTAATCTTTTTTTAGGTTATCCTATTTAAGATTAGGATTACTTTGTTCTTTCTGTGTTTTTCAGTCTTTCTAGGACTGTATTGTTGCTTCTGTAACTCTTTATGGCAAATGTCTGGGTTTATGAAAATAATAAAATATTATAATAGAGTGTAGTTTTCCCGAAAATTAATCCCACTGCTTGTGGGATTCTGTAATCTCAGTTTCTGAAAACCCATTTAAGTTGATTCTTTGCCAGATAATTTTCATATTTAAAGTAGATTGGGGTAATCTTTTCCTCATAGAGATTCTTACTTTTGTGAAACGTCTTGGCTCTTGTCATATAGTCATGTAGTCATAAATATAAGTTACATTGCTATGATTTTCCATATGTGCGCTAATCAGTTTTGGTGTGTTTATGTTTACCTTAAAATAGTTTCAGGCAGTTTGTGTGAACACAAATTTTTCTAATACCCTTATTCTATAATTAGATTTGTTTCTGTTGTTTTTTTCCAGAAGTTATATTCTAATCCCCACACTTTATTTAATGAAATTATCTATACTTTTTGAACATGAACCTATAGGTTTCATTAAATTTAGAAAGTGATTTTGAGATGTCATGAGCTCTTTGCCTGCTCAAGGCTATTTTGTGTTTAGTGCTTTAAAAATCATGTGGGATGCAGCTGATGCTCACCAAAGTATAAGTAAGCTAGTAGTTTTATAATAGCTTTGTTATTTTCCTTACTAAAGCAGGAGTTTGTTTCATGATGAGACTTGAAATGCAAGGGAAAATAAGGGGCCTTATTAAGTGGGCATCACACTGTTTCAGTTGGATATAGGCATTAAAGCTAAAGCTATCAATACATGCAGCTTTTTTGAATAACCACTGTTTGTTTATTACCTAGTGGTCACTGATATTTATTGACTAGCTTGCTTTTATATTTCCCTTCTTAGCTTAAATATTGCCCATTGACAGTGTATATGGAGTTACTTCATTAATTTTACTTTAAATTTTGCTCTAAAGCAAGATCATACTCCTTGAATGGAGTTAGTGTGTGACCAAAAAAAAAAAAAAAAAAAAATGTGAGAAATATCATTTGGGTGGTGGTAGTAGTCACCATTAATTAAGTTCATAGGTCCACTGTGAGGTTTTTTTTTACTTAATTATATATACAATTTTTATCATGATAGCTTACATTTTTAAATTCTATTTTAAATATGTTTTTAATACATCTTAGCTTTGTCAATTAACATCTGAGTACCTATTCCATGGAGAATTCTAAGAAGACTTTATGGTTCTGAACAGTCTTTGCCCTCACAGAGCTCAACTTTAATTCACAGTTTTTATAGTAGAGATAAACTACTATTGATTCAACAAACATTTGAGAGTTAGCTATATTCCATAATTAGAAGGTCCTTGCCTCTAATTAATTTAGTTTAGTGGGTAAGGCAGGAAAATCAACAAATTAGTTACAAACATAGTATGGTGGAAGCACAGAAGATGGAAATATTTGGATTACTAAAATTGTATGTCATTTTTACCCAAGGGCCTCTCTATTCCAGTTTTATTTAATTTATTACATAGTGCTTTGAGTCTTTTGCTTTTCTATCTAATCTGAGACAATTTTTTTTTTCTTTTCTAGAAGATAGAACAGAGCCTAAAAAGGTTTAGTAACTTACTCAAGATAAAGAAGCTCTGCAATTCTTTTTTTTTTTTTTTTTTTTTAAAGATTTTATTTATTTATTTGACAGAGAGAGAGATAGCGAGAGCAGGAACACAAGCAGGGGGAGTGTGGGAGGGAGAAGCAGGCTTCCCGCCGAGCAGGGAGCCCGATGTGGGACTCGATCCCAGGACCCCGGGATCATGACCTGAGCTGAAGGCAGACGCTTAACGACTGAGCCACCCAGGCGCCCAAGAAGCTCTGCAATTCTTAAAATATGGTCTCTGGACTATCAGTCTAAGTATCACCTGGGAACCTACTTTAAATACATGTTTTCAGGGGCCACTGTAAACCTTTTGAATTTCAGACTGTGTCAGCAGAGTCCCAGCAATCTGGGGCCCAGCGATATGTGTGTTTGACAACCCTTCCACATGATCCTAAAGCATGCTCAAGTGAGAGAACCACTATTCTAGTTCACTGATTCTCTGTGCCTCCCTCACCAATCAAAGTCACTGTTAATGATGTAAAATAAAGTAAGTAAAGATAAGTAAGGAGTATCAATATAGCTGTATGGTGATAAAGCTGGAGTAAGACCAACTGGTCTAGGAGTCTACCATTTAGTATTACTTTGCACGCTTTCTAAATTCCTCAACAGCAATTTGTTTAGTCTGCAATACTGATTCTGGTCCCCTAGCTTTAAAAGCTCACAACCCTGATTTATTTACTCCACTTGCTGGAGTAAATAAATCAACATATTTTCAGTAAAAGCTTTTTATGTTTTTCTTTAGCTTTCTGAAAGACTGGCTCTGAACCGTCTCTGGATTGTGGACTCCTTTGGAAAACTGATGAAGCCCTTTTCTTCAGGAAAAAATTATGTGTACACACACATACAGAACATTGTATATAATCTCAGATTTCATGGTCCTTCTTGAAGTTCATGGACTCAGGTTAAGAAGTGCCTAATTCTGATTTCTGTAGAGACTTTTTCCCCCTCATTTTTCTTACTCTTCCGTTTTCTTTTTATGTATTAATTATTTTTTGAGAGTTAAAAATGGCCTGCCCTGCCTCTCCTTCATATACATACACCTGTACAAACACCTACACATTTAAATGAGTGGGAGTCATCACTGACATTTTGGCAATTTAGGGGGCATGGGCCAGAGCTTGCTGTCATTGTTCCCCGTGTATGTTTGTTCAGGTACATTGAGATGTGTTGGGCAGAATAACAGCATAAATTCATAGGCGTTGAAGAATCCCATTCCTTCTGGTAAGCAGGTTGACAGATTTAACATTTAGCAGACAAGACTTTCAGCTACACAAAGACTTTGTTCTGGGACTTGAGGTAGGAAACTTGTTGAGATGAGAATACTTTCCATCCTCTCTTCCCTGCATCCCCGCCTTCTTTGCAGGGTGTGGAGGGAAAGAGGATTTAGAAATGCAGAGACCAATATGTGAAGACTTCAGGGAGCAAGATTTGGTTATAAGTATTTTAGGTGTTAGTCTTTGTTCTGATATTAGTAGTTCATGCTTTTAATATTAACTGAATGGGTTGTTCATGTATTTATTATTGTGAAATTCTAAGTCAAATAATGTACACTGTTTGATAGATATTTAAAGTATGGTGCCATTATGGGATTAATTCCTTCCCCCCAAATATTTGTTGTTTAAGTGCCTGTGTCTTCCTAGATATATGAGAAAAGCTTAGAAGTTAACAACTAAAAATGCTGTGTATATAACATTTCAGAAATCTTTATAAGTTGAGATAACAATAGAAATTATTTTACTATATTAATGCTTCCAGTGAATTAAGATTATTTTTGATATGTGATTTTAGAGATGAATACAGTAAATGTAGTATTCTCCAGTACAAGAGATATTGTAACTCATGGGATCCTTAGTTACTGGTATTGTCTTGGGATGCAAGTGATTAGTAATATATTAATCAGATGTCCTGTTTTATGTAAGAAGATTTAGATGGTATATTTATCATCAGTTTTTGAAAAAGTTGCATACATCATATTGAGTCTTTTTCTCTTCTAGGATCGAAGTAGAATGTATGACAGTTTGAATATGCACTCTTTGGAGAATTCCCTTATTGATATTATGAGAGCAGAGCATGATCCTCTTAAGGGTAGGTGACTTTTTTTTTATTTCTTATATCATGCATCGAACTGTGTCTGTCTCACCATTTTTTATAAGAAAATTAGCACTAAGTAGCACCTATGTCATCTATAAGATTCTGTTATGTTTGCTAATAAAAACCTTTGTGAAATGTCCTACTTTTTCTTTTGTAGCTTATTTAGATTTATGCTGATTTATGCAGAGAGAAGTGTAAACCCGTGCCTCTTGACTTGTTATCTAAGAAAAAGCCACTGTTGAGAAATATTTTGCAGTTCGCCATAGGATCTAAGTGTATAGTATAAGTCACTTTTCTAGAATTCTATCAAATACAGAAATTTAAAAAAAAATCCTTGGAATACTTGAATTTACAATTTGCAGTGATTCCTACCTATAATTGCCCTAAGTTAACTTCCTTTCCGATTTTTCTTCTACTGTCATAGGGTTTTAAAAGGAGATCTTTTATAGTAGCTTCTCTGAGTTTTCATAAAAGTTGGGGCAGATTAGGAAAAAGAATCAGCTCCACCGATCTTAGAGTATTAGTCTTATTGTTAACTGTATCTGAAGGTATTTCATTAACATACTTGTTTTCATTTGTCTGTACATTACATGTTACTAATTATTTTACATTTCTTTGTACAATATATCTCATTGCCTTTTATTTTCATGGTGAAAATCTAGAAAAACTGTGTACTTGGGTGATAAGAGATATGCTATCTCTTGCTGCATAATAAATTATCCCAAAATTTAGCAGCTTAAAACAACAATAAACATTTATTATGTCACACAGTTCTGTGGGTCAGGAACTCAGGAGCATTTTGGTTGGTTCTGGCTCAGCATCTCTCATTGAATCAAAACCATGGGCTACTTGGTAATTTTTCCACATTTTTAATTCTATAAAGCCAAGTAAGAAGTCCCTTGAAACATTTAGCCTAAAACTCTAGAACTTAAGTGTTGGCAGCAAGGTGGTGGCTTGAGGCTGAGTTGGTAATACTGATCAGATATCTAAACATTTTGTTTTGTTTCTAGATTTTGTTTATAAAGGAGTTTGTCTTTCTAATTCCTTTATTTTTAAGGAGCGTGAAAAGCTCAAGAGATCATTAATGATTGTTAACAGCGTGTGGCAATGGTAATTCTCCCAAACTAATAAAGACTATTATACTTGGGGTTTTTTTTGGGGGGGGGCCTTCTAACCAAAACCTAATCTAATTTTTTTAGTATCTGTATATTGGGGTCTTGTTCTCTTTCACTGTTACTCTGACAGTTCTAATGGTATTTGTCTTGGATCCACTGTTTAATAATAGAATCCAGCAGTTTATGATTATGAAGAAGTTCCATCTGTTTATTTCTTTGGCTTATCTAGAAAGAAAACTCTTAGAAATTCTTATACAAGATAAAGTCATTATTCACTGTTACCAGTGAATAATGAAACATTTTTCATTGTTGTTTCTCCCAGTCTTCTTTAAAAAGGTCTTTTGAAAATGTTAAGAGTAAACATTCTCTGCTGGAGAATTATCTCACGTTTTCTTTTTTTCTAAAGTCTGTGTTATAATAAAACTGGGAGAAACCTAGAAAGAAGACTTTGAAAAGAAAATGGAAGCAGCCTAAGGCTAAGAGGAATTTAATAATTTAAAAAAGAATCTCAAATGAATTCAAACTCTTTTGTTAGAAAAATTATCTTCGGCCATGGGAAGGGGGAAAATGTGTTCAGCAACACCTTTTGGAATTATGTTAACAAATCTCTGTTTCTAATTGGAGTATTTTGTGTTCCACATTTATTATGGCAGGGAATTAAAAGAGAAAAAAATAGAAAGAATTGAGAAATCTTCTCTACATAGAAATAGAAATAAGACTGGTACTTCTGCATACTACCATCATATACTTATTTAAAATGATCCTCATACCCAAGTGCTGCTACATGAAGATTTTTCTTTTCTTATTAGTACAGACTTCACTGCCTTTAGGATATCATAAGGATGTCATATTGTATATCTTCCTCCTCGTATTCTGATCATTGCACATTTTCTCTGGGTGGGACCTCAGTAAACTCTGCTATAAGTGAGGTTGTGACAGAACAGAAGCCAATCTCGAAACTTTCCCCTTTTTTCCATTCCTCATCTTCAGGACAGCACTTCAGCCTATGTCCCGCCTCTTCCATCTCATCTTTCATTCCTTTCAGAAAAGCGTGTCTTCTGTTTAATACAAGAAAATTCTTTTTTTTTTCCAAAAAAAAAAAAAAATGAATGAATCATGTTATCCTTTTTAAATGTTTTCAAAAAGTCTGCCATTTGCTTTGTCTTCCTTATGGGATCTATTGGAAACGGAAAAGGGAGTTCTAGGGTAAATTTTTTTTAATTAATTTTTTGTTTCCCTTTCTATTAATGATAAAAGTTTCTAGAAAATTTTCATATAGAAAAATTTCCTATATGAAAATTTTCCACAGGAACTTCAGTGATGAGAGATTATATTGTTATGTATTGCTGTATAACAAATTACCCCTAAGTTTAGCAGCTTAAGACAACAATAAACATTTATTATCTCACACAATTTCTTTAGGTTAGAATTCAAGAGCTAAATTAGCTGCTTGGTTCTAGCTGAGGATCTCATGAGGTAGCAGTCATGTGGAGGCTTGACTGGGGCTGGAGGTTCCTTTTCCAGGGTGGCTCACTCATGTGGGTGGCAAGTTAGCCCAGGCCATTGGCAGGAGAACTCAGTTGCTCACCATGTGGACCCTTCCACGGAACTTCTGGTGTGTCCTCACAGTGTATTCAGTGGATCCCCCAGAGCAAAGATAAAGTTCAAGGTGAATGTCCCAGTGTCTTCTGTGACCTAGCTTCAGAAGTCTCACACCACCATTTCCATGACATCCTAGTAGCTACACAGGTCATCCCTGCTCAACTGGGGAGGTGTCTGCTACTCAGAAGATGTGAATATTGGGAGGCAAGCATCAGTGGAGGCCGTCATGGAGGCTGGCTTGGCTTCCACAGAGATGAAAGGCGGAAGCTAAATTTGCATTCAGTTCTACTTTTCTAAAGGAAAAGAGAAAACTACTCAAGATAAAACTTCGTGTCAGTAGAAAGGAAAACAGTCAAGCAGCTCTCTGGAATCCAAAGGAAGTCTGGCAAGTTACTGGCCTGAGAACTGACTGATAGTACTAACAGAGGGACCTCCCATCCCCACCACAGCCCAGAATACTTCACTGCAGCTTGTTTCCATTTTCCCACCCTCCAATGATTTTTACAGGTCAGTAGGGAACCTCCATTGTTTAATGTTGAGGTTCTGTGGTTTAGCATAGCAGGTAGGAAGGGTCTTGTCTCATTGAAGTTCTAAAGGTGTGAAGAGATGGCAAACAAAGATGCAGCTCTATATGCACTTTATTCCACTAAGTGTGTCCACTTTTGTACCAGGCACTGTCCAAGACCTTGGTTGTAATTGTGCAAAACAGACATAGTCTCTGTTCTCGTGGGATTTGTAGCCTACTAGGGAAAGAGGGACCTTATCATCATATGTATAATATGCATATATACATATGATATAGTCATATAATATTTATATACATAAAACCCATACCTCTAACCATAGAGTGTTAGAAGTGCTGTGGAGGGAGATGATAAGGTGCTTGGAAAGGTAATAAGTAAGGGGAGGGGGGTACTTAGTTTATCTGTGGAGTAAAGAAAGCTAAGACCTGAAGGTTGAACAGCACAAAGATGAAAAAATATCGGGGGAAAGTGTCAACTAGACAGAGGGGCCAGGGTGCATGGAAGAGCCTGTCACATTGGAGGAACTGAAAGTAGACAAGTCCTGGCTTAGCTTGTTGAGGGCTGCCTGACGCTCATGGGATGTAACTGCTCAGCCGGCCCTAGGGAGTGCGTGCCGTCTTTTGCTCCAGATCAGGAACACTAACACACCATTTTATGCTTTCCTTAGTATCAGTGACACTGATCTGTTTTATTTATTCTGCAGTGGTTTTTTGCCATTAACATCCTGTTTTCTGATGACTGTCTTCATTCTTGGCAAATATTTTTATTTTCAAGGGAAAAACAAATATGGATTCTTTTAATGGTTAAAGTAAATCATGCTTTGCCAACTGCAGTTTTGTGATATTGCAGTTTTGTATTTGAATACCTATGTTAAATAATCTGTGATCTTTTTATGTATGTGTGGATCAGTTCATTCTGCTTTAAACAAAAGAACAAGACAGTGATTATTGTTAAGCTCTCTTCCCTCCCTACCCTCAGCAATTTGCAAAAAGGTCTTACTGTGTAAGCATTATTACCAAAAATTTCTTACACCCTCCCCAAAAGTATAAGAGTAAACATAAAAATTTAATTTCAGCTAAAAAAAAATGATTTGAAAACTGTGGAAAGATGCACTTCATTCATGCATAAATGCTGTAATATAGCAGTTCTTGGAAAGATCTGTTTTAGCAAGTCACAATGACTTTACCAGTGTTCCCTGAATGATTTAAAGGAATTCAGGAAAAAGGATTTAGAGTATGATTTTATGCCAACACATGTTTAAAAGTGGATGCCTTTAAAACTTCTTATTTACTCTGTATTTTTGTGTGTCTAGCATCATTTTTATTACTTGACTGCAAAACTCCTGTTTTCCAAGACTCCTGACGTAGAATCTCTGCTATTTTAAGGAAGATAACTACTGAGAAAATAAGGAATTACTTCTGTGTAAGGCAATAAGTGGTTGCGGTAGTATCAAATAAATTCTTGCCTCTTTTCTTCTATTGTTCTTTTCCCTCTGATTCTCTTCAGCAGGCCTTAATGTAAATTTGAAGTACAAAGTCACAGAGTAACTTGTATAAATTTCTAAAAGTCTGTCGTGTGAGAATTTACATTTTAGAACTTAAGAACTTTCAAGCTGGGCAGAGATTCTGAAACTCTGAAAGCATTTATTAGGCAGGTTTCAGTACCCCACTCCAAGAGACTGTGCACTCCAGGTTGTGTAAAGAGCACACTTGGAGAAACTCTGAAATAGTGGAACAAGATCAAAGAGATCTATGAAAAGTTGTAAAAGTTTAATGACATTTATTAAAATACAACAAAGTGCAAAATAAAACTAATACCAATAATATATATGCCCAGGCAGTTAGGTCGATTGTCTTAAGTTCTTCATACACTGCTCTCACTGATTCTCTGGCAGAGCGAGGAATGCGTCTCTCAGAACTAATTTTACTTTTCGTCAGCCCACTTGTGTTTACTGAAGTCAAAATTTTTACAAGTGCCAGAAAGTATAAATGAAAATCATGTATAATAGAAAATATCTTCAAAAAAAGATGAGGGATTGCTGTATATGCTTTCGGTCTTTAAAGAAAATGTTTCTTTTTATTCTAAAAAGGAGTCAAATTTACGTATTCTTTCCCCTGTATTTTGTTTTTATTTTTTCCTAAGAAAAAAATCATTAACAACTTTGGAATAAATCATTTATATAGAAGCCTTACACAGTTAAATTATTTTGACTTTAAGATGATCACTGTTGTAATATGCCTGAATCTTAATACTTTACCCTCCAGCTACTCCGAATTTAATTCATCTTAAGAAAAGTACAATTTTCAAGATTTTAACTTTTGTTGTCAGTGAGAATGTCTGCAGATTGAAAAGGAAATTGTGAAAATGTGTTTGTAAAAGTTCTTGTTTTAGAAAACTTGAAGTGTGGCATCATGAATAGAGATTTTTAAATTTTATTTATATTTCTTTTTAGGTAGTTGCAACAATAGGTAATTAGCAACAATATTATTTTTACATAATTAGCAACAGTATTATTAAATTTGGAAACATAGTTGTTATTTCTTCCAGGCAGTTTTGACTAAACAATTTGAGTTACAACAAGCTGCAGTTTTTGTTTTTTAAAAACAAAAACCCATCAGAAACCACAGTGAATTTTTTAAAAACGCAATTATTTATTCAGAGCATATATGGGCTTACTAAAAGCGTGTTTTCACCACAAATCTTCATTAGGACTTTAATTATGGGCTCATAACTCTTACTTTTTAAATTGAAAATAAAACAAATATTTTTTATATAGAATTTGTCATCATAAAAGTGAGTACTTGAGATAATTAGGCTTACGGATTTTAGTTGCTTATAGTATTTGAAGGGCATCTGAGAATCCCTAATGAAGGTTTTCCCTCCAGAGTATAAGACTTTATCCTTTTTTAAAATGTTTGTTTTCTTATTACAAAAAAGTAGTATGTGTTCATTAAAGAAAATTTGGGAAAACTGGAAAAAAATGTTTTCAATCATCAGTTATTTCCACAAACTAAAATAACCACGTTTGATATTTTGGTGTATAATTTTTCTAATCTTTTCTTTTTCTACATATAAGCTTAAAATATTTGCAATAATCAAATCTTTATCAGTCCTCGAACCTGGTTAACTTTAAAGAAAAAGAGTTTAAAAAATATAGGTACTTAGGTTAAAAAGTCAAGTAGTGCCATGAGGCTTATATAACAAAAAATAGAAGTCGTCTTCTTCATTCTTCTCTCTTTGCTACAGATTCCCATTCCTTAGAGGTAGCTACTTTCGTGTAATTATTTGTAAATAATATGTTTGGCTTGTAAATTTCCTACATTTTAGGTATTAATTGTTGACTCTCTACTTTGGCTTACCCATTCCCCAACTCTGTCCTCTCAAAATGATTAGAGGATCATTTTGGTTTAAATTAGGAAGTGACAATACAAATATTCATAGATTAACCTCATATGTTTTGTATCATAATGTAGCTTTTTTCCCCCTTACATCCTTTTCCTGAAATTAATCATTGTCTCTTGGTTTGATTGCTTTGTTATCTAAGTACTTGTCACTTGAATTCATCCCAAAATTTATCAATAGAACCTTGAAGCTTCTTTCAATATATCTGAAAACCTCAAATAATCTTAGATTGATTTTTTTTTTTTTTCCCTGCCATCGAAGGCATCCTTCTTGCAGCCTTTCATAACTGTCACTGTGGGACTCCATAATGCTAGGAGTTCCTTTTTCCTCTGGAATCCATGTCATGATCTCCATAGCCTTTTCTTAATGCTCTATACCTTTGTTTTATTGGGCGTTTCTTCCAGTACCTTCCTTCAGGTGGGACATACATTTTAAATCTCGTATCTGTAAAAACATGTTTATTCTACTATGTAAGATGATAGGCTGATGTAGAATTTTACATATTAGTAATTGAGAATATTGAAAGCATGGCTTCACTGTCTTTTATCTTACATGGTTACTGTAAGTGTATTACCATTCTTAAATCTGTTCATTTGTATGATTAATTGCCTTGTTTTGTGTTTTTAAATTTTTTGTCTTTCTTTCTGGAAGTTTTTAAGATATTTTCATGCCTGTGGTTCTGAAATTTCATAATGATATATGGATCTTCTGATGTGCGGGGAAGGGGGTGCTGCCTGTCTTCGTTCCTTTCTACTTTCCTTCCATTTCTTTATTTCCTTCACTGCACGTCCATTGCCATTGGGTCTCTTTTTTTTTTTTTTTAAGATTTTATTTATTTGAGAGAGAGCATGCACACAGGCCGGGAGGGGCAGAGGAAAAGGGAGAAGCAGGCTCCCTGCTGAGCAGGAAGCCCATTGACCTGGCTGTCGCTTAACCTACTGAGCCACCCAGGTGCCCCTCGTTGGGTCTTTTTAAGTTGGAGATTCATTTCTTTCAGTTCTTGGACATTTTTGGTATTTCTTTGATAATTTCTTCCCTTCTATTTTTAGTATTTCTCTTTCTGGAATTGCTGTTCTTCAAATAGTAAACTTCCTATATTCCTCTGCTTTTCTGTTTCTCATTGCTTTATCTTTTGTTTTGCTTTTGAAGGCATTTCCTCATTTATTATTTTTCAGCCCTTTTATTGGTTTTTGTATTTCAAAACTTTTCTCTGAAGAACTTTTAAGACCCTCTTTAAAAAAAATTCACAGAACTTTCCTATTCTTCCTTGATATTAATTCTCTGGTGTACTTATCTTTGAACACTATATTGTAGTGTCTGAAGATTATTTTTCCATTTCCTTATATTGTTTATACTTCTAAGTTCCTCTTTTCTATTTGTTTGGTTTGTTCTTTCTTTTACTCATGCTGGAAGTGTTTGTCAAATATCTTATGATCCTTTGCTCTCTGTTCATTTTTAAAGATAAGACACAAAAATGGTGATTGGGAAGCTCTGTGTATGTAGCTGGGGTTTATAAACTGGTGAGCATTGCTATAAACCAACCAGGTAAAACTCTCACCATGTCTGTATTTAGGTCTTTTCTTCTGGTTCGGGAAATGAACCCTGGATCTATGTCTTCCATTCTTCTGCCTGGGAGCTGGAGACCTGACTTCTAGCTGCCTTAGAAAAGCCGAAGAGGGGCCTGGGTGTCTCTCTGATTCTCCACCCCACATCTACTCTCAGTGAGAACTAGAGCTTCTTATTTCTGAACATCTCCAGCTATCTGCTACAGTAAACGGCTTGTTTCTGGATAGTCTTCCCATGCACACAGCAGTTTAGGTTTCAGTGTTGTCAATAATTTCTGGTCTGTCTACAAAGGCAGTTAACCACTCAACCGTTCATGTTCACAGCTTCCAAAAATTTGTTGACATAGTTCTTCTGTGATCCTATCTCATTTTCTTTGTTCTGATGAAGTTATGCCTCTTTAAAACTTCTGTACTGTCATTTTAGGGGTTTCAGAAAGCAACAAAGATGCACACATGCATTCAGACCAACATGTTCAATTGGAAATCTTTATAATCCCTAGTCTGCTTATCTCTTTAGTGAAGCCTCCCTAACACTCCTAGTCAGTAGTAGTAGATTACTTTGTTAAAGATTGTTAAAGAATCATATTCCTTTTTAAATGGAGTACCTTGCTCATTTATTTTTGATTCAGTTGTTTTTTTTCTATGTATGTATCTCTCACATGATACTGTGTCATGAGAGCAATGAACACCTCTGTTTTTGCTGTATCTTGAGTCAGCATTTATTGTAGTGCCAAACAAATAGAAAGGGCTCGATAAATTATTGGTTGAATGATGAAACATTTTTCTATAGTAATTCTTATTTTTCATCAGTATTTACTTAGAACTTTTAAAAATTATTTACATGCATTTAAAATGGTTTGTGTAACCATTCCCCTACAGTTGGAAATTTAGGTATTTCAAATTTTTAAATAAAAATCAGTGAGCTTTTTCTGTGTTTTTTCCAAAAATAGACTTAATACATTTGTTTTTGAGGCTCTAAACACATATATTGCCAACTTATTTTAAGTTTTATGCCAGTTTACACTGCCACTGGCAATGCTTGATTGCCCATTTGTTATTCTTAATATTATTTTCATTTATAAAAGTATCACAATTTATTTGCAACCATTAGTTCAACTTTATTTTAATATTAATTGCATATATCTTAATACCAGTTTTATTGTAATAACTTTATGGTGATATATTATCTTAGCAGATGATTAATGACTTTAGTCTTTTGTTGTTGTTGTCATTCTTTTGTGGTTATACTTTACTTGAAACAAACTTTTTGATATTCTATATTCTTTGGTGTTTCTTAGTATGTTTTCTAGTATTGATTGGATAAAAGTTTTTAAAGTTGTAAATAATTCAGTGAAAAAAACTTATAATGGGACCCTGCTTTAAGAGCGAGTTAACTAGATTAATTTTCCTGGAAACTCACTTAGATTGATGGCTTTTATTAAAGAATGATTCTTTTGCTCTCTTGGGATCTGGTACTTTGGATCTAAGGGTCTTTTCTGCATTTGTATGATCTTATTCTTAGGCTTTTATGAGGCATGCATTGAGATTTGGGAGTGAGGTCAGGAATGACTGTCCTGCCCCTTGGATCTGAACAGAGATTGGAGTTATTCAAGGTTGGTAATGACCACATTCTAAGTGGATTTTACCAGACTTCCTGTGAACCATTTTCTTTCTAACTGATTTGGAAATAAAGGTAAAACATAGAAAATGAAAAAATATTAGAAGAGATGACCAAACCCGTGAAACAATGCTTTATATTTAAAGCATATGAGAAGGAAGTGTTAGATCTTTTCATTTGTATAACTTGTTCATGTGTATAATAAACACACACATATGCACACAATATAAGACATATGATACATATCACGTACTAAGCACTTGATACATGCCAAACACTGCTCTGAGGACTTTACATGTATGTATCAACGTAAGTCATTCTCACAGCTAAGGTGTGGATATTAACTCTTATTTTACAGCTGGGTGACTATGGTGGCTCACTAACAATAATTGTCCAAGTTTCAGTGCTATAAAGTGGTTGGACTCTTGAGTTTGTGCTTCTAACTGCTGTACCATACTGCCTAACTTGTTATTTGGTTTAATATTAATTCTAACCTAATATCTTTATGATTCTAATATGTGATTTAAAATTTTTTGTTGTTAAAAGAAGTTGGCAGAATATGTGACATTGTTCTTTAGTAATTTTATCATCACTAATGAGTAATGGGTTGACATCATTAACTGTGAATATTGGGACTTTGGAGGTCATGTTTTAGATGTATTCATTAAAAAAAAAAATTTGTGGAGAAGGGAAAAATTTATCTTGACAAAGGGCAAAAAGCAAGACTTGTCTTCCTCCTTCTCCTTACCATTCTTAAGAAGTTTAAAAATGAAGTAATAAACACTTACTCTGTAATTTTTCCATTTACTGAGAGAATGTCCTTCCTATGCCCCACATACAAACACATATTTAGTAGTAAGCTTTCAATTGAGTTCAAGGGTCACATAATACAATGAGATATTTCATTCATCCATTTAGCAAATACTTAGGGGCCTGTTATGTACTAGGCTCTGTTTTAGATGCTAGAGATACGGTAGAGAATAAAAAAGACAAGTCCTCTCCTCATGGATCTTCTGTTTTAAGGAAGGATAGAGACAAAAAGAACCAGTGCTATGAAGAAAAAAATATAGTGTCAAGGAGATAGAGAAAGAAAGAAGCTGCTATTTTAGAATGTTCTCTGATGGCATCTCTTAAAACACCTGAATGAAGCGAGAGGTACAAGCTTTGGTCATATCTGGGCAAATGCATTTTAAATAGAAGAGGAAATCGATCCTGAAATGGGAATACGCCCAGGTTTGAGTAATAGCAAAGAGGCCAGCATGGTTAGAATGGTTAGAGGATGAGCGGCCAGCGTGGGAGGATTTTAAGCAATAGAAGAACACGAACTGATTTAGATTTTGAAAGGATCACGCGGGCTGCTGAATGGAGACTAGACTATCAGGTTATTCTAGTACTCTGTGAAGAGATGGGGATGGCTTGCGCTCAGGAAACCAAGAAGGAGCTGATGAAGAGCAGTCAAATCTAGCTCTGTGTTTATAATAGAGCAGTCAGGAATTGTTGACTGATTTGTACACAGATTACACAGAATAAAGTGTAGAGGTAACCCAGGGTTTGGGGATGAGCATCCATATGAAAGGAAGACTGTGTTCTATGCTACTCTGGGGAAGTATGGGGCGAGAGGTTGCAGTTGGAAGTATAAATGTGGGAGTCACCTGCTTAGAGATGATGTATGAAGCTTTGGTAGTAGATAACAGCATGTAGGGGGGTGGTATAGAAAGAGAAGTCCCAGGAGTGAATACTGGGGCCTCACCATTTAAAAGTTGAGGAGGGAGACATAGGAAAGAGCATTTCAGGAGTAGCTAGTGAGAGCAAACCAAGAGTGTATGGTATCTGGGAAGGGAAATATGATGCTTTAGCAAATGGGGTACTAGAGCTTACTTTTTACTGGAGGCTTTCAACTTGAGCCTACACAAACATTAACAGATGTTAAGAAAGTGATTGCTTCATTTTATCCTTTCTGATTCACATTTCCGCAATTGTAAAAGTATGTTTAAATCCAAAGAGAAGTGACATAAGTGTCATTATTTTATCATCTCTATTTTATAAGTTCTTTTTATTCAGAGTAAGTAGGTAATTTGGAGAAACAACTTAAATATATATGAAATAGTCTTTAATGCTAGCTTAAGTTACTGCATGTCTTTAAATACCGTTTTGCTTTCTATTTTAGTAATTGGTAATTCATCTATATAAGTGATAAGTTGGATGCAGTCATCAAATTTCTGTTTTTTGCTGCTTGAATATACATTTAAAATGGCCGACATGAATTGCCTCTTATATATATGTATTATACAGATAACTAAAATCATAAGAGACTAATAAGACAAATTTTAAGATGCTGTATGTTCTCTAGTTATTTACTGACACCTAAGAATAAATACGTTTTTCAAAATTATCTATTTTTAAATTGCATAGTATCAATGTAAAAGAAGTGCCAAGAGTAGGAGATACCCATTAATTATAGATATATTAAAACCATCATGAAATTATTATATCATATTTTCACAATAATAAATAATAACCTGGTTACCTAAAATTCAGTTTGCACAAATTTAGACTAGAGGGCTTTATTTTGTAAGGTTAGGTTCTTCTGGGACAACAGAAAACACATAAGCAGCTTAAACAAGATATTTTTTTTTCTATTACAAAAATATAACACCCCTAGAAGTGGTGTGGTGATATTCATGCATCTAGGCACCTGTCTTTTTGTTCTGCTGTCCTTAGCACCTGGCTGTGGCCTCATAATATAATATGGCTGATTCAGGTTAGCCATCAAATCTGCATTCCAGCAGGCAGAAAAGGAAAGGAAGGGAAGGTCTTCCCTTTTAGGGATACTTGCCAGAAACTGCACACACCAGCTTTATTTTACATCCCATTGGCTAGGTCTTACTCCCATGGGCACACTGTAACTACAAGGGAGGCTGGGAAATTTAGTTTTTTTTTACCCTGGGCAGCCCTGCACCTTGGTAGGATTTGGGGTTTCTGTTATTGACATGTACAGGGGTTAATGTACAACTGGCAGTCTCTGCGCCACAGGGTGTCTAGACAATAGGGAGAAACTGGTTTTATGGCAATGTGATTTGATTTTTTTTTCTGTATTAAAGTGTAAGTTAACTAATATACTACATAGTCACTCTGTGAATACTTTTAATGGATTTAGGATAGGAATTTGCCCTATAACTAACCATACATACCTTTCTCTGTATTATTTTATCAACTGGGAAGTCATTATAAGATCATGAGTAAGAGCACGGAGCCATTCTGCCCAGGGTCATGCCTTGCTAGTGCTATGTGCCAGCACTATAACCTTGAGCAAATTTTGTGACCTTTTGTGGTACAGCGTCTGCACCTTCAGATGAGAAGATAATCGTACCTAATTCACAGGATGTCCATAAGGGCTAAATAATTGGTTGTAAAGAACTTAGAAAAGCTCTTGGCATGGAGTAAGCCCTCAAATTTTAGTTATTTCTATAAATTATCATGTTCTTAGTGAAAGTAATTTTAATACTATCCCAGGTAAAATAGAAAGGTTACTTGTCTTAAGATGTACTGATATTTTGCTGTGGTAGAGGAAAAGGGATTGGATAATTGAAAAATGAGTCTGAGTTTGCTTATTTCATTTTGGAGTATTTGATTAGTTATATTGAGAGATTTTCCTATTTGGAGAATTATATTTTAGAACATATATGCAAATATACATCCTGTAAATAGATATCTACCTTGTGAACTTTTTACATAAAGGGTGTGCCTTTTAAGTCCATTCAGAGCCAGGAAGTCAAAAGACTATTAGCAATGAAAATATCTTCTTACTTGTGTCTTAGGATAGGTAAAGCAAACAATGAACCTGTTAGAGGATAAATACGTGGCAGTTGAAAGTTGAGTGGAACCTGGCTTAAGGCTTTGCTCAGTTTTACTTCTCTGGGAGGTCTTTCCTGAGTCCCTGGTTGGTTAAATACTCCTTTGTTTTTTATATAGCATACTGTACATGATTCTTTTAACATGGCAGATTTTATTGAAGTTGTTTCTTCCTGTCTTTCGTACCACATCATAAGCAGAGACTCACTCATAGTTGTGTCCTTAGCATCCTACACACTGTAGATGTACAAGACTTAATGAACTTGTTACAGTAGATATAGCAATACAAGCTACCACTTTCATAGGGGTCTTGATTTTCAATCTCAAGTCAAAAATAACTGATTTTTCATGGCCTTAAATTGCTCTCTAAATTTAGTTACCTACAACAAGATGCTTAGAAATAGGCATATTTCCAGAATAAGCTATGATAGTTCAGACAAGTAAAGCTCTGTGCTGTTGAAATCCAGTTTAGAAAAGGTCTGCTTTCTCTTTGTATCTTCTGCCTTTTGTACGTGCTGTCTTCTTTCCCACTCCATACTAAGGTATTACAACAATAAACTTATTTGCATGTTTTTAGAGTATGATGACTTTATTAGTCTACTGAGGTCATGCTGCATGAAATGCAGGAGTAAATAAGAGGTGGTCAATTGTCTTTTGAAGGACAGTAACGTTTGTTTTGTTTCACCACTTTGAGTCTGAATCTGCTACAGTTAAATTAGAGCCCAGATGACGTACGTGTGTGTGTATTAGTATATGTATAAATCTATAGCTCAAATATATATATATTTTAATGTCAGAATTGGATTATTTCCTTCATTGGCAGATGATTGAATTCTTTAGCTTCATAATTAAAACCCAACAATCTGTGTTTTGTATGGAATGTTTGGGTGTAATACGGGGTATTAACAGTTGCTGAGGTGGTCGAGATAGATGCAGTTAATCTGTATTCCTTATTAATCATGTCAGATTCATTCGGATATTTATTGGTCACTATTCTGGTGGCAGCGCATCCCAAGCTGTCACAGAGTCTTTAAAGGGCTGTGCTGAAAGCTGCTGATGTTCTATCGCACAGACATTTAATTTTAGTCGTTTTCTCAATAGATTTTAATGAACCTTTCTAATAGTCCATCAGAGATTCAGGCATTAGAGGAAGATCCTCTATTTTAACGGGCTAAAAACAATGATCATCCTCGATGTTGGCAGGTAGTCAAACAAGCGTTATGATGTAGAAATGCTGAATGAGCCTCACAGTATGTTCAGACATGCTTTTTCTTCTTTTCCCCAGCAGTCTGCAGTACTGCTGTCCCTTCTGCATGTATTAAGTGCAAAACTCTTAAATGAAGAATGGCTCAAAGGAAATACTAGGCTACTATGCTCCTAAGCTTTAATATTTTCCTTTTTTTATTTTTAGATCGCTTGTAAACTTTGAACAGGTTAAATTTGCAATATCACTTGTAATAATATGTTGAAGACGTTTTCATCAAACATCCTTATTTAAATACAACTATATATAAAATCATATTGAATTAAGTGGCAAGTTGTGATGAGATTTGGTACTCATTTTTTATTTTAATATTCTGGTTGTATTTTGGTTAGGAATATAAATTCCTTTTCTTCAGATTTTATTTTTGAAAAAAGAAAGCTGTGGAGAGAATTATAAACAGTTTTGAAAATACTAAAAAATGTTTACATCCTATTTTAAGTTTGGAGGACCAGGATACCTACATTATTTTTACATCTCAAAAAACAAATAGGCTTTATTCTCCAGGCATTGCTCCTAAGTCACATTGTGCTCTTACCTTATGATCTGGGAACTAAGGTTAGCTGTTTTGTGTCTTGCTTTCAAATTTCAAAGATGATTTTGGTTAATATGTTTTGAGTTAAGAAATTTTTTTTTAATTTAAAAAATATACCATGTTCGGTAATTTCCTCCCTATCCCTCTTCCCTTTTTTTGCTTTTCAAGTAGCTCCATAATCTTCAAATTTACCTTTCCTGTCTTTTTAAAGGTCGATTGAGCTATCCACATCCAGGAACTGATAATCTGTTGATGTTAAATGGTAAGTTTTAAAAAAACATTTTACGTTTCCAATTTGACTCATATAAATAAATATGATTGAGTACATGGTTTTCTTTACCTTCCCCATACACAGAAGTTAATTATTTTATAAGTATAAAAATAAAACTACAACTTCTGTACAGAAAGCAGAATTACAAGTTTGAATATATTCTGGCTGTCAAAGCAGTCATTGTAGTGTATTTGTGACAGTGTGATTTAATTCATTGATCGCAGACTTTGGAGAGAGTCCTGAGTTTGAATACTGGCTTTCTAGTTTATGGTGAGACCTTGTGCAGTAATTTCTGTGAGGCTTAGTTTACCATCTATGAAATGGGAATAACAATCTCAAGGTTTATTATGAGAATTAAATGAGATGATATTTGCAAAGTGCATAGAACTTGTTACTTAGTATAGTACTTGTGCTTATGTTAACCAGGGAATGAATATACTAGTGATTCTATATAAATGTGGTGCTCACACTAACTTAATTTATTCTGACTAGGAAGTTTCACAGTGAACTTCACCAGAGTTAGAAACAGGATAAATAAACTTTCATTAAAGTTTGTTTTCTTTCTGTTGGACAAACATTGTATTCAGAGTGGCAGTACTTAGCACATCCGTGACTGTGGGAGTAGACGTGGAGGATGAAAATACCCTTCACAAAGGTATTTTTAAATCAGAGGGTGGACGAAGAGAGGGAAGTAGGAAGAAGGAAGAGTAGAGATAGTACTTACTTTAAAATACATAATTATATAATTAGAATGGCTTGGCTCTTCTATTTTAACTAAAGCTTTGTTAAGAGCAGATGGCAGTGAAGTTGGGGAACAAAGTCTAAAAAAAGCGAGTATAAAGCTCGACCATGTGAACTAATACCAAGTAAAGACTGTAGTGACAGAAAAGTGGGAATAAAGTCCAGGCCACCTGGGAGATTGTCAAGGGAAATAGGATTTTGGAATGAGAGAAAAACTGAAGAAGCGAAGTGTCTGGTGATGTGATTGATTGGTTCATTTAACATTGGATTGTTATATATTGAGTTGCCCACCACGTGCCAGCTTTGTCTAGGCACTGGGTTATCTGTTAGGATCTTGAAGGATGGTTAGAGGTTGAATTGTCAAGGTTCTCACCCTGGGGCCTGACTGTGCTCTCTAGGCTGAGGCTACATCTGGGCTAGACCTTACAACGGTCCAGCAGGCCACATGCATGAATTCAGCGAATTATAGTGCTTACATGTAGGACTTTGACCAGACAGGTACTAGAAATCGCATTCCAGGGCTGCTTCAGTCAACTTTTTTTCTACCATGGAATTAAAAAAAAAAAAAAATGCCATTTCAGTAGCTAGTCTCTGAACTCTAAATCTGTTACTAAAACTTACAGTGTTGAAATTGAGTTTACAAACTGAAAATAGATCATAATTTTTATCTTCATGACGTGATTTATAAAATAATGATGTGTTTAGGTAACAATAAACTATATATTTACCCTGACTTCCTTAAATAATTTTCTTTTGGGACATTCTATGTAATAAAAATCATTCACATTTCTATTATAACTTCTAAAAAAAGCAATTCAGTAGAAAAATAGAATGTGTATATTTCTCATACTCTGTTAAGATCCATTTGAAGGAAGGTACTGTATGGGACAGTATGTTAGATCATTCACAGGTGTTCTGAGATTTCTTTATGCATAGTACACTAGGGCAATTCAGAAGTATATTGTAATCACAGTGGAATACATCAGTTATATGTGAGCAAAGAACTTAGGAGCTGCACTGTTTTTACAACTTACACTTTCAGCTACACTAAATATTACTATTTTTTTAAAGATTTTATTTATTTGAGAGAGAGAGCATGAGCTGGGGGGTGAGGGGAAGAGAGAGAGGGACAAGCAGACTCCCTACTGAGCAGGAGCCCCATGCAGGGCTCATCCCAGGACCCTGAGATCATGACCTGAGCTAAAACCAAGAGTCAGACACCTAACCAAGGTGCCCCATGGTTACACTAAATATTAGTAAATTAATTGATTTCATCAGTCACCTAAAGCCTTGATAAATAGCCTAGATGTTAGGTTAGAAGTGTTTCATCACTTAGTAGATACAAGAATATTTTATTTTAGTCAGGAGTTGAATCTTGGACAAATCTGCTTTTTCATTATGTGAGCACTCTTCATAGCCTGCCACTCTAGGGCCACATTACATACTCGATACAGTAAGCTCTACTGGATATTCTGAACTTTTTCTGGCAAGGCACTAGGGGAGAGAAAAGATAATGAAACTAGGACATCAAAATGTGTTTAGGTCAGTAAGGACAATTTGATCCAAGAGAAGAAAAATTATTCTGCTCATTTGGGATCATTGTTAAGGGAGAAGCAGGAATTAGGAAATTGGGTATATTTATAGGGTAAGGAGGTATTTCAATATTAAGGATTTAAGTAATTGTTTTATAGACATCTAAGGTATTGAAGAGAGAAGTAGGCAAATGGCAATAAAAAGTAGGGGAAATTTTCCTTGAGCTGCTTTTAATTCTTGTAATTTAACTATATTCATAGCATATTGTCTCCCTAGGAAATGTGGGAATTAAGTGATATCAATACCAAGCCTTTGCCTATACTAAGTTATTATTAAATATTATTGATGAAAGAAATTATAGCATCTCAATACATAGACTTTTTAAATTATTATTTTTTAGTATATCACAGATTTAAACTCACTGTTAACAATTGATTAAGTAAGTTGTATTATTTAACCAGCAAGCATAGCTAATATTATTGACTTTGAAAATCAATATTTGGTAATAAATTATACATCAGTATTTTTTTGTGGTGGTTTAGCAATAGTTAACAGTAGTTGGGCACGTGATCTGATAAGCACTGGGTGTTATACACAACTAATGAATCATTGAACACTACATCAAAAACTAAAGATGTACTATATGTTGGGTAATTGAACTTAAAAAAAGAAAAAACAATAGTTGGTACCACAGACTCTGGAGCTAGATTATCTGGGTTTAAACCCAACTTTGCTCTTTCTGTGTGACTTGGACAGTTTACCTAACTTCAACTTGACTCAGGTTCTTTATGTCAAAAGTAGATAAAATGCTGCCCGCCTCGGGGATTGTTTTGAGAAGTGAGGGAATTCATTCATGTAAAGTGTTTAGAACAGTTCCTATAAGAAAAGAGTTAGCTGTGGCAATGGGTGATGATGAAAGGTGACAAAATGACTTTGAAAGAATACATTCATGTCCTCTGAATAGATGAAAGTGTTGGAGAATATAAAATTAAAAGAAGATGTAACCAGTGTTTTCAAGTATTTGAAGGAAGTTATGTATAGTGACCAAAGAAGGTTTGTTTTATGTTATTGCAGGAAGCCAAACCAGAACCATTTGGAAGGAACTATAATAGGAAGAAAATTTGGGTCAAAAGCAAAATGACCCTCTTGGGCAGTGTTTCCTAAAGTATGGTGTGCATGTCCCTTGTGGTACCCAAGATGACTTTAGTGGTACACAAATACGTATTAAAATAAATGCATGACTACTTAGAAAACACAGAACTGGCAGAAATCTGTGATGTTACTAGGCTATTACTAGGTGCCAGGCTTGAGCCCATTTACTAAAAAATAATACATAAATAGTATTACAGTTGTTATGCAGATAAGGCATATGTTGTAAAGCTTTCATGATTCTACCTTCCTGGTCAATTGACATTATAGTTAAACTTTGAAATATTCCTTTAAGAAATGAACAGGGAATGGGGTAAAGGTCAGGAAGTTGGTCAGACAAGATAAAACTGTGAAATATCTCTGGCAAATCCTTTGAGCCTCTGTTAACTCTGAGAAAAAGAGGTATAATCCCACATCTATGTGTCTCGGGAAGTTGTATAGATTAAAGAAAAACAAAAAAAAAAAAACAATAAAAAATGCCATAGAAATACGACTGCAAGTAGGCTCCTGTTTCTGAACACACCATGTCCCTCAATCTAACTAGAAATCAAGTTGAATTGACTGGTGGAGACCACCACTATTGAATAATATTGTAGAAGAGTCCAAGTTTAACATCCGGAAGCACTTCAGGGAAGTCACATTATATAGGAATGAGTAGATTGTCTAAAAAACAAAAGTTAAATACTGTCTGAAATTAGATTGACAGCCTGAATGTTTATATTTGTAAGTGTATAAATCTGACATATTTTATTGTCAGTAGGAAAGAACGAAATAAAACAGAGCCACCCTGTTTTCGTAGTGGTGAGAACTAATTCAGAATGATGTATCATTCAAGTATTTGTTTCTATTTGGATCATGTTGTGTTCCTCTCACCCCTCTCCCAAGGAAAAATAGCTTATATCTTTATTAGAACATATGGCTTTTCAAAAGGAGAACAAATAGCAGAAGTATGGGGTGATGCAAACTAATTTGAAATTTAAATTTGCTGTGATTAACCACTTGCAGCCATGTTTGTAATCAAGAGCTTGCTCTACTTTTTGGGAGGAGAGAAGTTATATTTATCTTTTAACTAAGAAAATTAACTCAGTAATGGAATTGTGTTTCTGAGGGCAGATATTCTAAATGTACTGTATTAAGTCATGAAAATAGGAAACTTGAGTACATAATCAGTTCTTTTTTATGCTGATGGAAGTGGAGTAGATAACAGATTTATTTTGGATCTTGAAAAGGATTCTGATTTGGGGGTATATTTCTCTCCCTGGCTTTGGCTTCTTAGAGCAAGAAATAAGAATTTTTTTAGTTTCACACCAAGAGAACTTTAACCTAAGTATTTCCAGCTAATTTAGTATGTTTACCCATCTCTTCCTCCAGCTGCAGTAATTCATGTACCACAGCTGTAGCTAAGAGCCAATATATAAAGGCACAAAGACACCAAAATGAATGTCAGAATCCTCCTATTTCTTTTTTATGGGTTAGAACCTAAATAAGATTATTGATCACCCAGGACCAAATTAATTGTAAAGTCACTTGTATAGAAAAGGTCTTTTTTCACAACCTTATTATCTCCATGAAAAAAATATATATATAATCTAACATACATGCATATACATGTATACACATATATATTTACATATGTATGTTAAATAGCCAATTCCTTACTTTTGAATGAGTTGTACTTTTTTATAATGCTTTATAAAACTTATGTACCTGAAATTTAATATTCTAGATAGTTTTTATACAAAAATTGCTCCCTTTTTTTCTAAGTCATATTCTAAATGAGTTTGGAGGGGCATATGTTTAAAGAAGTCTTCTTTAATTAAAACATAACGAATAATAATTTAATGATTTTCTTACTGGGGGCTTTTCATAATTCTGAATCAGAGTTATAGAGGAACATACCCCAGAAATTCCCATAAGAACACTGGTAGGAAAGTGAGTACACAGACCATTGTTTAGTGTGATGGTAGCAGATTGGTTATTTCCATGACAGGGGATGGGAAATGTTTCACATGGTTTAGCTTCATCTGCAGTCAGTTCTATTTTTGGTAATGTAGAGATTTGGAATTTGAGAGTTGTCCAAAAAATAAGTGGAATAGCTCTTTACAGGATTCTAAAATTCCTCAGGTATGAGATAGTTGGAGAAATTTTCTAAATAATGTGTTCAAGTCTAGGAATGAGATGAAACCTAAGATGTTATGAACATTTGTACATATTTTGACTATTTTAGTATTGAATAACCTCAGCAAAGAATATAACGGCTAAGAATATAAACTGGTTATGATGTCTTTAATTTTCTCAGTAGGTCAAGAATTATTTGTCGTGTTATTACTTCAGTATAATTCATACTTTGACTTTAAACTTGATGAGAATAGTTTTATTTGCTTTATAAATGATCCACCTTGTACACCCATGAATGAAATCCCATAAAGCAAATTTATACTGGATTAATACCATTTAGATCATGCCTAGAGATAAGTAGGAAGTCTAACTCCTAAGATTGGTGTTGTGACTGTTTGGGGCCTATTGGCCATTTCCATACTTAATACAACTATCAAAACTTCAGTGAATTGATTCCTCCGTGGTCTGTTCTTGTTAGCTCTTTTAAAATTGCTCTTAGATTTTCCACAGTAAGTCTCCCATCTCTTTGAGACCCTGATTTTTTTAAGGCTTTTTTAAGTCTTGGGAGACTTCCACAGCAAAAATGTTACTTCCACCCCTACCCTTACCCTAAACTAATATATAGGTCAGGTAAGCTATATATAATATATACAGGTAATGTACATATAAGCTATATATATACACACAAACACACAGGTAAGTTTACATATAAGCTAATGTACAGGTCAGTCAGTCTGCTAGGCTGTGAGGTAATTGGAGCTACCAAAAAGGTTAAATGTACAGTAGTTCTAGCTAAATAAAGACAATAGAGAGGCAGAGATACAAATGAAGTTTGTTTTTTTTTTATAAAAGACTCCAGTGTAAGCATTGTATTTATTGACTGACTTCTTGAAGTGTAAATGACTAAGGGTTGACAAGTTTGTTTTTCCCATTGTTACTATAGGGGAATTAATGCTATATTATTCTCAACTGTGGACATACTTCTTTATGTTAAAGCCTTATATTTTGTAAAACTTCTGTAATAGAATGCAGTTAATGATGTGATGTGAAACATTTTCTTTTGATCTTTGCTTTGTACTTTGGAGGAAACTATATTCCTGATGACTTTCAATATATATTTTGATTTGAGATTTATTCAGAAAGTTTCCCAGGCCTAAAAAATTCATGAAACTTGTTAAAATCTTGATTTTAACAGTCATTTTTTGTTTTGGTCTACTGCTTTGATTTCATATATTAATTCCAGGGTAAAAATACTCATTGTATACTCAGATTTTGGGGGGAGGAGTTATTTAAAAATATGTTGTGGATTTTATCAAACTGGCAATTTCTTATGGAGAATAAATTGCAGTATTTTTTCCCCTAAGGAATTATGTAAACTTCTAGTAATGTAGATTGAAATACCTTTCTGCTTTATACTTTTACAGTATTGAACCAATGTGCTATTCTATGATGATGCTAATAATAATTTGTGTCTGAATCCCTCTTACGCCAGAGATAGAGACATAAACACTTAGAGATTATAAAATGTACCAGAAGGATTGAAAGCATTGTTAGCTATAGTGTATCATTAGTCATTTCTTCAGTTAAGCAAGTTTGAACATGGATTAAGTTCTTTACCTTCTATCTAAGCTCTATAGGCTTCAGAGTCTCAGTTTAACATTGTTATATCTTTTCATTCTTCTGTGTCTGCCAATACTTTCTTCACACAAGGCTTGGTATAATGTGAATTGGGTTTGAATAGCTATTTGTTGGACTGTATCTGCTGTATCACTCTTTATAATTAGGAAAATAAGGATTTAATTCAGGTTTTTCCATTCATTATTTGGGATGCTATTTAACTGTAAGGTGTTAACATTACTATCCTGATAAGATGAAAGAAATACTTATTCATGAATTTGAGCATGAATGAGAATAAATGGTTTATTTCCTGTTCATTTCATTTTTTGTACAGTTCAGAATATATATATAATAAAAGTGCTTTGTGAATGGTAAAACACCATACAGATATTATACAGTGACATTGTCCTAGCTCTTAAAACAAAGTAGCACTGATTACCAGATGCCCACTTAGCTTTTCATATCACAAGTATTTGTATGGGTGGGCTTGTTTTTAGTTCTGACATTTTACAATTTGTCCTTTGTTTACATGCAGCAAGGAGTTATGGGCGAAGACGAGGTAATTCATTTCTGTTTGCTATGGTATAACTGTTCTTAATTGGGTTTTACTGATCACCACTGTAATTAGCCTAGATTTTTTTTCTGCACTGTCCAAAAACTCACAGAAAAGTTATATTTTGATTTGCGCACTTGTCAAAGTTTTGAATCCTAAATCTCTTAACCTTTAAAGCACATTTTCATACTAATATGGTTATTTAATAAATGTCTTTTAAACTGTCCAGATTTTAACTGTTTAATTTTTATACCTTTTAAAATAAAGCTACTATTTATAGTTTGCTTAAGAAATATGTTTAATAAATACTAGTGAAGGTGACATGCAGTATGATTTTTCTACTTTCTAAATCTATAACTGATTATCTCTGGTATATAATTTACAACTCTGTTAGTTTTATGTCTGACCCAGTTGAAAGTAAATACCATATAGGCTCTTGTTAACACTGATGTGTAGAAATCATGTTGCTAATATTTCTCTGTGTCTTCTAAGAATATAATGCTTTCCTTCTCCCTCTCTCTACACCATGTAGGCACACTCACACACTCATTCACACACTCTGTCTCCCGCACCATTCTTCCCCTCTGGGTTCTTGCTATCTTCCGGACAAAATGAGGACTGTGAAAGGCTGGACTACTAAACCTCTTTGGACAGTAGCTGACATGTTCTGTGGCTTAAACTTGGCTTCTCTTTCTCATGTGCAGACTGGGAGGGAGCAAAGTAGATGGGATGAGAAGAAGCAAAAGTAATTTTACACAACTAGATTATCCTCTAAGTGTGCAATAATCATGATATTTAAATAGCTGTTGTAAGTACCAAAATGAATAAAAAAGGATTTTCTTTGACCCCTAAAACCTCCTTTGAGCCATGGAGGACAGACAGTAATAATAATGCCTTTTGATAAATTTTATAAATATGTGCCCGTGGTTCAATTTCTTTTCATGTAGTCATGAAGTATGTGTGCTTTGAAAACAAACAAGCTCAAACTTTCTGCCACCACTGATGACAGAAACAAGTATTATATATTCTTAAGGAGTATTTCCAGTTTTGTATTTCACATTGTCTGAATTTAACTTCATTTTTGGAATTTGGTTTCTTCAAATGCTTGACTGAATCTCTTGGTTCTTTAGTTTTCTGACTAAAAACTTATAGGATATAGAAACTCAAAACTCAGAAAACTAAAGCTGAATTACCTTGTAAAGGTTATTGTTAGCAACTGAGAAGAGGGGGAAGGTTTAGAATTTTAGTACCTATTTTCACATCTATGGACTGTCTTATTTCACTGTGCTATTTTAATATGGAGCTTCAATTCTTTTGGAAAAACCCACTTACCAAGCTGTGATTTTAGGTATTTTTGAAACTAGAGCAATTTAATTTAGGATCTTTTCCTTCTATACACTTTTCATCTTTTAACCTTAGTAACTTATGTTTAATTTGGCATACTACAACATAAATATTATGATCTAGGAAGTTCTTAGGAGCACAGTATCAGAAAGTCATGTTGTTTATCTTCTTTTATCTCAATTCAGTAATTATAGACTATTTTTATTATATTAAGAAAAAGCAAAATTTTCTGCTTTCAGATAGGAACTTGCTACTATTCTTTATGGCTCCTAGAGGATAGAGATATAAAGATTTCCTCTACTTCAGAACTGCCTCCCAGCTTTGGAAGAAAGAAGACTCACATGGTTTTAAGGCTTCTGGAAAAGCTTTCCTTAGGACGGAACTGATAGTTGTCACACTTACTTGGCTTAACATGGAGGGGTAATGCCTGAATTTTCCTTTCAAATTATATGGAATTAGTAATTTTTTAGTTGGTCCTCTTTGAATAGTCAGAGTCTGCTTTTAAAATTTCAATTTTGATGGCCAGATGAAAAGTAGACCTATTAGAAATACCTATTGAGAGGTTTTATTTGAATTTGAACGTACTTTAACACAGTAATATAACATTAAAAAAAAGAAAGAAAGAAACCCACACACATACCAAAGGAATGACTCAGAAAGGACTAGAAGTAGCCTGGCTCTCTTCCTATTTTCCACTCATTTTTTTCCCCTTTCTACGCTAGATACAATATCATTATCACACTGCTAACCTTATAACTACCAAGATCCCCCTTGTATGGGCTTCATGTTTAACATTTTGTCCATCAAAGGAACTGCATCAATTAATTTTATTTAATCATTTTTCTTAAAAAACAAAAAAAAGTCTGATACATATCAGATCTACTGCTCATGTGGGATGTGTCACAATGAGTTGATATAATTCTTACCAAAAATAACACATTGCTCTTTACCAGTGCAGTGGTGGGTGAACAGTATTATTTTCACAAGGCATTTTGACTTTGTAGAGCAGTTTAGGAAGAACTGTTTGTTCTTACTTGCCACCTTTGACTCACATTTAAACCCAGGCATAGAGGAGCTGTTTTCATTTAAAAGATTTCCCACTTGACTGCAGTCAGACCAAATTGCTACCAAAATGACTTCATATATTTTAATTTCCTTAACAATGTCAAGAAGAACTTTAAATCAAGCTGGTTCTAGATACAAATATATAAAATATACTTTAGGAATATTCAAAAATTAATTATACTGGGAATAATTAAGAAGAGCAAATATTTCTTTCCCTGTTTTTTAGCTGGGACCTGCCCCAAGTCCTATGTATCTCTATACCCTGGGAACCATAAAAAGTTCTACTTCAGAGCTGCCTGGGGACCAGGATTGGGAAGGAGGAGACTCATATGGGGAGCTGACTTTAATATATGGAAAACTATCTTTTGTATTTATTGTCCAACGTTTCTTCCATTCTTTCCAAGAGTGAACACAATGGTCTGGGGTTGGATTAGGGTGGGAGTGTGAAGTGAGGTGTGCAATATAATTTAAATTCTATCTCTCCACTTCACATATTTTTATATTGCAATCTATCCTTGTAGTACGGGATTAAAGGGCTACTGTGCTCCCAAGGAACAAAAATATATAGGATATTTTAAGTAATAGACATAGACCCTGTTTTAGTTGATAGGGCTAAACATCACAATGCAATCTGTTGTAGCAGGTAATCCCAAAGCTTTGAGTTAATAGATTGTATATGGAATGAAATAGGAGAAATGATTTTAAAAGGGAATGAAATTATGGAAGTTCAGTTAGAGAGGTTGGATATATTTATACTGTGTAGCTATTCAGATTTATGCACTGTAATAAACAAGGAATTATTAATAATATAGTACACCATGTGTTGCTTTAAAATTGACCCAGGATTTTCTGATTTGGTTAGATTTGATTCAAATTTGTTTGACTCTTAATCTTGTGAAGTAGCCAGAGTAAGGGTACACCCCCTAAATATCACCACTATCAAATCCTTTTATGATGAAGTCAAGGCTGAAATTCTTCATCTTTGATAAATACTTTTGATAACTGTCAGAGAATGAGCAAAATCTCCAAAGCATGAAAAATAAAAAAAAGCCAGAGTAATACTGTAAGACAGAGGTCAGCAAACTGTGGCCCACAGGCCAAACTTCCAAACTATAAACAAAGTTTGTTGTTGTTGTTGTTGTTTTAAAGATTTTATTTATTTGACCGAGAAAGACAGTGAGAGAGGGAACACAAGCAGGGGGAGTGGGAGAGGGAGAAGCAGGCTTCCCGCTGAGCAGGGAGCCCATGCAGGGCTTGACCCCAGGACCCCAGGATCATGACCCGAGCCGAAGGCAGACGCTTAACGACTGAGCCACCCAGGCGCCCCTGAACAAAGTTTTATTAGAACACAACGATGCCCATTCGCTTTTTGTCTGGTGGTTTTGGAGCTACAGTGATGGCAGAGTTCAGTAGTTACAACAGTACACACAACACTGTGGCCTACAAAGTCTAAAATATTTACTGTCTGACCCTTTACAGAAAAAATTTTGCTTACCCCTCCTCCTCGAAGAGGCCAACTGTACCTACTCTACACCTATACCCAGCCATACCAGTATCTAAAAGAAACAAAATTTTAGTGAACTTATCAGATATATTATGTCCAGAAAGTAATATACAAAGACGTACTAGGCTATAATTGATTATTAAAATTAAATGTCTTAGCCATCCTTTCTGAGAAAAGGATGAACCTATTATTGGGGCAAAATCTTTTTAGGTGGAAGGGTACCTTATAGCTTCTTCCTCAGTTCTTTGGGAAAGCATGCCTTCTCAGTGATTATATCGGATTAAACAGATGGTGCTTGAGAGAGTTCAGTCTTGGATCTGCCTCTATTGTTTTGATAGTTTTTTTGATCCTTTCATATTAAATAAAAATCATGCCATCACATTGGTAGATTTTTCTACTCCAATAGAGTGACTGCTAGGATCTTAGAAGATGGGAAGAATATTCATATTCATCCTTAATTTATATAGTTTTTTTTTTAGAACAACATTTAGTAAATGAAAGTACAGGATAATGCATTGAGATCAAAGAACTATGCTTAGATTCAAATTTTGTACATTTTGTACATTTCTAATTTTGTCAAATGTTTTCTTCTCCTTTCCTGCCTCCCCCTTTGGATATGTTGAGAAATTTCTTTAATCTGGGCTTCCAAAATAAGGTCAAAATCTGAAAAGTCAGTGTAGCTATGATTTGGGCATATTAACATAGCCACCAGAGTAAAGTTAGTAATTGCTTACAACCCCTCTGACTCCAGGCATGTGTGCAGCACAGACCTGCCCACACCAGGAAACCAGGTGTCGGGGCCAACCGTCCTGTCACGCAAGCATCCTATTCATAATTTAGTCTCTCTCCCCATCTTCAGTTTAGGAAGCTCATCATGTAACTTTCATTATTGGTTGGAGTAAACATTTTTTATGGGAATATAGAAAAGTCTCAAGCATTCTCTAATCCCTTTTATTAAAATATTTTGAAATGAGTAATTTGAATCTTAATTATCCATAACAAACGAGGCTCATATTTGTGGTAATGGCTGTGTTTCTTACTCTAAAACCTTTGCCAATTTTGTGTTTTGGTAGAAGGTATATTTTTAGTTTTGTTAGAGGAATGTAGATCCTAAAATGTTGCCTTCGTGTTAGAAGGATTTGGGTTACCTGTTAAAGAGCCCTGGCAGCAGGGAAGCCATCTTAGACTCTTTTCATCTCCATCTGTCATTCATTTCTTATTACTTCCTCTATAATCTTTATTGTAACTGTTTTACCTTTAAAATTTTTATTGTGCATTTTAGGTGACTAACTTACTGTAAGGTATTTTACTTGCATTTGTTAAGTAGGGCTTTTGAGCACATAGTTAAGAATGTCTCCAGTTTTCTGTATTTTACGTTGATATGGCCTCTGGAATGTTTCTGTACTTCTGCTCAAGCAGGTATCTTCTACCTATAAGGAGTGTCCCCTCTTTTTTCTCGTCTACATTTTTCTATCTAAATCTATCACATTCTTTGTAAATCTCTTAAATAACTTCTAGTTAGAATCTCACTCTGATCGATCTTGCCATTTGCAACGACGTGGATGGAACTGGAGGGTGTTATGCTGAGTGAAATAAGTCAAACAGAGAAAGACATGTATCAGTTTTACATTCTTAATAATCATAGCTAACTAGTAAGTCTTGAAATCAGGTTGTATAATCCTCTAACTTTTATTTTTAAAAACTGTTTTGAATCCTTTGATTTATCATAAATTTCAGAATTTCCTTGAGATTTCTAGAAGACAAAATTTTCTTGGATTTTGAATGACATTGTATTAAATTTATAATTTGGAGAGAATTTACATCTCACATGTTGATTTCTTCTCTCTATTCATTTCCTTTAGTCTTGTAGAATTTCTCAGCGAATTTTTGTTCTCAGTGTAAAGGTCTTACATATCTTTTGTTTAATTCATTCCTACTGTTTGATGAGTTTTGATGACATAAGGAATGGCATTATTTTAAATTTTTTCCCAGTTAGTACTATCATCTAGAAATAAGTTGATTTTTGTAAGTTGACTTTGTATTTGTCCCCTAGCTAAATGCACTTATTTCTAATAGTTTGAGTCTTTTGAATTTCACTTTCCGTATGAAATCATGTTCTTAGCAGGAACAGCTTTATTTTTTCCTTGCGAGTATTTGACACTTTATTTTTCTCATCTGAAAATCATCTACCTCAAAATAATTTGAATAGAAATAGTGAACATTCTTCCAAACCTCAGGGGGAAAGCATTTGATAGTTTATCATTGAAGATGTAAACTCTTGAGTTTTTAATTCTCTTTATCAGATTGTGGAAATTCTTTCCTATTCCTAGTTTCCTGGGAGTTTTTAATCATGAATGGCTGTTGAACTATCAGGTGCATTTCCGATATCTGTGGAAATGACTGTATGATATTTCTGTTTCCTTATGTTAATGTGAATTACAGTAACTGATTTTCTTTTTTTTTTTTGCTTACTCTTTTTTATCAAGTGCAAACCAGCAATTTAAGAAAACTTTGTCTTTTGAACAGAGAGAAGAGCAGAATTTTAATCTTATATCACTATACTTTAAAAAATTTTTTTTTCCATTTATTTATTTATTTATTTAGTAAACTCTAACACCCAACGTGGGGCTCGAGTTCCCAACCCCAAGATCAAGAGTGGCATGCTTTACTGACTCAGTCGTATATTCCTGGGGGTGAACTCCATTTAATCATGATGTGTTTTCCATTTATGTATATTTCTAGATTCAATCTGTCAGTATTTTCTTTAGGATTTCTGCCTCCTATGTTCATAAGGGATATTGGAAGGTAGTTTTTTTTTTCTTGTAATGTTCTTACCAGGTTTTACTATCAGGGTTGTAAAACTAGTTAGGAAGTGTAGCCTTTTATTAAAAGTACATAGACTCTGTGTTGGTTGATGTCCCCTTTTCCATACTTAGTATTGGTAAATTGAGGGTTTTTTTAAAAAAATATTTATTTGACACAGAGAGAGCGCGCACACGAGAGCAGGAACACAGCAGGGGGAGTGGGAGAGGGAGAAGCAGGCTTCCAGCCGAGCAGGGAACCCAATGTGGGACTCCATCCGATCCTGAGCCGAAGGCAGAGGCTTGACGACAGAGCCACCTGGCACCCCGAGTTTTTTTTTCTTAATAAACTTGATAAACTTTGCTTAAAACTTTGCTTAGAGGTATATCAATTTTATAAGTTTTTGAAGAGCGATTTTTTGGCTTTGTTGATTTGCTTTCATGTTAGTCTGTATTTTATGTCATTGATTTTAGTTTTTTATTTCCTTCATCCTACTTTCTTTGTATTTAATTTGCTATTCTTTTTCTATCTTTTTATGGCAGAAACTAGGATTATCTAAGCATTCCTTGTTTTCTAATATGCATTTAAAACTATAAATTGATTTCTCTAAGTATGGAAATTTTCCTCTAAACATATAGCTTTTGCTACCTCCCGCAAATTTTATATTGTGTTTTCATTATCATTCAGCTTCAGTCTTTTGAAGTGTAAGAACCTGAAAATACATCCTAGTTTCAGAGCAAAAAAAGAGAAAGGTAATTTTTGGTTACCTTTGGTTGAAAACCGTTGGTATTTTAGTCCAAATCATTTTATAATCAAATTTTACTTCTCCCCACATATATAATTTTACCTTTATTGCCAATCATTTTCAGGCACTAAATATATGTGTGTATCATTCTTACAAAGCATGTTTAAAGTGTACTGCACATGAAAGATGTCATTATTTAGTGGTTCTCCTTTTATAGTCATATTAATTTAGGTTATAGGGAAAGATAATTGGCAAGATAAAAAGTGAAATTTTTGATGTATACTCGGTTAACTCCTCTTATAAATGAGTACTTAATTCCATAATTTTTATGGCTTCTTGAAAGTGGTCATGATTTTCTAGCAATGAAAATTTTTTTTTTAATATTTTATTTATTTATTTGTCTGAGAGAGAGTGAGCACACAGGCAGGGGGAGGGAGAAGCAGGCTCCCCACTGAGCAGGGAGCCCGATGCAGGACTCGATCCCAAGATCCTGGGATCATGACCTGAGTCGAAGGTAGATGCTTAACTGACTGAGCCACCCAGGCACCCCTAGCAATGAAAATTGTTAGTATGGCCAGTGTGTGATGTTTCTTAGACTTTCTATTACATCCTTTGTTCAGCTGAGCCTTGGTTACTAGATTTTAGACATAGATTATAGATTTTTGATAGTTATTTTATTTACTATAATTTATTTGTTATAGTTAAAACTATTATAGTTAGTAATATAGAATCATTGTTAAAATGTAGTTATATTGTGAATGTGCTTACAGTATTATAGTTAACACAAAAAGTTTAAACCCTTTTTGGGTCACCTTCCTTATGTAGTGATTTCCTTTGTCCTCCATTTAGTATTTCTATTTAGAACCTAAATATGATCTGTATTTTTGCTCAAGATAAAAATCTATTAGAAAGACTTTGTTTATTATATTCATGGAACTGCTAAATTCACATGTGTGTTAGGGCACTTTAAAGTGAAATAATTTCAAATGTATTGACATGTCTGAAATAAGTATAAAATTTGGATTTGTAATTTTTCTACTAAAAACTAGTTAATATGCATATTCTCTGCTTCATCTTACTCCTTTTAAAATACAGAATTATTAAAGTCCAACCTTAGAAGTTGAACCAGTTATTCACAATATTATTTGTAATGGATCTTGATGAGGTTTATTTTCTTAAATGAAATAGATAAAATACTTTTGAAGGGCTTTCCTTTTGTTGTTCACACAGACTATTGACATTTGTTTTACATTGGTCCTTATTTCTGATAGCAAAGGTATTGGAAAAGTTAAATTAATATTCACAAAGTTAACTCAGTGAACAAGGACATCTTTCAGAACATCTTATTTAAATTGAATTTGAATCTGTATAATAATTCCTTATTCCTATACAAACAGGATCTTCCTCCCTGTTTTTGGTGTTAGAAACTTCAGATTCTTACTTCCAGCACCCAGCTAACTACAGTACAAACATATAACCCCCTTCCTTCTCATCCCAACCCCAGTTCTCCACAGGCCATCACATTTCACATTGTCTTTGTTTATATCACTTGTATCATTATGTGTTATATTTTTCAAGATGATGTATTAATGACATTTTAATGTTGAATATTACTTGTACATGTTAAGGCACATGCTATAGATTCTGTTCATAGTCTCCTCATCCAAAAAAAAAAACCTTTCATTCCATCTTGAAAGAAAAACAATTTCTCTGCATTCTTATTTTCTCTTTTTCCTTCTCTAATAAACTTCTAAAGAATCATCTTCTTTTGATGTCTTTATAAAACTCTACAGTACATAGCATGGCTCCCATCCAACTTTATTAAAATTGCTTACCTTCAAAGATCATGCATGTCCTTGAATACAGTTGTCATTTTTTAAAATGATTATCTTAACATCTCACACTGTTACTTCATGGCTCCTTTTTTTGTTTGTTTGTTTTTACTTTTATCACATTTTTCTTTGGCACTGTGTTACAATAATATTTTGACTTCCCTCATACTTTTCTTACCACTCCTTTCTTGAGCTCCTTGAATGTTCCATTACTACCTTTTAAGTTTCTCAAGGAACTACCTCATCATTTCTCTCTGGAGTTGTCTAGTGATACTACAAAGAACCTTCAAGTGTCATTTCTGTAAAGTTGACTCTCTTCTAAAAAATGTGGCTTGGGCGCCTGGGTGGCTCAGTTGGTTAAGCGACTGCCTTCGGCTCAGGTCATGATCCTGGAGTCCCGGGATCGAGTCCCACATCGGGCTCCCTACTCGGCGGGGAGTCTGCTTCTCCCTCTGACCCTCCTCCCTCTCATGCTCTCTGTCTCTCATTCTCTGTCTCATAAAATAAAATAAAATAAAATAAAATAAAATAAAATAAAATAAAATAAAATAAAATAAAAAATGGGGCTTATTTCCTTTCTCCACACCATTTGCAACCCCCTATCTTATATTTAATTCTGAATATCCTCTCAGTCTATGCAGCTTCACATACCTACCCTTCTTTTTTTTTTCTTTCAAGGTTTTATTTAAATTCCAGTTTCTTACCATACAGTGTAAGATTGGTTTCAGGTGTAGAATTTAGTGATTCAACACTTACATACAACACTGAGTGCTCATCACAGTAAGTGCACTCCTTAATCCCCATCACCTATTTCACCCTGCCCACCTCCCCTCCATCGACTTTCAGTTTGTTCTCTGTAGTTAAGAGTCTGTTTCCTGGTTTGCCTCTCTTTCCCTGCCACTGCCCCCACCCCGGGTTCATCTGTTTTGTTTATTAAATTCCACATATGAGTGAAATCATATGGTATTTGTCTTTGACTTATTTTGCTTACATAATACTCTCTAGCTCCATCCACATTGTTGCAAATGGCAAGATTTCATTCTTTTTGATGGCTGAGTAATATTCCATTGTACATATATATACCACATCTTTATCCATTCATCAGTCGACGGACGTTTGAGCTTTTTCCATGATTTGGCTATTATTGATAATTCTATAAACATCAGGGTGCATGTATCCCTTTGAATCAGTGTTTTTTATCCTTTGGGCAAATACCTGGTAGTACAATTGCTAGGTCATATGGTAGCTCTATTTTCAACTTTTTGAGGAACCTCCATACTGTTTTCCAGAGTGGCTGCACCAGCTTGCATTCCCACCAACAGTGTAAGAGGGTTCCCCTTTCTCTGCATCCTTGCCGAAACCTGTTGTTTCTTGAGTTGTTGATTAGCCATTCTGACTGGTGTGAGTGATAATCTCATGGTAGTTTTGATTTGCATTTCCCTGATGATGAGTGATGATGAATAATTTCTCATGTGTCTGTTAGCCAACTGTATGTCTTCTTTGGTAAAATGTCTGTTCAGGTCTTCTGCCAGTTTTTTTAACAGATATGTCAGTGTCTGGGGCGCCTGGGTGGCTCATTCATTAAGCGTCTGCCTTCGGCTCAGGTCATGATCCCAGGGTCCTGGGATCGAGCCCCGCATCGGGCTCTCTGCTCAGCGGGAAGCCTGCTTCTCCCTCTCCCACTTCCCCTGCTTGTGTTCCATCTCTGACTGTGTCTCTGTCAAATAAATAAAATCTTAAAAAAAAAAAAAAGATATGTCAGTGACATTTGCAAATGTCTTCTCCCATTCCAAAGGTTACCTTTTAATTTTGTTGATTGTTTCCTTCCATATCTACCCTTTCTTATACCAGTTTTTGTCTTTATTGTCCTTATATTTAGTTAATGATTCTTATTATTCATGTTCTAATGCTTTCTTTTAGTTTCTCCTTTCCATTTTTCTGTTTTGTTTCCCAGATATCTACTCTTTACTGCTGTAGTTATCTCCTCTGTTCATCCTTCCTGATCTGCTCATTTCTAATCACTTTAACCACATTTGCTATATGTATTCCCAAAGCACCAGTAAAATTATCTTGCTTGAGCCCGCATATCCATTTTTTTGTTTATTTTAATCACATACTAAAGAAAACATCTCCTTTAGCACTCGCATTCAAGGCTAAGTATTCTGACCAGCCTCAAAGCTATTTTATTACTTGTAATCTCCTTATTTCCAACATGTAGTAGTTAATTTTGACTCCTCCCTATTTCTTAAATAGATTCATATTTTCCTCTTTTAGTTTCTCCTTCCACTTGGAAAATTTACTCAAAACCATGTTCTTTTCTTTTTTTTAATTTTTTTTAATTTTATTATGTTATGTTAGTCACCATACAATACATCATTGGTTTTTGATGTGGTGATCCACTATCCATTGTTTTCCTATAACACCCAGTGCTCCAAGCAGTACGTGCCCTCCTTAATGGGAGACGATATTTGCAAATGACACTACAGATAAAGGGCTGGTATCCAAGATCTATAAAGAACTCCTCAAACTCAACACCCAAAAAACAAATAATCAAGTCAAAAAGTGGGCAGAAGATATCAAAACCATGTTCTAACGTTTCTAATGCACTGAGTAAATACCACTAGCTTTCCCTTTTTACCACAATTGCCATTCAGTTTCACTTGAGGATTTAAGAAATTACCCATTTATTAGGCAGACTACTCCCTTCCTCCAACAAACTTCCTCTGAAGTACTTTGAAGCTTTCTTATGGATATGTGCAATAGTTACATGTATAGATCTTATCTTTTCTAAATGTACATCCCTGAGAACAGGGGACTATATTTTATTAGGTCATTTTATTTTTTAGAATCCCATGGAGTCTTAGCATCAGGATTGCTGCAGAGAATTATACAGGACGTGCCCTGTACAAAGGGTGTACCCCCTGAATGGTGGGCTTAGATGGGGACCAAAGCCCTAGAGGGGATGCCTTTTTCTGTTTTGCACATGTGCAGAAGCCCTGTCTACCCTCTTATATAATTGTCACATATGTAATCAATTAATTCAAAACCTTATATGCAAGTCTTACTTGTTGCCTTTGTCCTTACTTACTGTGGTCTGCAAGTGGCTTTTTATTATGTGCTCTTATCTATTTAGTCTGTGCCATTTCCCTTTTGCCACCAGTTTCTCAAAGGTTTCTCCTGTAACACATCCAGTTTAAACTGTCCCCATACATCAGATTCTTGCTGCTTTCCATAAAAAATTGAAGTGATCTAGTGTTTGCAGTATAATTGTTGTCATATGACTACGTTTATTTCTGAGTCATTCTTCAGACTGCTTCTCTTTTGAATCCAGGTAATTAAAACCTTAAACTGTCTGAATTTCCCTTATTTTTTTTATGCCTGTGTCACCTTATTTTAAGCCTTTGAATTTGTCATTGCTATTTTAGTGCCTGACTTTAGCATTTCCCTGTATCTGAGACTCAGGTTATATTTGTTCTTATATTTTAGGTCGTTCTTCCCTCTTTCCAATAGATGATGGTCTGCTCGATGATGGTCATAATGATCAAGTTGGTGTTTTAAATTCACCCACATGTTACTCAGCTCATCAAAATGGAGAACGAATAGAACGCTTCTCTCGAAAAGTTTTTGTTGGTGGTCTTCCTCCAGATATTGATGAAGGTAGAGTGATAATTTGAGCTTAAAACAAACAAAAACTTAAAATACAATGTGATTGGGGGTATGGAATTTTTTCCCTCAAGATTTTCAGTCAGAATGGATATCCATCTCTGTTTTAAATGTTCTGTCACCTGTTGAAATATGAAATAGGAGGTAATTGAACAGTTTAAAGATTTTTTCTTTATATGTTAAAATGCATATTGTTATTTTTAATAAAACTTAAAATCTTTTGTATTACCATAATACAAGACACAAACTAAAATACCTGCAGTGCATGATAGTCAAAAGTTTAATTTCCTTAAGAATAAATAGGCTGTTAGAAACAGGTAAGAAATAGGTAATAAAACCCAAAAGGGTAATGGAAACAGAACATAGTAAAAATAATCATGTATAATAATAACAAAAGAAAATAATTCAAAGTAAAGATTAAAAATACTGAAGCTGTCTAATGTTTGTGTAGTTGTGGGAAATCTGCCACTCTTATTCACAACTAAGAGGATGTTGATACACTTTGAGAAATGTTTCAATTATGATTCAAATATCCACAACCTATTCTAAGTGTTAATTAGTATAATAAGGTTTTCATGTGATGAAATAACCTAGAGCATATCATTGTATTTGACTTGTATTTGTCTCAGTGAAGCTACCTGGTGTGTGTCAGACCTTAGTATATTTTATGAGTGTGATAATTCTACATGTCTTGTTCTAGCAGACCTTTTCTTTCCCTATGAGATTTTACTTATCAAACAGTAATCGTCTCTTTGTTTAACTTGAGATAACATTGGCATGTTTTTCAAGCCAGTAATATTTATAGTTTGGTATACTATCAATCCATTAGTATCTACACAATGTTATATAAAATTTTATTTATTTATTTATTTTTTTTTAAAGATTTTATTTATTTATTTGAGAGAGAGAGAATGAGAGACAGAGAGCATAAGAGGGAGGAGGGTCAGAGGGAGAAGCAGACTCCCTGCCGAGCAGGGAGCCCGATGCGGGACTCGATCCCAGGACTCCAGGATCATGACCTGAGCCGAAGGCAGTCGCTTAACCAACTGAGCCACCCAGGCGCCCTGTTATATAAAATTTTAAAACTCACACTGAATTGATTGCTCTGGCCAATGTGCTGCTTAAAAATAAATTTATTTTGACTAAAATACCTATTTATTTCATATATTCTTTTAGTAAGGGTATTAGATGTGTTTTGAGTTTTCATATTCTAGTTTAGCTTAGGGTACTTGGTACTTTTAAATATTAAATCTTTAACTTATAAAGTATGGGTTTGGGGGGTTTTTTTTGGTTTTTTTGTTTTGTTTTGTTTTGTTTTCCAAAATGAACCATTAAAACTAATTCCTAATGTATATTATTGTACTTTTTTAAGACGAAATAACTGCTAGCTTCAGAAGATTTGGGCCCTTGGTAGTAGATTGGCCTCATAAAGCCGAAAGCAAGTCCTATTTTCCACCAAAAGGTAAGAGTTTTTATTGTTAATATTTTCTAAGGAATCAGTTTTATGAGAGCAAATAAGACAATATCAATTACTTTGTGTTTTCTTTTCTTTTAGAATTGTGTATCATCCTATCTTTATATAAAAACTAATAATTTGTGAAGGCTCATAACATGTGTCAAGTGAGGAAGAATGGGCCTAAGGACTATCATAGTTTCACTTTAAGCCACTCAGGAACCATTAGACCCTTGTCGTGCTTTCTCTATAATGATTTGACAGTAATTTCAAAGACTCAAATCAACAAATGTTTTGAGGTTTTTTTTCTGTTTGAAGCATCCTTCTAAGTAACTTGGGTACAGACATATAAAAAGTGTCCCTCTATGCAGTGAAATTAAGATCTGTTTGAAGTGAGAGAAAAATATAAACACATGAATAGTATAAATATTGCAAGATTTACTTAAGTGTTCCAAACAATAGCAGATAGCAACAGAGCAATATTTACTCTGTGGGTGAATTTAGCTAGAGGAGAAAGTGACTGCTCCGAACCCCCATTATATAAAGAGATCAGATGTGAAGAGAATACCTAGTTGTGCTAGTAACTTATTGCTAGGATGCTACTGTGGCTTGTCACCATAGCACAAGATCACAAATCACACTCTGATTCGTGTGAGCAAAAGCAAGGCCACCATCAGTGGGGAGCGGAAGTAAGTACCCCTTGCCCACAATGAGCAGGGGAGGTGAGTGGAGAGAATTAAACATGAATCCAGTCAGGTTGCTAATGGCAGATTCTCTGAAATGAATAAAAAGAAAGGGAGAGGTTGAAAAACTAAGACTTTTCTTTGAACATCATTGAAATAAAATTTTAGAAAAACAAAAACCCTGTTATTCTCATGGCTAAGTGAATTTTCAAGCCTGGAAAAAAGACTCCAATAGATATGTTAAATGGCCTGATTTGGGCTCTGGGAAAGGAAACATGTTAGAATAGTTATTGGCATACAAAAACTAGAGGTTTCTGGTACTGAATTATATGGGATATCTCACTTTTCGTCACTGAGAATTCTAGAACCTCCATTACCAGTTCACGTAGATTTTTAGAGAAATGGAATAACACAGTGGTTTTTGTTTTATACCTTTAGATCTTATATTTATGGAATCAAGAACATCTTTTGAGCAGGAATTCTGAATCCCAGGTCTCTATGAGAATCTGGTTAAAACTATAGACCTTTTTCCATGTACCCCAAATTTTCACCCAAATTTGGAATTTACTGGGCTTGGAGGTCCTGATACTTAGTTTAGAGAGAAAATTAGCTCCATATAGATGTGGATGTTCATTTGTTCATCTGAGTTTTAATCTGTTATTGAGTTTTAATTTATTGCTGAGTTTTAAGCTGAATTTTAATATGTTGTCCATTGTTTCACTCTCTTGGCCTTTTATAGTTTTTTGAGTGTTCAGTAAAAATGCCAATTAGTTTCTAATATTCCAGCCTAAGTTACCAGTGCCCTGGCCTACTTCAGGAATGTGACTAGTCTGTCCATACCTCTTGCTCTCTTCAGTTTTTCTCCCATAGCACAGCCAGAATAATCTCTCTGAAAACTCATCTGATAGTGCTGTCCCTTGACCATCTACTTAAAACCCTTCAGTGGTTTCTTTTAGTTAGAAAAAAGGCAAAAATCTGTTTGCCCTGCCCAGCCTCCCCATCTCTCTGTTTTCTTCTCCCACTATTGGTTCTTGTTCCGGTTCCAAAAACCAGCCTTGTTCTCTCCTGCCTTAGGGCTCTTGTGTATGGTATTCTCTCTCACCCTGAAGGCCCTTCTCATGTGTCTTCATCTACATACCCCCGTTTATCTGTTTAAACACTGGTTGCTCACAGGATACTTTCAGGACCCGCCTAACGTTCACAAATTCCTGTTGTAGGCTCTCCTAGCACTGCTCTGCTCTTTCATAGCACTTGTCACAGCTACGGTGTTACATTTTTACAACTCTATAAATCTGTGATGATTTTGCTAATACTCAATTCTTCCCATACTCTGTAAGACTCTGCCTTTACTCGGGTGCCTGGGTGGCTCAGTTGGTTGAGCGACTGCCTTCGGCTCAGGTCATGATCCTGGAGTCCTGGGATCGAGTCCCGCATCGGGCTCCCTGCTCAGCGGGGGGTCTGCTTCTCCCTCTCCCGCTCCCCCCTCTTGTGCTCTCTCTCTTTCTCACTCTCTCAAATAAATAAATAAAATCTTTAAAAAAAAAAAAGTGGCATGCTCAGGGGCGCCTGAGTGGCTCAGTCATTAAGCATCTGCCTTCAGCTCAGGTCATGATCCCAGGGTCCTGGGATCGAGTCCCACATCGGGCTCCCTGCTCGGCAGGGAGTCTGCTTCTCCCTCTGACCCTCCTCCCTCTCATGCTCTCTGTCTCTCATTCTCTCTCTCTCAAATAAATAAAATCTTAAAAAAAAAGACTCTGCCTTTACTCATCTTTGTATTCTTGGTAATGCACAGAATAATAATTGGCTAACAAATGATATAAACAGCTATAAATACTATAGGATGGAGAAGTTCCTTTGACCTGAAGTAGGTAGGGAAGGCTTCACTGAGAAGTTCTGAATGAAATCTGAAGGTATTGTGTAATCTATATAGACATAAAGGAGTTGAACAGAGTTCCAGGCAGGAATTGAAATACAGTTTTAGAAAGGAATGAAAATTGGTTTGTGTGGAGACAGGTATACATTTTTTGCCTGAGCCTCTTGTTCATATAACAGGATGATGGACTCTAAGCCTAGAAAGATGTGTTGGCACAAATTTAATCAAACAGAATAGTTGCTGTCTTTGTTGCTCTTGTTGCCATTGTTGTTGTCATTGTGGTTTTTGTGGTGATGGTTAGTTTATTTTCTCAGACTGAAAACAAAACAAAAAGACCTCAAAAAAGTAGCACTGGCAAATCATAGTTTTTGGTACAATTATAGTTAATTGTCATTGTCAAAGACCAGTGTTTCCAAACCTTGTTCTTTTAAGCAGTTTTGTCATTGTTGTAATTCATTTTCCATGGTTTGGAAACACTGGTACAGAAATATCCAGTGAGCCCTTGGATATGGAGCCACACATGTACTTATGTTTCCTTTACAGTGAATAAGGTTCACCCAGTGTGAGTATTAATTTGCTGTATAGTATGTTTTTGGTAAGAGTATTTTAATATTTAATGGTTTTCCTTAGCTAGATCATAATTTACCTGCCATGTTGCTTAATTAGTTTTGTGATACAAACATTTCTTCCCTAATAATCACACAAATCATTAAGCAATATTAAGAATATTGAATGTAGGGGTGCCTGGGTGGCTCAGTCAGTGAAGCATCTGCCTTTGGCTCAGGTCATGATCTCTGGGTCCTGGGATCTGAGCCCCGTCAGCGGGGAACCTGCTTCTTCCTCTGCCCCTCCTACCGCTCGTGCTTTCTCTCTCTCTCTCTCTTTCTGTCAAATAAATAAAATCTTTAAAAAATATATTGAATGTAAAGTATTACTTTAAAAACTAAGCAAAATTAAAATATTAATATCAAAAATTAATATCACAAATCTTAACATTAAAAATACTGAATTTAAAATACTGTTTTAGTAAATTGGTCTTATATCCTCTCAATTATTACAAAACAGTTATAACTCTCAAATCCTTAACTTGGATCAAAATTAAAGCCTTCACTTAAAACCAGTCTTCATTTTTTATTCAAGCATATTTAAATTATTTCTAGCAGTTGGAAACGTCTACAGTGTGTTTTCTTAATCTTGCATAATCACACCTTTGGAAGTTTCTATTGCAAAGGTTGGTTTGATGGCTTATTTATGCCATCAGGTATTATAAATTTAAAATGAAGCACTTTTGTGTCACATCAGACCTTTGTGGCAATTACAGCCATTGTTGGCAATAAAGCTGTGTGTTTTGATTTCTGCATAAAACATGACCTCACATTTACCATTGTCTAATGGAATAAATAGATGTGCATGGCCTGCTTGATGACTTCTTCGTACTAGAACCAGATTACAATCCTCTAGGTTTGTTTGCATAGAAATCTTGTCAAGGAAAGGGGTGTATTTTGGTCAGTTAGTTATCAGCTTCTAAGGAATAATTACGTAATGGTGAACTTGCAGTGTAAATTTTGATACCTTCTTTTTATAATGAAGTCTCTTCTGCTTAACGATTTACAATCTGTTATCACAAAGAAAGGAGGAAGGGCATATTTCCCAAAGGTACAGGCATCTAAGCAAGAGCTTGGGTCCAAAGTCCAAACATAGTCTCCAGACGATTTGAAAGGAGTGTTCCACAGCTCATCCCAGTTGAGAGTTTGAGTTTAAGGTTCTGACCCATGCTGGAGTACCCATTTTCACTCCAGCCTCCTTAAGGTAGTTTTCTTAGTACAATTTTGAAGTTGTCATGCTGACTGTGGTTATTTCCCCCTCCTTATGGAAATTGTTGGGCCTTTCCAAGTGTGCTCTAGTCCAAAGTGTGCACCAGAACGTGTCTTAGCCTGAGGGCATTTCTAGGAATCTTCTGCTCCTAATATGCTCAAGGGGTTAATCCTGCCAAGTTCTTGAATAAGACAGTATGTTGGGAGACCTTGGGGGCTCTCCTGGGTTTGAAATTACTCCATGAACTGCTTGCTCATCTGACTGACTTGGGGCAAATCATTTTAACTGCTGGATACCTCGGGTTTTTCTCCTATAAAATGGGAATAATGTCTTACAGACTTGTTGTGGAAAGCGAATGAAATAATTTATGTAAAGCTGTTAGCAAGGAATTGTATAGTAAGCACTCTATATAGGGTAGCTAATTAATGAGTATCTGTTTTTGTGTGTATTCCATAGGATATTATGTTCTCCTATAGAAAGTCTAATGGTTCCGGTTCTATCTGATAATTTTTTTTTCTTTTCCAAAAGCATGTATTTTCTAAACAGTACTGAAATTTGGGTGAAATCACTTACTTTGCCATATTGCCTCATTTTTAATGGTTATTACAGGCTATGCATTCCTTCTCTTTCAAGAAGAGAGCTCAGTTCAGGCACTAATTGATGCTTGTATTGAAGAAGATGGAAAACTGTATCTGTGTGTTTCCAGCCCCACCATCAAGGACAAACCAGTAAGTAAATACTACATGAACTTTAGGCTACAAATGTGAGTTTTCCAAAAACTGATTTGAAGTAATTATTAATGATAAAAAAGTTAAAATACCATGTTAAGAGTTCAGTTTTTAAAAATCTGGATAACTTGTAGTATCTAGATTAAAAAAGTAATTTGTTTTCAAATCCAACTGAATTTTGAAAAATAAAAGGACCACTGTTAATTGGCACAAAGCAGCCTAAGTTGTCAAGGGAATAAGACCCATTATAGCGATGTGATTTTCTTCATAGGTTCAGATCCGTCCTTGGAACTTAAGTGATAGTGATTTTGTGATGGATGGTTCTCAACCTTTGGATCCTCGAAAAACAATTTTTGTTGGAGGTGTTCCTAGGCCATTAAGGGCTGGTAAGTAGAATGTTAACAAATGTTGCTTCTTTTTAAAAAAAAATTAAATATTCAGTAAATTTTGGGGAGCTATTATGTACATGACACTATTGGGCAGGCAAGGGGCAGATTCCTTATGCTCCAAGAGTTGTTCACTACAGAATTCTGAGAAGCATTCTTAAAACTATCAAGTAAGTGGAGAAGTGGACACTCATCTATCAATATTAATAGTTAACTCCAAGCAGACTCTATAAGAAGACTCCAAGTACTTCTGACTTCTTAAGTGTAATTCTCTAAAATATAAGAATTTGGGGTCTGTTTATTTTATGTGGGTTGATTCTGATATTTGAAGAAGTATGGGATTTTTTTTTAATAGTGCTTTGATAAGTAAGAAACTTCTGTTCATGAGTAAGCAGAAACCAGAGATTTACCAGAAATGTCATCTAGGAACATAATTACAGACCTAAATGTCCACTGTACAAGCATGTTTTATGATTCCATGTGCCCTGTGAAGTGTGTTAGTGCCTTCCACCACTGAGAACATCCTCTTCCAGTCAGTATCGGAGATATATGTTAAAAGAACCATTCACACATGTAAATACTTATAGAACATAACTGCTACAAAGAAAGACTGTAGAAAATAGAGCATCAAGGGAATGTGGTATAGTCTGATATTTAGAGATACTTGTATTTGAGCTGACACACAGTGGAAGAAATAGAGTTGAGGTGGCAGGTGGGTTGTGAGGAGTGTGTTTCAGACAAAGGGAAGAGCATATTCAAAGATCTTTAGTGGAGGGAAGTGTGGAGGGCATTGGAGGAACTGAAAGAAATCCAGAGTGGCTGACTAGGGGTATAAGAAGAGGGGAGAGATTAAAAAAAGGCATTGAAAAAGTGAATAGGAGTTAGATCATACAAGTCTGATAAGCTAATTCGGTATTTATCCTCAGAGCAAGGGGAAACTAATGAACTTTTACATAAGTGTAGCCAGTGACATGTTTTGGGGGCAGTTGGGTTGAGAGTAGATATGGGTAGACCATTTTAGGAGCCCATTCTTGCAGGACAGGAGAAAGATAATGTGAGTTTGGATTGAAGGTAGCAGTGGTGAGGAGCGAAGTGAACGCATGTCACAGACAATTTATGAGGTAAACTCAAAGGCTGAATCTCAGCTTTCAGTCTTAAGCCACTATGTAGATAATGGTACCTTCTACTGAGATAAAGAACACTGGAGAAGGAAGATTGTGGTCTTGGTTTTGAAAGCAAGTTTATGGTACCATTTCGAGCTCCTAAGTAGAAATTTTAGTTAAGCCATTTATATCTGATAACTAAGAATTACTGTTGCTACTGTTTTGAAAATAAATTTTGACTGGCCTTGCTATTGTTTTTGTTTTGTTTTTTTTTAAAGATTTTATTTATTTGACAGAAGGAGAGATAGCGAGAGCAGGAACACAAGCAGGGGGAGTGGGAGAGGGAGAAGCAGGCTTTCTGCCGAGCAGGGAGCCCGATGTGGGACTCGATCCCGGGACCCCGGGATCATGACCTGAGCCGAAGGCAGACTCTTAACGACTGAGCCATCCAGGCACCCTGGCCTTGCTATTGTTTTGACAGTAAATCAGAAGCAAAACGTTAAGGCTATTGCCATGATCAGATGAAAAATAGAGTTTGGAAGAGGATGTTAGTTGATGGAGGTGAAGAGATTAGATTTTAGAGAGGTCTGGAAAATCAGGTTCATAGGATTGCATGTATAGTGGGGCAAAACAGAAAATAGAAAGGATGAAGCCAAGGGTCTTGGCAACTTCATCTTCTCTATTGCTTACCAGCTGAGTCAGCAGAAACTCATTGGAGCAGATTTAATGGGATAGTGGAAGATCAGGAGTGCCATTTCAAACTAAGTGATGAAGGTCTGTTAAATATCAATATGAGTTATCCAGGACAACAACTCCAGTTGACCGTCTCCTGATGGTTGCATAGATGAGTTTGGAGTCCAGAGAAGAGGCCCAGGCTGGAGATAGGAATTTAGGAGTTGAAAACAGATAGATGGTATTTAAAGCCATGACATGGGATGAAGTCACCATAGTCACAAGTATAGAGGAAAAAACCATGGACTGAAAGAGTATTCTGACATCGAAAAGTTAAGGAGTTGAAGAGGAACCAGCAAGGAAGGCTAAGAAGGAATTGTGAGGTGAGATGAAAATTAGTAGAAAAATGTGTCCTAGAAAGCCAGATGGAGAAAGTAGAGATTAACTGTGTTCAGTGCTGCTTCCAGGTAGATTGACCATTGTACTTGACAGTGGCATGAGCAATTAAAAATGGAGTCACAGGGTGAAAGTTTTGAACAAGGAATGGGAAGAGAGAGGGATGAGGTAGTAGAAGAAAAAAAAATTAACAATTTGGCTGTAAAGGGAGAACATAGAAATTAAGCAGTCACTGAGAGGGAGAAAAATAGAATTAGGAGTTTTGTTTTGTGTTTTTTTAAAGATTGGGAATGATCCAGTATAGAGGGAAAAACATGATACAAAAAGGAGAGAGGAGAATTGCCAAGTAATTCTGTATTGAGAGCAGATTGGGTCCAGTATGCAGGTGAAAGGATTGGATGTAGAAAACAGCATAAAACTATCACCCTATTGACTTTTCCTTTTTAAAAAAATAGTTAAAAACTGTTGATTTACTGTGTTCTCTCACATTTGATGTGAATTTCTTTTCCTCTTCAAGTGGAACTTGCTATGATCATGGACCGGCTGTATGGTGGAGTTTGTTATGCAGGAATTGATACAGATCCTGAGCTAAAATACCCAAAAGGTGCTGGTCGAGTTGCTTTCTCCAATCAGCAGAGCTATATTGCCGCCATCAGTGCTCGGTTTGTTCAGCTTCAGCATGGGGATATTGATAAGCGCGTAAGTTGCATATTGGGAAAGCATTTAACATCCTATAATAAAGTGCTGATCCAAAGCTTACTACCCCACCGAATTAATACTATAATTCAAACACTTTATTTTTTTATATATCTTTAACTCTTAGAGTATTATATCGAAATATCACTGAAATATAACATTATTGAACATACAGATTTTATTTATTTGTCGGGGGGGGCGCAGGCAGAGGGAGAGGTAGGTTCCCCACTGAGCAAAGAGCCCGATGCGGGACTCGATCCCAGGACCTTGGGATCATGACCTGAGCCAAAGGCAGACGCTTAACTGACTGAGCCACCCAGGTGTCCCCATGCTTTGAACTTTAGATACAATATACAAAATATAAATGTCATTGTAAAAGCATGTCAAGTTGTGGGTTTGTTTTTTTGTTTTTTGGGTTTTTTTTTTTTTTTACTCCACCAATAAGGGCTTAATACCTTTCGAACCATAGAGGCAGAGCTTGTTTTAAGAGCTTGTACCCTGGGTGCAGTTAAACGTCTGCCTTCGGCTCAGGTCATGATCCCGGGGTCCTAGGATCGAGTCCTGCATCAGGGAGCCAGCTTCTCCCTCTCCCTCTGCCCCTCCCCCTGCTCGTGCTCACTCTCAAATAAATAAAATCTTTAAAAAAAAAAAAAAAGGAAGGAAAGAAAGAAAAAGAAAAGAGCTTGTGCCCTGGAGCCAGCACGCCCAGGACGCCCTCTCCCTCATGGGCTCCGTAACCCACAGGACGTTAACCCTCGGTTTGCTTCTTTTTCCCCACTTATCAAATGGAAAGCAATAGTAGTATCTCTGTCACAGCTACTTTGAGGATTAAATGAATTCTCATATGTAGAAACATTTAGAGTTTGGCACTGAGTGTTATTTGCGTGTTTTTATCTTTTATCATTAAATTTAAAATAATATTCTGTGTATATTTTCGTAAGTCTAACACACAAGATTATTATCCTAAACTTTAAAACATTTACTCTTTAGTAGTAGTACCTCATTGTTTAGGTAATCACAATAAAAACTTTTTAGGAAGTCCTATCAATGTTAACTAAAAGCCACCCTATTGAATAATTCCTAGTACTGATTACCATCTAAAATAGGGAAAAGGAGTGACCCAAACTCAGTTGTTCATTTGCAAATCTGTTTCATACTAAAATCTGTTCATAGTTCCTATGTACAGCTAAGCAGTATTCTAAAATAATCATGTTTGCGTTATAGTACAGATGAGATATGCTAAGAATAAGAGGTAACTTAACTTTTTTTACATCCAAATTCGTAGATATAACTTGAGTCTGTATTTTCCCAGTGTAACAGTTTCTTGAAGTTTCTTCTTTGAGCCTGTCTGTATATATTAAAAGACTATTTTGGAGGCAGGGGAGCTGGTTAAGGAATATGGTTTGACTAGACCATGGACTCTAAAAGTAGTCATCAGTTTAATTACCAAGCCATCCCATTTAGGGGGAAAAAAGTACAGCATAGGTTCAGTTCATACAAGCAGAGTGATTTTTTTGCATTGTTACTTAAAATGTTGCAAAACACACACAAACATATCTAAGTGGAAGGTCTCTGCTTTAATTCCACTGTGCAGGAAAATTTGTTGAACTGGAATTCCTCTAGTCCAGTGGTTTTCACGCTCAGCTACAGAAAAAAGTCACCTGGGAATTGAGAAAAGTCTTGACATCTGGGTTCCCCCATCCCCTGACCTCCAGAGATTTTGTTATAATTGGTCAGGGGCAGCAGGAATTTATAAAGCTCCCAGGTGATTCTAATGTGCAACCATGCTTTAGACCATGTATCTAGTCTAACCCTAACTTTTGCAAAGAAGTGATCCAGTCAACTGAGGAGGTTACCTACATTGTATATAACTATAGTTATTTAACATGCAGGAGCAAGGGTAAAAAATTGTTGCAGTGTCTTACCTCTCCTTCTTTGTTTCCAAAATGATAGTGAAGGACCAATTATTTGGGGCAGAGTATTGATTCCTAAAGAGCAACTCAGATGCAGAGCAAGTGAATTAAGAAATGCATGCATGTCTTCTTAAAAAGGCATTGAAATGCCTCCTAAGAGAAAAGTTTATTTTTTAAGATATGTGCTGCTTAAGACATATTTTGAACTTTATCTGAAATAACAAGAGATGTCAGGCTGGTTCAGTTGGTAGAGCATGTGACTCTTGATCTTGGGGTTATGAGTTTGAACCACACGTTGGGTATAGAGATTACTTAAAAATAAAATCTTTAAAAAAAAAAAAAAAAGAAAAAGAATTTGAGCCTTAAGTATTTTGTAAGTCACTAGTATTGCTCACACACACACACATACACACACACACACATAAAAAACATTAATCTTTATACCTTTCATGTCTCTAGTATGAATGTTGTTATTAAACCATAATATCAGATTAATTTTAAATTTATAACTGATAACCCAAAGATTTGGGGAGGATTAAAATTGTTCATTCAGCTTACTCTTTTGGCTCATGAACACTTTGAGATTTAATCCCTATCTTCCCAAAAGCTGGGACACACTGTCACCACAAAAGTGTAATTCATTGTAATTTTGGTATGTTATTCCATGAGTAATATTACTCACTGTGCCTTCTGGTACTTACTGAAGGGAGCTGTGCTACAGTTCAAGTTGGATAATTAAATATGAATTATTTCATTAGTTATGAATCCAGGTGACAAAGTATACAGGTAGGTTCTCTGAAGTAAAATAAGGAAGGGCATCATAATAGAAAATAAGAATAGGTACAGAATTGATGAAACTCCAACTCCTTTTCACAAATACAAGAGTTAATTTTTAGAGATTATTAAAAAGAATAATCTAAAATCATAAGTCTGAAATCCAGTTTTCTATCTTTAAAGTCTGTGATTTTGAAGGTAATTAGATTAGCTTCATAAAATGATACCTAGAAGTTTGAAATACAAATAATTGAAGTCATTGCATTTTGAAATTTTATTCAACAGTTTTACATTAAGTAGCTCCTGAGCACTAAGAATTTTATGAGGTATTATGGAAATGAAGTAAACCACACAGACACTCTGTCTTTAATTACAGTAAAGCCAAGAGATATAATCATGAGAAAGAAACCCAGAAGCATATGTAAATGTACCACATTTATTCAGACACAGTTTCTACTTTGTGCTAAATATTCTGCTAGATCCTGGGTACTAAGTATCGAGCAGACACTTTCCCTGTGCTCATTTTGTTAATCATCTAGTAAAATGAAATCCAGTAATTCTCATGCCACTTTGGGATATTCTTTGGTAATTTCTTTAATAACAATACTATATATAGTTATATATACATAGTTATATAATATTATAATGAAGATAATCAGAAATAGCAGCCTGGCAATCAAGATAGGATCCATAATGGAAAAAGTTGAAAAATAAACATAGAGCATAAAAATTTTAGACTGAGTGTCAAAGATCTTTTAAAAAACCAAAGGCCAGGGCTCCTGGGTGGCTCAGTCGTTAAGCATCTGCCTTTGGCTCAGGTCATGATCTCAGGGTCCTGGGATTGAGCCCCGCATCGGGCTCCCTGGTCAGCAGAAATCCTGCTTCTCCCTCTCCTACTCCCCCTGCTTGTGTTCCCTCTGTCAAATAAATAAATAAAATCTTTAAAAAAAAAAACAACAAAGGCCAATGGAAAAAAACCTCCAGCAGGAAAATATGCAAAAGATACAGACTGTTCAGAAAAGCAAAATGTTGAATGTACGTAAAATGTTTATCCAACCCTAATCAATGAAATGCAAATATAAACAACAACTTAATTCCATTACCTTTCTATCAAATGTTTGTTTTATAGTCCTTTTCATCAACTTTTGGGTTTTTCCCTGTTCATTGTTGCTGTTGTGACAAAAAATGCTTCAGAAAATACCCTTATATGCTCATTTTCTGCACACATGCAAGTATTAATACATTCAGAATAGAAACTGTTGGTTTGTTATTTTTTACCTTGGGCAAACACTACTTTATCTCTAACCAACCCTTTAAACACTCAGATTTCCCTCCTCTCCTCAGGAAAGGCTGAGGTCTTAGGCTGCCTGGCACCGTTCAGTCAGACAAAGGTAGTAGCCCTACATTTGTAGTAATTCTTAGGCAGCACTGGCTTACAGAGTCTCTGCCGTGTGCCAGGCACTGCCTTCAGTGCTTTTACCTGCATCATCTAATCCTCGCAGCTCCGTGAATTAGGTTCTAGGATTCTTCTGACTTGACAGACAGGGAAACTAAGGTTGAAAAGGCTTGACACTCAGCTGCCTGGGCTCTGAGGTCTTCTGAGTCAGGCCTTCTCTGTGGGCCTTTGACTTTATATCTCATAAATTCACAGAAGTCTAGACATGCCCTTAATAAGAGTATCCAGTTCTGGTGTGTGTGTACCAAGTAGTTATAAGCAGGGTACATACAGAAGTGTTGCCATAATCATTGGTGGTTTGGGGTTGGGCTGTCTCTCAGGTGCTACTGGAATGAAGGGGAAAAGGTGTAAAAACCACTTGTCTTCCATGCCCTTCTCTTTTTCACTCACAATCACCCTGCCCCCAAAATATTAACACACAGGTGTTTTAAAGATGTTACTTCACGGAAGGTGAGGGTAGAATGTTTTACGAATCAGTTAGATGTATAGATTTTTAAAGTATTTTCTGCCTTTGAAAAATACAGTAAATACCACTCAGTTTATAGTCCTCTGAAGAAAAAGTATCAAAATAAAATGAAACGCTCGTTTAACCACATGGTCACTTACGAACATGAAACATCTTAGACAAAGATGATTAGTGCCGGAACAGAGTGACTTCGTTGTTGGTTTTGTTTTTGCTTTGGTTTTTTTGTTTTTTAACCTACTACATGGTAAAGCTATTTCCATGGGAAACTGCCTACTTTCTCAATGTTTAATGCTGGTCCTTTTCTCGAGAATACCCTGAACATTTTAAATTCACTAAAATGATTTCTGAAGCAGAATTAATGGGAGATGTTTTTTGTCTCTCTCTCCAGGTGGAGGTAAAGCCATATGTGCTAGATGACCAGATGTGTGATGAATGCCAGGGCGCACGCTGTGGTGGAAAATTTGCTCCCTTTTTCTGTGCCAATGTCACTTGCCTGCAGTATTACTGTGAGTTTTGTTGGGCAAATATCCACTCCCGTGCAGGACGTGAGTTCCATAAGCCATTGGTAAAGGAAGGTGCTGATCGCCCACGTCAGATCCACTTCCGCTGGAACTAAGAATAGCACACCGGCCTCTGTGTATGTAACAAGGAAAGAAAGGGTGCATGTGGCTTACTGTGTCTGAAGACGTGACATGCGGAAGAAATAAGTGCATTCTTCTGCTTTCACCCCAGCTACCAATACATGCATCTTTATCAGCAGCCAAAACACTACAAGCCTCTTGTTTTTCACCAAAACCCTACATCTCAGGCTTACTAATTTTTGTGATATTTTCATGTTAAAATAAAATGTTTTTTTGTATTTTCTCCAAGTTATTTTTATATGTAAAGTTAAAATTAGATATGAGAATGTTTTGCGTAGGGGCAAACAGTCTGCTGCTATATAGTGGGTGAAGCGTGCACTTATTTCTAAACGTGGGTTTTTAACTTCAAGATCTGCCCCAGTAATTTACCAAAGGTAGCAAAATAATAGTGAAGATGGAATATGTCTGCTACAAATGCTTATTTTTATTGTTGCTATTTTCAGTGTATACATAAACTAAAAATTAGGGTTGATTTTTTTGCTCTCCATTTTGACTTGCAAGAAATAATACCTCAAGATAATCTGATTTATTAGCTATTTTTAAACATTTTTAATCACAAGCTGTATTAGCTTTGCTGCTATATAGGTGTTATGTGTAAATGCCACCTATTAATACGGGATTGAAAACGTTAGAGACACACTGCATTGCAGATAAAATGCAGGCAGCACAATATGGCCTAAACTGCCATAGTTTTAGAATGTGAAAAAAATGCATGTTTACTTACCTGTATACACCTTATGCATGCACTAGAATTATTAACAAGAGGTGAGGTATTGCAAATGTTCAAAAAAGCTCTCTTGAATCTAGGTAGCATGAACAAATTATAAAATTTGTTTAAAAAAAGCAAACTTGCATGCATTATTGTGACTTCAAGTTAAAAATTTGTCCTACATGTGTACAATATGCAAATTAGTTTTAGATTAGAGAGTGCAGCCATTTTGTGATCTGGTCGGTAGTGGAATTCGATTTTATGCAGACTGGATGTAATATTTGTAATCCCTGTGCAATTTTGTGATGTGCGGTTCTAATTCATGTGCAGTGATATAGTATAGATAAAAGATTGAATAAAAGAAAAATACTAGAATTTTAAAGAAGGTTGATTTTAGCCCCTTTGATAGTTCACGGTTAAGACATCCTTTATAAACCAAAGATGGCCAGCACACTGCTAACCAGTCACCAAATGTAAGACCCACAGGAAGCCCATATCTAAACAAATGAACTTTATAGAAGAATGCAAAACTTAGTAAACCTAAGTAAAGTCAAAATGGAGATGGGGAAATATACAGATGGCTAGTTGCATAAAATTCAATTTTACCTTAAAGACAATGGTGAAATCTGGCTTAAACTTGCTTATGTGTTTGACCTATGTATATTGGGGTCTTCTGTCTAAACTGGGGTCACTGTTGCATGGAACATTGTTCTTAACGGTTAAGAATTGCTTTTTTTTTTTAGATTTTGATGAAGGAATTTTGGTAATGACTTTGCTTGCAGTTTTTTTGAGAAAGTGGCATGGAAACATGCAATAGTTAATGAGTTTCTCTTGGTACTGAACACTATTAGAATATCATTCGTGATATTTTTTCTCTTTAGAGCATTTTTAATGCAACTAGCCCCTATATTTTAATGTAAAAGTTACTCTGCAATCTAAGTAAAGCACCCAACAATGGTAGATGTTTTTTAAAAATGCAGAACTAAGGTTCTTGACTCTAAAGAGAGAAAAGTACAAGGGTGTTGCCTTATTGCAACCCCTTGGGACAATCCTTCACGTGAGCAAAGTGTTGATCTTAATATAGGTTGTGTCTGGTGTGCTTTTTTGTACTGTAAAAATATGTGGTTCATGTCTAACTCTGCTGTTTTATTGTGGTTGTGGTTCAAGTTTTTAATGTTTAAAGTTGATGCTGTTTTCAGAAGAGCTTTTTACTAATTTATTTGTCGATGTTCCCTATTTGTTACTTAACCATGATCCTCCAGATTTTTGGAGTATTCTTTTCTAACCTTAACCCTGCCAACCTTGATCCATTTGACATTTGTTATGCACTATTTTTATATCTCTGTGAGAGATTTTTCCAACAGTCAGCTATTTTATGGCACACTTTTTTTGACTGATGACATCTCCTTTGCTATACCTCAATTTTTGGAATTTAGAAAAGAAATCAGTAGTTTTGCAATGTTAATTATTTAGATATTTAATTTCGCAGATTTTTTAACTTTATTTTCATAATTTCTGCTTAATGTTTAAAATTGAAGAGCCTTTTCATGTATTAAATAATGAACACTAAAATAAATTATATGATGAAAATAATTGGAGATGTTGAAAATCACTTTCCCTTCTTAAACAGAAATAAATATTGGGAATGAAGGGAAATGAAACAGAACCCCCTTTTCACCCACGGGTAAAAATGGCAGAAATGTATGGTTTGTTTTACCTTCGTTTCTGTTGTAGTTAAAGCTTGTCAGTCTAATCTTTTGTCCTTCCCCACCTCACCCCTACCTCGTTTTGTTTTTTTTTTTTTTGCCTTTTATGTACTACATTCTTATTTTCTAACTGTTAAACACTGTATTGGAGTTTTTTTTTTTTAATTTACAGATCATATTTATTTTACTATTTTTGTAGAAAATTATTAATTTTGATTGTATTTTTGTATTTTCAAAGCTTCTTCACTTATGTTCCCTAAATGTTCATATTGCTGCCCAAAAGTATGACTGTGGAGGAAAAAAAAAAAAAACTTTAAAAATCCACACTTTTTGTTAAGAAGGAAACATTTAGCATTTATATATTTGTGTATGGAAAACACTTGATATTTATCCCTGTTGCATCTGGCTGCACAGAGCCTCTCCTCAAAGATGCTACAAAACTTGAATATAACACATTTTGGAAGGCTGACTAACCTCGATTCTGTGTTGTGATGTGCAATACTGTTTCTAATGTTTGTATAAAAAAAAAAAATAACAGTGTAAACCTTTTTAATGCAAATTTATTTTTTTCATTGCATATTTTGCAGATTTTATCCACAGTGTCATTTTTTACTGTCAGAAAAGATACCCCTTTTGTCATTGCAACTATTTTTTAAATCCAGAAATCTTTGTACTGATGTAAATGATTGTAGTTATTTTGGATAGTGTTTTGCTAACAAAAGGAGAGACTTTTTTCATGCATATTTCTATTTTGTTTTTTTGGGTTTTATTTTATTTTAATAGTAGTAAAATACTTGGAATAATTTTTCATATTCTTGTCATTAATATTATTTTGTATTTTTATGTGGAAATATATAATTTTATGACACTAATTGCTAAAGTTTATTTTATGTTGAATTATTTTTGGAGCTGAAATCTTTGTAATATTAAAGCAACTAGTTTCTAATTCCCAGTTTCTGTATAGAATCGCACAAGTGGTTTATGGAGTGTTTGGATTGTAATTATAAATGGTTCTTTGATATGCAAATTAATATTTTCAGTTGATTTTATTTTATATTCCTAATGGGGTGTTAAAGCCGTTTTTTATTTTTTTCTAAATAAAAAGAGAACCCATGCTTTTATGGACACTAGGTAAACGCCTTCAGCTTAAATTTTTTCGTTAAAATATTTTAGTTTATTTTATTGTTATCTTCCAGATGTCTAAATCTCCAGTCTGTCTGTTGTACTGGTAATTTAACTCTGTAATGGAATAGTTTGCTGCCAACTATTTATATTAAGTAATTTTTAAATATTTGTAATATTGTTGACTGACTAATAAACTATTAAGTTATTGGCATAGTTGTGGAATCTTATTCTTCAGATCTACAAAGATTTTCATCAACGCCAGTAAACTTTTATTTAGGGAGCTTTGTGACATGAATATATGCAGCCCAGGGCCCTCTGTAGCTCAGTGTCAGGACTGGGAGGGAAACTTGGAGACCAGTAGCCCAGTATTTCTCAGTATTTGACCCCAGGCACTCCTGGCATCAGGAGTTCTCCTGATGTTCTCCTCCCCACTCTCGCCCTTTAGCCTCCACATACATTCGGTAGAAATTCTAGTGTGGTGTTGCAATCATCCCAGATCATCCGTGTTTACCATATTTAAACTGACGCTGCATTCAAAAAATGAAACCCTGTTGATCATTTTGCTATAAGTGCAGTTTCCAGGATGCTTCTTCAGACACCCTCTGGTTGGAAGTCACTTGTCATTTTCCTCCTTATTTTCAGCACAGCCTATCAGTTCTTCAATGGCCACATTATTGATGAAAAAGAAGGAGAAGAAGAGGTATAGGCTTAAGTTCTTCATCCTACTGATGGCTAAAACAGCTCTTGTTTTAACTTTAACAAAGCTAGAATTCTTAAACTGGTGTGCAGGCATGGTGGGGGATGGAGTTTCGTTGCTTTTTTAGAAAATATTTTTAAAATCACTGATCGTAGTCCATTTTTTTGCTTTACCTTTGCGGACATAGGTATCCCAGAGAGGGGAAACCCTGTATCTCTTCATATTCTACAAGACATCACAGAAACTCCTTAAATGGGCTAATCTTGACATTAGCAGCACCTCAGAGCCTGTCACTGTCACCCATGTCCTCCAAGCAAATCATGCATCTCCGCACACCTGCATCTTGGCATATGCTACCATTTTTCTATTTGGAGTCTTACTTCCTTTCTGGCCAATAAATCTTCCATAACAAAAACGAAGAGCCTCTTCTGCATTCTGGCCTATCTTTAAGACTTAGCGGGAGTTTCTCATTGTCTTCCCTCCCCAGCTGCTGACATAAAGATTATCTTCCTGTGCTCCCATCCCCTTGTTATTTAAGAAAAGAATAAATGTTGAATACCTACCAGTGTTGGACACTAACAATGCAGGATCCTTGGTTGCCAGGCCATTTTACAGCCCTGTAGGTGAAAAATCAGGTTAATTCAATCTCAATGTAATATATAAAATAGACCATGGTGAATGTGTATCAAGGGCAAAGGGAAAGACTCTGAAATGATTTTATTTAAGAATTTCTCAGGAGTTAGCATTTGGAATTTTTGTATGAGCGAAAAATTAGAAGAACGCATAACTGAGCACTCAAAAACCATTTCTCAGAAAATTACTTGGAAGATCTATTCCACCAAAAAGAAGGAATAACAGCAAAATATCCCAGCAATGGGAAGACATGTTTTACTGTGATTTATAATATATGTATTTGGTCTTTGTTCTGTTTCTGGTACAGAGCTCCTAAAATCCTTGGAATTTCCTAGGTGGTAAGAGTGATAAAGAGGTCTTGATTTTCATAACAAACCCCTTTCAGTCACACCTGAGTTGGTTAAGGAGGTGACTTTTGGGAAGCACCCAAGGGTTGGGAACCAGCCATGTGATTGGAGGGTAGAACTTTGAGTTCTACCCGTTCAACCACCTCCAGGAAGGAGCCTGGGGCTGGAGATTGAATTGATCACCAGTGGCCAGTGATTTAATCAGTCACACCAAGTCATGAAACTTCCATAAAAACCCAAAAGGACAGGGTTCAGGGAACTGCCAGGTTGGTGACCAGGTGCAAATTCGGGGACAGTAGCTCAGTTCGGAGATGGCATGGCAGCTCCACACCCTTTCCGCATATCTTGCCTTGTGAATCTCTTCCATCTGGCTGTAATTAGGTTAAACCCATAATTAGTCAAACCCAAGGAGGCGGTTGTTGGACCTCCAGTCTACCTGTAGCCAGTCAGTCAGAAGCACAGGTAACAGCCCGGATTTTGATGTCTGAAATGGGAGGGTGGGCAGTCTTGTAGGGCTGAATCCTTAATCTGTGGCATCTGATGCTATCTCCAAGGAGATAGTGTTTGAATTGGGTTGAACTGTAGGATATCCTTCAGGAGTCAGAGAATTGCTTGGTGGTGTGTTGGGAAAAACACATAACTGGTGTCAGAATTGTAACATGGGATAGTAGATGCTGTTGTGGGTAAAGACACCAGTCTAATTTATAGCTAGGAAATAAAATGTGGCCAAAAAGCTTACCACAATTCGTAAATAAGTCCAAATAGTAGAGACATGATTTAAAACATGGTATCAAGATAATACTAAAAGTCAAGGTATTTTAAACAAAACAGAGAAGAACCTAGAGGAACATTTGAAATGATGACAAAGGTTTAGAGTGGAGGAGGATAGATTATAGATATTGATTAATTTATTGTAAATAGGAAATTATTTCTCAAATTGCAATATGTAGCACGTATATATTTTCTAAAGTCAAATACATAAATCATGAAAAGAATAACATACTGCCCCAATACTTTTTCACCCCCAGTACTCACTCCTGAGAGGCAAACACTTTAAACTTTACAATATCATGTTATTTACCTCCTTAGATCTAAGTAGTTACTTGTTTCTCAGTTTAAAGCTTTGTTGACCTCCTTAAATAGATGACAGATGATAGATAGATAGATGATGATAAACAGATAGATATAGAGAGATAGATGATAGATGATAGATAGATAGATAGATAGATAGATAGATAGACACTTTGTTGACCTCCTGAAATGTGCATTATTTTGTTTCCAGACACACACCCTTCATGTACCTAACACATACCCTCAAACCAGACTGTTCATTTTGTGAATAATTTGTCACATTGATGTTTATTACTTGCACAATTTTCTGTAGGTTTCATACCTCACTAAAAGGTTTATTTTTAAATGGGCAAGAAAGCACTGCTTGCTTCATAGAAGGGACAAGAGAGAGAGGATCACAGGAAGAAAGGCAAAAACAGAATCAGAAAGCTAGTTTCCATGGTAACTGAATTCCAGATCTATAGGATTTTTCTAAAAATCTTCTTATGAAATGTAATGCACATATAGAAAATGAATTAAGCATTAATTGGCACTATGAATAATTTTAAAACTCTTGTCAAGAAAATAGAAAATTATTGAAAGCAGGGACTCACACAGGTATTTGTACACTCATGTTCATTGCAGCTTTACTATTCACAATAGCAAAAGAGTGGAAACAGCCCAAGTGTCCGCTGATGGATGAACAGGTAAACAAAATGTGGTGGATATATACAGTGGGATATCATTCAGCCCGAAAAGGCAGGAAATTCTTAAATGTGCTACAGCATGGATGAACCTTGAAGGCAGCATGCTAAGTGAAATAACCCTTCGCAAAGGACAAAGACTTTATGATTTCATCAGATGAGGTACCCAGAGTAGTCAAATTCACAGAGACAGAAGTAGAATGAATGGTGATTTCCAGGGGCTGGGGACAGAGGGAAATGGAAGTTAACTCTTTAGTAAGTACAGAGGGTGAGCTGGGGACAATAAAAAAAGTTCTACAGATGGATAATGGTGATGGTTGCACAGCAGGGTGGATGTACTTAATGCCGCTGAATTGTACACTTAAAAATGGTTAAGATGGTACATGCTGTGTTATGTATATTTTACTACAATAAAAGAGAAAATTGACAGTATCCAGAAACCTTTCTGTGTCTTCTCAAGCATAACCATCCTTCCCATCCTCTCTGAAGCAAACCCTTTCCAAGCTTTCATATTTGTTTAGTTTTATCACCTAAGCATGAATTCCAAAACAGTATGATTTTTAAACTCGTAATTAAGGGAATCACAGCTATGTATTTATGTGTCTGCTTTTGTGCTACATTATTTTGCGTAAAATACACCTGTGTTGTCTGTAGCTGCCATTCATTTTCACTGCCAGATAGTATCTTTTTTTTTTTTTCTTTTTCTTTTTCTTTTTTTAGAGAGGGCAGGGAGAGTCCGAGGGAGAGGGAAGACAGAGAACCCTAAGCAGGTTCCACACCCAGCACAGAGCCCAGAGTGGGGCTCTATCTCACAACCCTGAAAACATAACCTGAGTTAAAATCAAGTCAGAGAGGCTCAACTGACTGAGCCACTAGGCACCCCCACTGTCAGGCAGTATCTTATGGTACAAATATACAACACTGTTGATGGGCATTTAGATCATTTTCAGGTTTTGGCTATTGTGAAAGGTGCTACTGTAAACATCACAATATTTCCTTGGGTATGGATGCCCCAATTTCACGAGAATATTACGCAGGAGTGAATTGCTTGAGTCATAGGGTACACAAGCTTCCACATACTAAATAATGCTGTTTTCTAAAGTGGTTACACCAGTTTATACACTCACTAGCAATTTGCATAAACTCTGATCTTCCACATCCTAGTCTAGACTAGGTTCTGTCTGCCTTTATTTTATTGTCGATCTTGGGGTAGTTTTCATTTCCCAGATTACTGATAAGGTTGAGCACATTTACTGTGTAAGTGTTTATTGGCCATTTGGATTTCCTCTTTTCTGAAGTGCTCTTAAGTTTCTCACCTATTTTTTATTGTGTTTTTTTTCCTTACTGATTTGTAAGAGCGTAATTCCAGACATGAGCCCTTTGTCAGTGATATGTCTTGAATATATCTTCTTATTCCCACGGTTGGCCTTTTCACTCTCCAATGAATAGATGTTCTTAATTTCGATGTAGTCCAATGTGGTCACCATTTTCAACTGTGCCCTTACCCTAAGATCAGGTTGATATTCTTCTACACGGTCTTCCATAAACTTTATATTTTTACCTTTTATATTTTGATCCTTGTGCATCTGGGGTTTTGTGTGTGTGCACACATCCTGTGCGATGTGATGTCATTGTGAGCTAACTAAAATGATTTGGGGTCTCTCCAGAGATGTCTTCAGAGTCCTTATCATAGACTTTGCACTGTCCTCAGTGCTAGGAAATCCAGCTTTGAAAATGCCATGAAAAGACTAGTTTTTAGAAATAACACATGTTTGTTGTAAGATATTACAACATGGAAGAAGTATCTGTAACAAAGTAGTCCCCTTTTACTGCCTGCCTACCTAACAATCATTCCCCAGAGGTAATTGCTGCTAACATTTGGTGTGTACATTTCTAGACCTTTCTCCTACACACAGGTAAACATATGGAACCCCAATGTCAGCTCCTTGCCATTTTCTCCATTTGTACCATTTCAAAGTCGACCACGTATCAACCGGGCTGCACTATCGAGCTCAGCCACTGGTTTCCATAAGAAATCCCCTTAGCATAAGCATTTCTTGATTAGTGTGAACTTTACTGACAATTTAGGGTCAAGAAGATATATTGTACTGTATGCTATTTTGTTGGCCCCCTTCCACCCAGTCAGGAGCTAATTTTTTTGTACCTCATTTTTCTCTAGCATGGTGATCTCCTCTTTTCTCTCATGGTACTTATGACAATATATGATGATATGCCCAATACATATTTATGCATTTAATGCTTATCACCCCTCAAGACCAGATATGAGCAAGCTGCAGCTCATGGACCAAAACCAGCCCACTGCCTGTTTTCACAGAGTTTTGCTGAATTACAGCCATGTATTGTCTACGGCTGCAGTCATGCCTACAACAGTAGAGTTGAATAGTTGCAACAGAGACCATGTGGCCACACACTATCTAGCCCTTCACAAAAATAGTACGCCAATCCCTGTTCTAGATAGACTATGGGCAACATGTATTTTCATCATCTTATAACCAGCATCCAGTACCAATGCCCAGCCCCATTCAAAGATACCTGCCACTGAGAATTACCTACAGTCATGAATTTCAAGGATTAAAATATCTCCTTTAGTCCTTTTATTATTATTGTCAGTCATATGAAATGTTTGCTTTAACCAATGGTAGGAACCATTCAACAAATGTATTGAAAAGCTCATTTATTATTGGTGCACAAAATTTCATGCACAGCACATCCCCAAAGACCAAATCCTATTGGTCCTATGTATGTCTTTGCTTGACCTCAATCTTTAAAGAAATATGTATTTATATACAAGGGAATTTAGCTAAATGCCATCTCCTGTTAAGTAATCAGTGTAAAACCTATGCACCAAACAAGTAAACAATTGGTACTTTTGGTGTCTAGTCTAAAAACTCTTTGTCAAGCCCTAGATCCCAGAGATTTTTTCCCCTATGTTTTTATTCTAAAAGTTTTATAGTTTTACATCTTACATTTAAGTCTGTGGTCTATTTTTAGTTAATTTTTATATGAGGTATGAGGCTTAGGTCTAGGTTTATTTTCTTTTTTTGCCTGTAGATGTCTATTTGCTTGAGCACCATTTATTAGTAGACTATCCTTCCTCCACTGAATTGCTTTTACAACTTTGTCAAAAATCAGTTGGGCATATTTGTGTGGGTCTATTTCTGGGCTCTCTATTCTGTTCCACTGATCTGTGTGTCTATCCATCTGCCGATACCACATGTCTTGTTTACTATAGCTACATGATAAGTCTTGAAACCAGATAGATTCTTCCTACTTTATTCTCCTTTTTCAAAATTATTTGTAATTCTAGTTCCTTTGTCTTTCCATATAAATTTTAGAATAATTTTGTCTATATCTACAAAACATCTTGCTGGGATTTTGAGAGGAACTGTTATACACGTGTATAAATCTGAGAGAACAGACATTTTACTATGTTGAGTCTTCTACTCCATAAACAGAGTATGCTTCTCTATTTATCTCTTCTTTGGTTTCTTTCATCAGCATCTGGTAGTTTTCAGGATACAAGTCCTACATGGGTTTTATCAGATAAGTATTTCTCTTTTTAATGAGTAATTGTAAATGGAATTGTACTTTTTTTTTTTTTTTTTGCAAGATAGGGAGAGAGGCGAGTGGGGCAGAGGGAGAGGGAGAGAGAGAGACTCTTAAGCAGGCTCCACACCCAGCACAGATACTGACATGGGGCTTGATCTCACAACACTGAGATCATGACTGAGCTGAAATTGAGTTGGAGGTTTAACCAACTGAGCCACCCAGGCACCCCCAGAATTATACTTTTAATTTTGGTGTTGATGTGTCGATTGCTAGTACATAGAAATTAAAGTGATCCTTGTGTATTTATTGTGTATCCTGTGACCTTGTTGAACTCACTATTGGCTCCAAGTTTTTTGTAGCATATATGGGATTTTTCTACACAGACAGTTACATCATCCACAACTAGGGACAGTTTTATTTCTTTCTTTCTGATTTGTACACCTTTTCTTGCCTTATTGCACTGGCTAAAACTTCTAGCATTATGTCATACAAGAGTGGTGAGAGGGGGCATATCAACATGATATGCTCTTGTCATACAAATACTCTTAATTCAGTGACATATGAAAACCACTATAAGGAAGTGATACATCTGCCTTATTCATGTAGAAAGAGCTTTCAATCAAAATGCGTTTGTTTGAAATTGTAGCTCCTGATCTTAAAGGAAAACTATTCAGTGTTTCATGGTTAAATAAAATGCTAGGTATTCTAGGTGCTCTTTTTTTCAAGTTGGGCAAGTTTTCTCTTTTCCTGTTTTTCTGAGAGTTTTTATCATTAATGGCTGTTGAATTTTGTCGAATACCTTTTCTGCAACAATTTACATAATCACGTGATTTTATTTACACTGTTTTATGAGGGATTCTACTGATTGATTTTTCTGCACTGAACCAACTCTGCATCCCTCGAAGGAACCCCATTTAGTTATGATGCATAATTCCCTTTTTATATTGCTGAATTCTAGTCAGCTCTATTTTAAGGATATTGAAAACAAGCATCAACAACTGAGACTCCCTTGCATGGTTCTTGGTTCTTGGCTTGTGGAAGGTAATACCTCCTCTGGGCCCACCTGGTTCAGAGCTCCACTTCCAGCTGTACCATTTCAGTGCCCAAGAGCCACCATCTCCATTCTGTTGTTTTCTGCATTCTTAATATTCTCTGAGCCAGCCTCCAGCTTCATTGTGCTGCCTACCAGAGGAGACCAAGGAGACATGACTAATGCATATAATGTGGTATCCTGGATGGGATTCTGGAAATTCCAGAAAATGGACATTAGGGAAAAACCAAGGTAATCTGAGTAAGTATGAACTTTACTTAGTGGTGTGTTACTATTGGTTCGTTAATTGTGGTAAGTGTACCATATTAATGTAATATGTTAATAATAAAGGAAATTGGTCATGGGAGATAAGGGAAACTATATTTGCAATCATCCCATAGAAATCTAGAGTTCTTCAAAAAAAAAAAAAAAAAAAGCTTATTTTGAAAAGACATCTCCCCCTCAAAACCTTTCTGTTCTTGGTTCATACCTACCTGTTTTTATATCATAATTTCTTGGGTTTTTTTCTTTATGAATATGGTGTCTTCCTTTATTATTTTGAGAATTTAATCTATATCATTAAACTCCTTATTAGAAGATGGCTCTAATACTTAGAATTTCTCAGGAATAAATTCTTCTGTTCATTGAGGTTGTAGGCAATCCTTCTTGATAATTGTTTTGATCACATACTTTGTAATTTTTGCTTTCAGATTCATCTTGAGTAGACGTTCCTTATGGTTTTTTTCCCACTTATAATGTCCATTCTTCTGGGTCTTGTGGTTTTGCAGAGTATTAGATTCCCCAGTCCAGAACCAGGTTTTATATTAGCGCCTCAGGCCTCCTACTCGATGGAACTTTCAGAGATATTAGCTCAGATCCCGCTCTTGTGCACCACCCAATAGGAGCTATAATCTTAAAAAGAGCGAAACAAACAAGCACGGAGGGAGCCAGGGGAATACATCCACAGTATATGAGACCTCTGGTATAGTATATGAGACCTTGGTACACCAACTCCCACACTCTTGTCCTCACCTCTAACCCCAGCCATTGCTCTGGTGAACAATTCCATGCAGGTTTTGAGCTGTTTCAGGCTGACAGTGCTGCACTCATGTGCATGCTGATTTTCCCTCGTTTTTCGCTCCAGATCTTCTCTAATGCCTATGACAACCCTCTCAGCACTTATCCATGAGAAACCATAAATGTGGAGGAAATGAATAGCCCATGGGGCAACCTCAGGAAATGAAGACTGGAGACAATGGTTAATTGCTTCTTCCTTGCTTCCCTCTGGTGGAAAATGCTGAGGCATATTGTTTTCTTCTCACAACCACTGAGCTAGTAGAACTAAACATGAGTTGTTCACCACAGTAACCAACTCTGAGGTCTTTATATTGACTTTGCTTCCTACCTGATTTTACTCTCCCTCTTCCTTTACCCCTGCTCTCTGTTATCACATCCAAAATAAACCACTTGCACATAAACCCTATTCTTGGACTCTGCTTTTGGGGGAATCTGGAATGACATATGCCCTTACCTCATTGAAACCAGTAGGAAGTGAGAGGCCAAGGGTGCTCACTGACGCAGTCAGTTAGCCTCTTCAGTCACAGAGCAGGGCAGAGGAGGGTTAAGAGTGAATCTGGAGGGGCAAATGGAAAAGAAAAAGAATACTCCCCAAAAGTTTATTAGCTCCTCCTTAGGACCAAATAAATAATTTTTATCAACATGATATGCTCTTGTCATACAAATACTCTTAAGTCAGTGACATATGAAGACTGCTATAAGGAAGTGATACATCTGCCTTATTCATGTAGAAAGAGCTTTCAATCAAAATGAGTTTGTTTGAAATTGTAGTAGATAGCTTATGGGATAGAATGAAGACAGCGCAGGGTCACCACCTGGCAGTGACACTGTCGAGCACTACAAAGCATCAGAAAGGAGACTCACAAGATGGTCTTCAATGACTCCTCCAATTTTAAGTCAGGGCATAAGTTTCTACTAATAAAATGGAAACAGCCTCCCTCCATGACTTCAGGGGGTGATATGAGCAGTGCTTACTGAGACACACTCAAGTTTTTTGGAAGGGATGTGTTTCCAAATAGGCACCACTAACAAGAGTTTTCCTCAACCAGGAGGAAGGTCCACCATGCAATGGTAAAGGAAGAGAAGTTTCAAAACAGAGCTGCGGTTGTATGTCAGGGGGTGCGGTGGGGGGAGCTTTGTAATCTGTATTCTCTGATAATATGTGCCAAAGTGAACAGAGATGCAACATGGAGAAATCCAAAATGGAATGTGACCCTAGGTTTCGGCTCTCCAGTGGCAGGACCTAAACGGAGCCTTTGTTCAGTATTTGGCACATTGTTCTCAAGGCAGTAATGGTCCATTTGGGGAGACATATGACACCCTCAGGGAAACTGGACTTGGAAGAAGCAGAAGGACCAGCCCATGCAGGAGAAACAGTGATGGTGTGTTCTTTGACCCAGCTAGGCTCTTCCCTGCATACCAGGATGCTTCTACCAAACAAAGATCCTTTGGAAAAGAAAGAGCAGCTCCTTGCTGATCTTGGTTATGAGCAGACTCTTTTATGTGCAAGGTAGTTGTGAGAAATTGGCTCCTATTAAATGTCAGATGACTGTGTTGATTTGATTTTGTGTACTGGCATAATTTTATAACAAGTCAAATAAGTACCAAGAACAGTACATTTACTTGGAGCCAGAAAGCCTGGGAAAGAACCTCAGCTCTAAGAATGATAACATCAGCTCTGCTCATCATCTAATATAATCCTCACAGCACCTCTGTGAGGTCGGTGCTAATATTAACTCCATTCCACAGTGTAAACTGAGGCACAGAGAGGTGGAATAATGTTCCTAAGTTTACAAAGCTGGCAAGCGTCAGATTTGAGATTCTGACTCAAGCCTTTCAGACCTCATATCACTGTTTTACAAACTGAGGGGCCTCAGTGAATCCACTTACTCCTTCTGAAGGACAGTTTCCTAGTATTTTCAATACACCTAATAATGCTTCTAGGATTTAAGGGAGAAGCAAATGAATTTATTCAACAAGCACTTCTGGAGAACTGATTGTGTTCATTCAGTATACTGCATATCAACAAGATATGTTCCCAGAACAACATATGGTACATAGATGTGTTTATTTAGTTAGAGTGAATGTGTCATTCTTAGCCTGTCATAGCACACAACACCTCTTTCCCCTCAAAATAATCTTTCCACTCCCTTCAGCATCCCTCCATTTAAAGGAATTCATTTAAGGAATGGGTGTAGCCTTGGTGGGAGGCAGGACCCACTTCCCACCATGGAGAGATCCTCCCTCTGTCTCTGCACAATATCCCCTACAACCACACCGTAACAGGAGAGTAACAAGCTGATTTAACCGCACTATCCTTGGACAGTGAGTGGTCCTTATAATCACTGTGGCCCCAGCATGAAGATCAGGCTCTTCTGGCAGTTCTGCCCATTTCTCCAGAGTTCCTTTGGCCTTCATCCATTTCCCAGCCTCAGTCAGTTCTGAGGGATCCCTGGCATCCCCTTTCAGTGATGGGGAACACCTCTCACTTGGACTACTGCAACAGCTCTTAACTTCCCTCCCAGCTTCTACCCTTCCTTGTCCTACTTTCCAGCCAGAATTTTAAATATAATCAGATCAAGTCACTTTCCAGCTAACTACCATTTACTGGCCCCCAGCATGCTTGGAGGAAATTCCAAACCACTCCCCGTACCCTTAAGGCTAGACACAATCTCGTTCCTGCCCACCCCGTGGCCTACCTTGCTATCACACCCCTCCTGCCCTCAGTTCCAGCTGCCTTGGTGAGTGTGTCCTCCTCAGGACCTCCATGTAATGTCCCATCTGCCCAGCAGCCTTTGTCAAGTGGCTCGCTCCTTGACTTCATTCAGGAGTGTGCTCAAATGGTATCTCTTCAAAGGGTTTTTTCCCAACAACACTATTGAAAATAACACTCTCACCTAACCACTTAACTCTCCTTTATTTTTCTTCATAGTATGTTTCATTGCTTAAAGTTCTGTTCTTTCTTTTTCTCGTTGTTTTCCAGTTATCATCTGTTTCACCCCCTAGAACATAAGCTCTGTAAGAGTATGGATCTTGTCTTGCTGTTTCTCTAGGGCTTACAACTGTGCCTGGCATATATTGAGATCACACACACACATATCTAGACAGAGATATAAAGATACTTTGATATATATACCAAATAATTGAGTGAAGTGATTATTATACTACTACTGTGGTCAAAGATTTTATATCAGTGATGATTAACTTTATGTGTCAATTTGACTGGGCCATGACATGCTCACATATTTGTGCAAACATTAATCTGGGTGTGTCTGTGAGGGTGTTCCTGGATGAGATTAACATTTCAATCAGTAGATTGAATAAAGTCAATTGCCCTCCCTAGTGTGGGTGGGCCTCAGCCCATCCTTTGGATGCCTGAATAAAACAAAAGGTGGGGTAAGGGAGAGAATTCACTCTGCCTGATTGTTTTCAAGCTGGGATGTTGGTCTTCTGCGCTCTGACAGGAATTCATGCCGTCTGCTCTCCTGGTTCTCAGGACTTCTGACGCCGACTGGAGCCACACTGCCTGTTCTGATGGGTCTCTAGTTTACACATGGCAGATCGTGGGACATCTCGTCCCCCATAATCACATGGGGCAATCCCTTAATAACTCTCTCTCTCACACACACACATTCACACACACACACACACACACTCCTATTGATTCTATTTTCCTGGAGAAGCATTACTAAATACCACACCTTTGATGTTTTTAAAGACAATTACTTTGATTTTTAAAATTACTCATTATAAATGTACCATTTTATAGAAATTTAGAAAGTTAAAAAAAAATCTTGATAATCCCACTGTTTAAATCCAACTGTTAATTCATATTTTGTTTCATTTCTTTTCAGTATGTTCCTACACATACAATTGTTGTTTTTCAAGATGTAATTACACTGTATATAACTTTATATCATTTTTTGTATTAAATTATAGACATTTTTCATTGTTCATTTGGTCTTCATAACCATCATTTTTAATACCTGCACGAGAGGGGAGTATATGTGCCGTAATTGACTTAAATTCCCCCTGCTTGTTGCAAATCTAATTTGTTTCCATTTTTCATTATTACAGTAATAAACATCTGCCTGCATAAAGCATTTTCCATACTTAGAATTATTTCCTTAGGATATATTGTCAAAAGTGGGACAATTATATCAAAGTGTATAGATTTACTTCTTGCTACGAATTTCCAAATAGTTTTCTAGAAAAGTCCTTCCAATTTATATTCTCCCCAGCAGAATATGAGAGTAGCCATCATACACACATTGACCAGCACTAAAACTGATATTTTTCAGTTTTATAAGTAAATGAAATCACATAAAGCTATTTGAATTTGCATTTCTTCTTTTGCTAGTGGGTAATTGGGTCTTTTCTGATCTCTCCATTGTTATTAACTTCCATATATACTTGCATGGGACACAATCAATTACCTATTATGGCTTTATATGTTTTAATATGTTTAGGGCTGGTCATATCAATACTTTTTCCTCATTATTCTTTTTATTGTCTTTTCTGTTTACATTTCTAGATGAATTTGGGGATCATATTGTTAAATTCCTAAAAAAAAAAAAAAATTCCCTTTGGCGGTGTGACAGGACTTGTTTTAGTAAGTGAAGTAGTCCCATTAACATTCAGTAAAGTCTGTCCCAGGAGGAAGTTTCACTGCCGCATATATGAGGAGCGTCTTGCCTCAGGAAGTCTCAAGCATCATGGTCTCCCTTTCTGGCTTCCCCACTACAACGGGAGGCTTTCTGCTCCAAGTGACACAACACCCAACAACGAGGTGGCCTGAACCACTGGCAGTGACTTATCCCCTCACCAAGAAGAAATCCTCAGGCGGGGCTTTTCTGGGTTAGCTCATCAGCTCCACAACGTCTCCAAAGCTTTGTGTTTTCCCAGGTGGTCTATCCTCAGTGGGTCAGCGCTGTAGCTGCTGTAGCCTCAGATCAGGGAACCATGGCATCTTAGCACAGTCCAGACTCTGGCTGGGCAGTGGCTCCTTACTTCTGTTAAGGAGGGAGATCCTTCCCAGGAATGGTCCCGCCAACTTTCCCATACATCTCACTGGACAGGTTGACGTCATGTGACCGTGCACTCTTCAATCAGTGGCTTATGGAAGGAATTGCCCTGATTGGTTTTGGCCACTCATCAGTCACGTGACGGGACTAGGGCAAGGCCTGCTTCACTGAGCACTTAAGAGGGGAAACCTAAAAATAAAATAAGGGAGAGTGGGAGGCAAGAGGGAGGGCATTAGCTGTAGAGGAACAGTGACTACCACCCCAGGATTTGCTCAAACTCTACATTGGGAAACACAGATTATAGAGTTTAGCCTTGCTCGGGTGTGGATCCAGGTTTTGTAGTTATGAAGCTTATATTTTGGGGGGACAGATATCCTATACAAAATTAAGTATGGAAAAATATTTATTTAAAATGAGAAAAAATATGCAAGTCATATATTTTAAAAATTTAATAAATTACCACAAATACTGCAAACACCACAAAATAATATATTTTAGTTATCTGGCCTACCCACCTAGAATAAACTTTAAATTGGTATAACCCACAATTCTGAAGAATATACAAAATTAGCTCAAACACAAAAGTAATTCAAAGCATTTTATTGAGCTACATAATAGTGTGCAATCAAATCAATGTTGTTTTACATACACTGACATATTGGTGTACATGTATAGAGCTTTAGTCACTGGGATATTTGTGTCTTTAGCGGACTTCATTAACGGCAATTTTGAGTGCTATTTCACCCGGAATGTCCAGCTTTCTTGTACATCAGATCTGTACATGTGGGAATGCCAAACAGGTGACTTCTTGGGGCAGTGTTTTCCCTGTTTGATAGTCGTAGTAGCATTCTACTCCTGTTTAACAAGATATCAGAAACTTGTGGCTTAAAACAACACAAATCATTATCTCATGATTTCTCCAGGTCCAAAGTCCAGGCACAGTGTAGCTGGATTCCCTGCTCAGGGTCTCACCAGGCAGGAAACAAGGTGTTAACCAGAATGACAATTCTCATTTGGAACTCAGCGTCCTCTTCCAAGCTTACCGGTTTCACTGGTTATTAACAGAATTCATTTTCTTGCACCTAGAAGACTGAGCTCTAAGCCTGAGACCACTATCAGCATCAAGAGGCTGCACACAGGTCCTTGCCTCGTGGCCCTAGTAGGAATTTCACAACATGGATGTTTGTTTTCTTCCAAGCTAGCTAGGGTGCATCTCTATGACTTCCTTTTCTGCAGTCAGCCAGAAGAAAAATCTGTGCTTTCAAAGGACTCATATGATTAGGTTAGCCCCTCCACTTCTCCCTGGATAATCTCCGTATTTAAAATCAACTGATTTGGTAGCTTCATTGCATCTGCAAAATCCTGTGATAGCAGTACCTAGATTAGTGTTTGACTGACTAATTAGAGGAAGGTGTCTGTAGACCAGGGCCAGGTTATAATTTTTTTAATATATATTTTGGGGCTCATCTTACAATTCTGCCTACAGAGGCATTATTTATTACACACTTGTGCCTTAGAGATCCAGCAATTCTGACATGTTTTATGGTGCCATCCCCTTCAGGACTACAGTAGTACCTTATCATATATGTATTCCTAACAGCTTCTATTTTGCCTAGGCATTGATGAGTACTGAATTCTCTGTTAGTGATTTCACATGGCAAGACTGAAAGAATTTTCCAAAGATTAGTTTCTGGGCTCTACACATTTCAACCTTTGTTTCTTCTTCACTACCTTTGTCTGTCTTCTGAAAAAAACAAAAACCATGTTCTCTGGTCAGATGAGTTGAGTTTGCGTTGCATGTCAGATCTCCTTCCAGCATACAGAGGCCCTCAGTTCCTCAACCACAGTTCCAAAACCTAGAAAGCTCTGAACCAACGCTTTACTTAACTCCGATGGTGGCAACACCTAACTTGAATTCAAGTAGGGCTACTTATAGTCCTTGTTATCTCAGCATCAATTTTCACATATATCTCTGGGGCAGTATAAGGGATTGGGTATTGGGAGGTGCTGCCCAGACTCTGCTAGGAGTTTTAGGGCATAGCTTTCTAAAAATTCTAAATTCTGGAAAAGAAAAAAAGGCTAAATACTCTAACCATAAGGATTTTAGTTAAGATAGTGCAGACAATTATTAAAGGTTATGAGACATCCTACTGCAAGACTTTTTAACTGGCACATAAACATGATTATTTGCTCAGGGAAAGATGTCTTCCATCTCTCCTGACACCAACTGATGTACTGCAATTCCATTCTGGTACTACCCACCCAGAATCAGTGTGTACCCTGCCAGTTAAAGGGCATGGCTCCAAAAAGACCATCCTCATTTCAGACACCAGCCACAAGTGAAGTCCTGGAGCCACACACACTTCTGACCAAATGGCTACAACTTGGGGGTTTCCATAGTCCCTTCTGATTTGGCAGTTTGCTAGAAAGACCTATAGAACTCAAGAAGGTGCGATACTTATAATTACAGTTTCATTATCAAAGATAGAATTCAGGAACAGCCAAAGGAAGGGATGCGTAGGGCAAGGACTGAGTCCTGAATGCAGAGCTTCTGTGCTTCTTCCCCATGAAATCAGGACACATCACTCTCCCAGCACACTGATGTGTTCGCCAACCAGGAAGCTCCAACTAGAAGCACCTGAGTGGCTCAGTCATTAAGCATCTGCCTTCGGCTCAGGTCATGATCCCAGGGTCCTGGGATCGAGCCCCACGTCAGGCTCGCCGCTCCGCGGGAAGCCTGCTTCTCCCTCTCCCACTCCCCCTGCTTGTGTTCCCTCTCTCGCTGTGTCTCTCTGTGTCAAATAAATAGATAAAATCTTTAAAAAAAATTTAAAAAAAAGAAGCTCCAACAAGCTTCAGTGTCCAGATTTTTATTGAAGCCCCATTATGTAGACCTGATTGATTAAACTGTTGGCCACATCATTAAACTCAATCTCCAGTCCCCTTCCCTTCTTCAGAGGTCAAGCTGGCTCAAAGTCTCAGCCCTCTAATCATGTGGTTAGTTTTTGCGGTGACCAGTTCCCATCCTGAAACTATCTAGTGGCCAACCATGAGTCATCTCATTAACATAAATTCAGATGTCGTCCAAGGGATGCCTGAATAATGGACACTTCTATCACTTGGGAAATTACAAGGATTTCAGAAACTCTGTGCCAGGAACATTGGATAAAGATCAGATCAATTAGGATACAACATCATCTCATGGATGTTAATATTCCTAGAATGTTCTTCCTTTACCACTAGCAGGGCCACTGCCTAAGATGAACGACCCAGTTTCTGACTCCTATTCTTCTGTTGATGTGACACCCAATAGAAAGAAAGGCTCTTAGGATGTCCCCATTGGGTTAGTGCATGGCTCCAATTCCTTTTCTGCCCCTATGTGGGGACCACGGAGAGTTATATTCAAATCATATTTATATTTTAGTGAAGACATAAATATACACACTTTTTTTTGGTCAAAATTATTGTTTCATATTTTATAATTAACTATCATTCTGCTTTTGATTTGTATTTTCCTTACATTTTCAAACTAGCAATTGCTAGCTTAGAAAAATGGCACTGATTTATATATATTTATCTTCTCTCTGGCCTCTTTACCCATAAACTCTTATTAGTTCTAAAAGCATTAAAATTGATTCATTTGGATTTTTGTAAGTACTAAATCATAGCATCCTCACATAACAATATCCCTTCTTATAACACTTATATCTGGTCAAGGCCTTATTAGTCTGTCCAGGACATATAGAATACAATTAAATAATGATTGGGATGCTAGGAGCTTGGAGGTCAGTTTTATTCTTGATTTCAATGCAGAAACTTCTGGAATTTTATCATTACGCACAATATTGGCTGTTTTGGAATATACTCTCTCATGCTAATAATGTAGACTTCAAGTTCTTACATATTTAGCATTTTTATTAGTAGTAGATGTTAAATTTATTTATGGCCATTTAACATCATTATTGTTTGCATATTATTTATGTTAAGAAGACTAGTAACAATGTGTTTTATGTTTTTTGTATAAATGTATGACTTGGAATTATTATTCTAGAGTCTGTACCAGCTAATTCTATCATATAGATAAACTCTCAGTTAAAGAATCCGTCCAGGTATTTTTACAGATACCTTTATTACATAGGTTCTACCTAATTATTAGACTCAAGATTCTGATGCTTGCCATGGGCAGAGCCAGGTAAAGTGCATGGTCGACTCTAGCACTTTGTAAACAATCAGTGAATATAATGTAATGTAACATCACCTAAACTGTCTTAGGAAACAACTGTCTTAGGAAGCCACTCAGGTGCTTCTAGTTGGAGCTTCCTGGTTGGCGAACACATCAGTGTGCTGGGAGAGTGATGTGTCCTGATTTCATGGGGAAGAAGCACAGAAGCTCTGCATTCAGGACTCAGTAGTATGTTCTACTATATCAGGGGTCAGGAAACCATAGCCCATCAGCCGCATCCTACCCATTCACCACCTGGTTTTGTAAACACACTTTTATTGGAACACAGTTACTTATGCCCTATTCATTTACATACATACAATGGCTATTTTCATAGAATATGAAAAGTTCAGTAATTGGAACAGAGACTATATGGCCCACATAGCCTAAGGTATTTATTATTTAGGCCTTACAGAAAAATTTGCCTATCCCTGTTCTAGATACAAAGCAGTATTCTGAGAAAAAAAGTGGGAAAGAGTCCTACCATCACATAAGCCCAAGAAGTGGCATATGTCTTCATGAAAATTTAAATTTTACTCAAACAAGAAAAAAATCTGGAGTTCTGCATAAGTATAAACATACAGATACACGAACAAGCTCACACATGTATATCAACTTGATTTTACACCGTGAGTTTACAAAATTTTTTTTTGAGCTATAAATCCATTTTTCCTTGAAGAACTATGCCTATCAGGACACGAGTACCTGTGCACACTTGATGAAAGACATTATTTCTTTCTTTATTATCTGCCATACACTCCTTCATTTTGTCATCTCATCTCTCCCTCCCTTGATCTCCTAATCTGTTTTTTAAAGTACTTTTAGGGATGCATAGATGGCTCAGTTGGCGGAGTGTCTGACTCTTGATTTCGGCTCAGGTGATGATCTCAGGGCAGGAAGGAGCCCTGAATCAGGTTCCACCCTCAACAGGGAATCTGCTTGAGATTCTCTCTCACCCTCTGCCCCTCCCCCTGCTCACACATGTGTTCACACTCTCGCTCTCTCTCTATCGATCAAAAAAAAAAAAATCTTAGAAAAATGCTTTTAACACTTTATCTCTTGTTCCTTCCTAATCCATCTGCCTCAACAGTTAGTCGTAGTGACCATGGTTGCTGCTAGAGTCAGTTTCTATTCCTAACAATGATTATTAACTTACCTGCAATATTCCCGAGGCAGCTATTTGAGAGGCTACAAGTACAAAGACATTTCCTGGGAGTCAGGCAAAGGAGGAGTGGTCCCACCCACACTTTGACCTTTGGCAAGTTCCTTGACTCCTATTAGCTGACTTTCTTCTTTTATGAACTAGGACTAAGAATACCTGCTTTACTGGATCAGGAGGATGACGTGGGTTAATGCTTGGGATGTCGCTGGCCTGGTTCTGGCAATACAGCAAATGCTTACTAAGGGTCAGTTTTCTTCTACAGAATTGCTGACACCATTGAGATATGGTTTTAGATGGAGGCTATCTGTGGGAGGCAACATACAGCAGGGGTTGAGAATATAGATGTTAGAGCCAGAGATACGTGGTTTCAATTCCCAGGTCCCCCTTTTCCTACCTCTGTTACAAGTGAGTTTCTTAACCTCTCCTCCCACCCAGAAAATGAAGATAACCATGTGACTGTACAGGGTTCTGATGAGGACTTAGTGAGATTAGTATGAAAAATGCTTAATGCCCCATCAGTGAGAATTACTCTATGTATTAACATTATGGTTGTAGAGGCCTCATGCTATAGAAAAGGAACAGTGAACTGGGGGGTTAAGGGATGCAGCTTCCTTGGGTTGCCACTAACTTCTTATGTATCCATATCAGGTTATCTAACTTCTCTGAGCTATTTCATCATCTTTACATTGTGGGTTTGAGACAGACAATATTGCTAAACATTTTAGAGCATCTTATGGCCATAGCATATTTTCACCCTCTTGGTTTCCCTCTGTAATCCTGCCAGTATATATAAGTTTCTACAAAATAAGGCTTTACGATGACAATACACCTCGATCAGAACCACTTCTTTCCTTTAGCTCTGGTCTCTTCCATGTAGCCAAATCATTTCCGACGTCCACAAAGGGGGTCCTTGTTAGGTGCTGTTTTTATTAACAAACAAATGTTCCAACTTAATTGGCTTCTGGGCTAATGAATTTAATTTGACAAGGTAATTAACCAGTGCTCATGAAGTTTCTGAGTTATTCCTTGCACTGTCATATTTGTTTGGCCTGCATTCACTGTTCTATGTGCTGGCGTCCCCAGGGTTTTCCAAGGCACTGAGGATCAATGGGACAGACTCCATCACTTGCCTTGAGGCCCCTCTTGAGTTTATAGTTGAGTTTATTCCTACGCTGAACTGAAGGTTTCCCTGGCTTCATGCCTAGCCTCCAGGGTAGCCACTGGCCCCTCCCATGGACTGAGCTTTTTTTGGGTCCTTTAAATGACTTTGGTATGAATGGAAGCACTTTTGAGGCATGGGAATCTGGCCAACAAAAAGCACCGGGAAAGAACAGATTTATCAATTGTAGAGGCAAGCCAGTGATAGCAGCTCCAGGTGAACTTTGCCTCCAGAGCGACTCTGACCTACCTTGTCACCACACCTGTTTGCCGTCCTCAGAAAGCATCAAAGTAAATTGAGACATCCATTGGTTCACCTGGCCCAAGTGGAATGTCCCCTCCCGCAGTAGTAACGTGACATTGATTTGTGGCAAGGAAAGAATTCCATCCAGTAAGACTCAATGCAAGATTGGATCATTTTAGAAATAACTGAGAATGACAATTGTAATGTTTCATCCCTGCCAAATCAATATTCTGAAAAATATGTGAATATGGCTTCAGGTCAGATTTTTACTATGTGAATTTTTCATTATTTTTTTTTCTCTTCCAAGTCCCTTTGGGTTAGAAGAAGAATGGGGGGAATCATTATGTTGCATGCAATTTACTCTGTCCTTTGTTTTCTTGTTTTCTGTCATTGTTATTATTTGTACAAGACATGAGGATAGCAGTTCTAATTCTAAGAATTTATTATAGAGAAGTAATCATATAAATATTAACAATAATAATAATGATAATTAACAATTCTTGGGCCTTAGATTTGCCAGGGATTGTGCCAAGCACATTATGTCCCTCATTTATTCCATCTTTGCAACCATGCATTGGATTGCAGATTCGTGTCCCCCACCCCATTTTACAGAAGAAGAAATGAAGTTTGGGGAGGATAAGTACATTGCCAAGGTCTCATGCAAGGTAAAGGAAGTAAGAGCTTCTGGTTTACCTAACTCCTAATCACTTTGATACATTGTGATGCCTTTAACGGTATACTGAGTATTGAAATAAAAATATAAAAATAAAGAAATAAAAAGAACTGGAAGGATATTTATACTAAACTGCTAATAGTGTTTGACTCTAAGTGGTGAGATGGCTTTCACTTCCTTCTTATTTTCCATATTTTCTGTTTCTAAAATTTTTTTTAAAGATTTATTTACTTGAGAGAGAGAAAGTGGGGGGGGAAGGGGTAGAGGAAGAGGGAGAGAGAGAATCTCAAACAGACTCTCCGCTGATCAGGGATCCCTACGTGGGGCCCGATCCCACCACGCTGAGATCATGACCTGAGCCAAAATCAAGAGTCAGATGCTCAATCGACTGAGCCACCCAAGCGCCCCAATATTTTCCAAATTTTCTTAAACATTAATTTATATATCCCCCAACACTCTCACTCTCTCTTGCTCTCTCTTTAAATATTTCTCCCCAACTGCTCTTAGTCCAGCAAATGGCTCCACCACCTACTCAAAAGAAAACAGCAGCTAGGGGCTGCCCCAGGCGTCTTTATTTCTCTTGACCTCACAAGCCTCATCAATAAAATTACACCCCCAAATATCTCTGGTAGCCCCCCCTTCTCTCCACCCCCAGGAACATTGCCTCATCTTTCCTGACTTCTCCCACTGTCATCACTATATGGTAGCAAGAAAGATCTTCTGAAAATGTAAATCAGAATAAGGTTATTCCCATTTTAAAATCCTTACATGGCAAGTGGAATGAAATGCAAATAAAATCCATGCCCCTGTCCTATCCAAGCTCTGTATGTGTCATTGATTCCCTCACTAGGCTTGCATCATCAAGGCTTTTCCCCAGGTCCTCAGACATTCTAGAACTTTCTCTCACATTGTACCTGCTGTTTCCAAGGCTAGGGCCCTCACACACTGGCTTTTGAGGAGCTGATTCTTAGTCAGCTCTTGTTCATTCCTCATGTTTTGCTCAGATGCCTCTTCCTCAGAAAGGACTCCCTGGTCATCCTATCAAAAAATGGGTTACTCATCCCATTATGTTCCCAAAGAACCCTGCTGTTTTCTCCTTCAGAGCATTTTCCACTACTTGAAATCATTTTGTGTTTCAATTTCTTTTCTTGTTCATTATCTGCCTTCTTCCAAAAGATAGACACATCATGAGAGAAGGGACCATGCCTTTCTTATTCCATGCCTGGCACAGACCCTGGCTCCCAGCAGTGCTTGGTAATCACTAATAGCAGAACTGTATTGTGTTGGGGACACAAACTGCCTGTGAAGCAAGCTCAAACAATTTCAAACCATTACAAATTTACTCTTGAAACAAGGCCATGACTCTGTGGGAGTCAGGGACCAACTGGACACCTGGGAGGCCTCCGACTTAACTTCTGTGTAGAATATATCATGTATTAAAGCATAACAAGTGAAAATGAGCCTATCTGAAGTTTGCATTATAATAAGTCACAATAGCAACTGCAGAATGGTTTACAACCTTGAGGGGCAAAATATTTTTTTCAGAACAAAGTATTTGACCACTGACATTGAACAGTGTTATGAGGGCATAGTGGTAATAAAAAACAGACTTCCAGTCGGTTTTAGTGCTGTTTTTAGGTTGTCTTCAGATAATGGACCTTCTCGTCGCCTGAACCAGGACGAGCCCCTCCAGTTGCTGGGATGGATTGGGACTCACTGACCATGCACAACTTCTGCAACCTTTGGCAAGAGTTGTGTCTGTCCTGCTGTGGGTCCTGCTGAGATCACCGGGACTTGGACTTTCTCTTCCAGAAAGCAGGTATTCCCAACAGCTTGTTAGTTCTTAACTAGTTGTTAAGCGGTTGTTAATTCTCTTGTTGTGAGAATTAAATAAGAAGAGAGTACAACATTTTAAATGCTTGGTAACAGCATATGCCGTTATTAAGGGTAGAGATGATCTTGTTAGTCTTTTTTAGGTTCAGCAATAAAACAATGGTAAGAACTTCATCGACATTTATAAAAATGATTGTGATGAATCTTATCTTTTTAGCCTCTCTCATTCCACAGATGGTCCTTAGGACCTCAGAAAGTGTTTGCTCTAAGTTGTGATAAAAGATCAGACGTTGTCCCCACCCAACCTTCCCCTAAATTGCCCTTCAGATAGGCCCTGTGGTTCTGGGATTGGGTCCTAGGTAGGCAATGAGACAAAAGGATTTTCATCTCAAGTTCTGGTCTGGAGAGGGCACCTACCACCTTTCCCATTGGATCTACTTTTGCTTTGCTTCAGCGTTCTGCTGGAAAGGCAGGGTGGACAGAGCAGGGAGCTGAGGGCAACTAGACAGAAGTTCCAATCCCAGTACTCCTTCTTACGGGCTGTATGACTTTGAGCATTTTACTCAACATCTCTGAACTTAACTATTTTCGCCCACCAATGGAGGTAATACACTCCTTTTCATGGGATTAACATAAGAATCAAATAAAATAGCATTCCTTACCCAATGTGATGTCTAGTACACAGTAAGTGCCCAGTAAATATTAATTTGTTGATATCTTCTTTCAAGCCTCTTTGTGGGAAGAGAGTGGGAGAAGGAGGTAAGGAGGAGAAGAGAGACAGGTTCAAAAGACAAATCATTTGATGCCTGCAGAACACAGCAGGTTTCTTGGAAAAGCCATAAAGAGCAAGAAGCGGCACTCAGCCGAGGCTGAGTCCATGACCACGGGCTCAACCCTGCTGTTTGCAGATGGGGAATTCTGGAATGGCAAATATTAGACCAAGGCAGACGGGGCTTTTGTGAATTTCTTTTGGGCTGCTTTCTGAGCGGTGTCAGTTTGTATGCCAGCTCTCCACCTCCGTCTGTTCCCTGGCCTCCGGAATGTGGCCCCCACGGTGGAGCCTGAATCGTTACCAGGGCAATGACGATGTCCTTGGCTCAGAGTGTGCTGATGTGGGCTTGAATGGCTGGTCAGGGCTTAATGACCGGGAGCTCCTGATGTTCAAGGGCAGCGCTGGCATTAAGATGGCATGAAAACCTGCAACCCTGTGGAGATTTGTTCGCTCCTTTCCCCCATTCAGGATTTCAGTTTATTTTTATCTCCAAGGCATCCAGTTCCGGAGCCACAGGGCTTTTGATCATGATATTTGGCGGCAATATCTCTGACCCTGAAAGATCCTGTTATGGACTGAATGTTTGTGTGCCCCCAAAATCCATATGTTGAAGTCCTAACCCCCATGTGATGGCATTAGGAGGTGGGGCCTTTGGGAGGTAATTAGATTTAGATGAGGTCATGAGGATGGAGCCCCCATGATGGGATTGGTGCTCTTATAAGAAGAGATCAGAAAGCTTTCTCTTCCTCTCAGGGCCATGGCAGGATAAGCAAGGAAGCCAGCCTTTTGCAAGAAAGCTCTTTCCAGGAACTGCTTAGGCCAGCCCTTGATCTTGGACTTTCCAGCCTCTAGAAGTGTGAGGAAATACATTTCTGTTGTTTAAGCCACCCCAAGGCATTTTTTTTATAGCAGCCAGAGCTAAGACACCTCCACAGAAATGTGTGTATACTTGAGTCACATAACCTTGTGTTCCGATCCCAGCTCGGCTGCCTCGCCTCACTTCACCGAGCCTCAGTTTCCTTGAAGAGTTAGAAGGGACAGAAAAGACAGAAAAGAGAGTACCACTTATCTCTTTACTGTATAATAAACCACCTCAAACGTGGCTTAAGACAACAATTATTATTCAGAGAGTGGCCTCTCTCTTCAATCTCTGCTAACCATCTCTGTTCCCCACCGTCCGCCAGACAAGGCGTCCTTCATTTGGTTGGCATTTGGGCCTTCTCTCTGCTTTTGCTTTCTTTTCTAATTTCCAATGTCCCAAGTAGAACTCAGGGGCCACTGGGATGTCCTTCGCCTTTCTCTTAGGATAAGAGAGATTTGGGGATAAGTCAGAATGTTCAAGCACATAGTACCATTGTCTGGAATCCACAAGCCTCCTAAACTGGGAAGCCAGCACCACTAACTACAGAGTACACATTCCCAGCTTTTGAACATTTTCCTTATGGCATTTATTACTTTTCTATGCTGCATACAAAATTACCACAACATTTCAGTTAAAAATAATACCCATTTATTATCTCTGGATTTTGTGGGTGTGAAGTCCTTCAGCTCAGGTTATCACAAAACTGAAATCAGGGTGTTGACCATGCTGAATTCTCATTTGGAGGCTCTGCTTCCAAGTTCATTCAGGTTCTTGGCAGAATTCAGTTCCTTGTGGCTATAGGACTGAGGTCCCCATTTTCTTATTGGTGTCAACCTAGTTTACTTGCATCACTTCCTGAACAATATTCCCACCAGTCATGGAGAGAGGTGCCAATCAGGAGAAAACACAGGGAGTTCCCATTGTATTAGCAATGCTTTATTCCTTTAACTGGGTATATGGTGTTCATTATTAATTTTCCTACATTTGCGTATATCTAAAATTTTCATACATTTGTGTATATCTAAAATATCATAGAAAAATGTTTACCATGAAAAAATGTCCCCATAGAGACCTGTAACATTATATTAACCTCTGTGGGTCTATTTTCTCTGCTGAACCAAAGAGCTAAACAGAACAGGGCAGCTTACTTTGGCATCCACGGTGCTGATACAGAACTTCCTCTGAAGATCCATTTGTAGACGAAGTGTAGGATGCCCTGGTAGTTTGTCAAGCTGATTTACCTTACCTTTTACAAATTCCACCCAGGCATTAAACTGAGCTAAGCATCCCCCTTCCCTGACTCTTTCCTGAGCTTTTCACTGATGTGTATAGTCCTCATTGGCCTCTCTATGAATGCCAGAAAAGAGAATAGATATTTTATGGAGCACTAAGCAGCAGACACAATTTTGTCTCATTTCATCCCACCAATGTTTCTGTGGGGTACATACTATCCTTGTGTTAGAGTTCATTCATGCCAGGGTATATAGTAAGCATCTGCTATTGACCGTGTGTCATAGAAAGCTCTGGAGATACAACAATGGAAGCAAAATGTCCTTTCTTCAAGGAGCTTTGAATCAAAATGGGAAAGTAGGAACCAGGCTCAGAGAGGTCTGTGATCTCTCAGCGAGCCAGACTCGGACCTCAGGACGCGGTCTTCACACTAGGCAGCACGCTGGGTGTTTCTGCTTTGCTTCCTTTATTCTTACAACCCAATAGTGTAAGATGTACATATTACAAATGAAGGAACTTGCCCTCTAAGCAACTCACACAGCTGGTGAGAGATTGTACCAGTTTGAGGAGTGCCTCCTAAAATGCCACATCCACGCTGAACCTCAGAATGTGACCTTATCTGGAAATCTTTGCAGATGTAGTGAAGGTGAGGTCATACCAGATTGGGGAGGGTCCTAAATCCAGTGCCGGCTGTCCTTATGAGAAGGCCATAGAGGGACACACAGGCGGAAGGCCATGCGGTGATTGGGCTGAGGCAGAAGCAAGCTAAGATCACAAAGGACTGTGGCAAACCCCGGAAGCCAGGAGGGAGGCCTGGACTGGCCGTCCTGCAGAGTCTCCCACGGAGCCAACCCTACTGACACCTTGATCTCAGACTCCTGGCCTCCTGAACTATGAGGCAATAAATTGTTGTCTTAAGCCACCTGGTTTGCAGTAATTTGTTATGACATCCCTAGCAAACGAATACAGAGACGGAGGACGGAGTCAGGCCCATGTTTGACTCCAGAGTCCAGCCCCGACTGGCCTCTCTCTCCTCCCTTAGCAAGGCTGAGAGGAGAATGAGCTGAGACGAGGGAAATGTGCTTTGCAAATTTTGATGTGTTCCTCAAAGGTTGTGGGCTTTTATCATGATTGTTTTAAGACACTCTGTTCCCAACATTATCTAAGAATTCAGTAAAATTTCATTATTAAATAAAATGAGATACAGGACACAACCCCTTCTCCATTGTTAAATCAACTCTTTAAAACAGTATTTCCAGAATTCCTCCAGCTATCACTCTGCTCCTGCTCTATTCAGAAAAACATCTTGGTTGCCCATGCCCAGGATGGTGTGAGAAAGCCCCCAAGTGATACCTGAAAACCAGTCCATTCCCAGTACTAATAAATCACCCTAGCTTGTGCCAGGCCCATATGGATGGGGACAGACAGGGACATCCTGGACAAGCGAAAACGGTGTTATATATAAACTTGGTGTTGGATTTTGTTGTTGTTTTCTTATCATCCAACAAGGACTTAAAAAGTCGTCTTTGCATACAATCAGGTTATAAATAGAAAGAAAACAGTCTGCTCTCCTAAGAGGATTTTCTCTAGGACAGGAATGGGTTTTTGTCTTGTGTGATTGTCTGTGTCCCCTCCGTTCCCACCACAGCCACCCACACACACGCACGCATGCACACACATATACATGCTCATGCATGCCGACACACGCCTATGCACACATGAACACACACACACACACACATACTCCCTAAAAGGAACCACATGCTCCGCATTTTCCCCAGACCTCACTCATTCCACTCTGTCTTCATGGCCGGCCCTCCTTCTACTGACCTGTAAGAATGTTAACAATAAAAACTTTATTTGCATAATGTGGCTGCATGCCCTGCACTTTTCAATCCCCATGTTACAGATGGGTAAGATGAGGCACAGAAAGATTATACGAGGTGACCCAGCTCTTTTCCTGTTCTTGTGTTATCTCTATAATCCTTTTGTACTTGTGCTCGGGCCTTCCTGAGATTTTAAGTTCCACCCTAAGTGGCTAACTCCAGGATTTCGGACTCCAGCCAGACTTTATGATCTGGGCTCATATAAACAACTGCATAATTGCATCTTTACTTAGATGTCTCAGACCTCTCAAACACAAGGTGTTGGAAACAGAACTCCCTCCTCCCTCCCCCACACGTAGGATAAACTGTTCCAAAGTGGTTACTACCCTCCCCCACCCCTTTGCCCTTCAGTAAATACACTACCATCCTTCCATGCCGTTGCTCAGTCTAAAAACCAAAGAATTTCGCATGATTTTTCCTTTCCCATCTCTCCCTCCCTGATCACACACAGCGGCAAGTCTCGTCATTTATAAAACCTTCCAAATATACCCCTAACTGGTCTACGTTTTCCCATCTTCGCACTTGTCCAGACCCACTAGGAGACAAGAGTCTCCTGACTGGTCTCCTTACTTACGCTCAGTCCAAAGGACCTTCCTGAAACCAAAATCTAGCCCAGAATTTCCCTGAATGACACTTAGTACCTCATGTAGTCGGAGAACAGGCCTTTCCAATCAGTCTTGGAAAACTGGCTAAGAAATGCTATTTCAAAAACCCTGTGGCCACCAATTTGATAGCTTGGAAGTAATGAATGGTGGGGGATGGATGAGCCTCGCCAGGTATCCACTTTGCATGCCCCCGAACTCCAGGGCTGTGCCTGCTCCACCATTAAGCTCTGGTCAGCTTGGGCTGACCTCCTCACCCTGGCGATCCCTCCACGTTCTGCCATAGTGGCCGCATTCCAGAGGTGGGAGGACAGGAGCAGAGCCCACAAAACAATGTCAGACCTAAGAGGTCATCCTAGGTTGTGGTAAAGGGATTGGACTTTATGCTTAAGCAGTGACACAGGTCGGGAGCTTGTGTAATCCTCCCTAGCTCAGATGAGCAGTTCACCATGGAGGTTTGGTCCTGTAGGACGGCAGAACCACCATGTCCAAATCTCAACTTGAAGGGCAGGTTGAGGAGCAGGTATGGAAGGCAAGATCCTAGCACCCAAACAGCAAAGAGCTGGATACAGAACATACTAGAACGGAGGTATGGAAAGATCCATTCGGTCTGCCTAAGAAGGATTCCTGGACAGAACCATGGAATCAACTACCAAGTCTTTCTCCAAGGCACTCCTCAAAGAAACTTGAGAGCAAGCAGGGGAAAAAAGCCAGGGATAAAGGTGGAACCTGAGTCGGAGGGAAGAAATAAGGATGGGATTCAGTGGCTGAAAGAAGAAGGTTCTTCAAAGCTCTCCTTTCCGATCAGTGTGGCAAACACTGTGGCTTATCTCACACAGATGAATTGCATGGTGTAGGGGAGAGAGCACCAGGCTGGAGTCCCAGCTCTGACATTAATAGCTGGGACACCTTGGGAGAGCCACTTAGTCTCACTGAGCTCCAATAGCTTCGCGTGGAATGTGATTACTGGGGCTCTTTTTAGTAGTTAAATTGCAGTCTTCTAACAACAACAACTACAACAAAAGGATTCCTGGAGAATTTGACATTTAAGCAATCTTTAAGGAGATCATGGAACAAAAAGAGGGATGATCTTTCAGTGGAGAGAACAGCCCGTGTGGAAGGCACAAGAACCAAGAGCATGAACACACTGGTGGAAACCAGGGCTCCAGATCTGGGGCCAGGGGATGGGTAGGTTTGGGTGGGTGCCTGGAGCCTGAGAATCAAATTCAGCCCAAATCATTGGCAATGTTCCAAAAGAGTCAGGTTCGGAGTGGAGGGACACACGTTTGGAGTGGGGATGCCACTGTGATAGGAGAGCAAATGGGCATTTAAGGGAAGGGGATGCCACAAAGGAAAACAGCTCGAAACCCACTTCTGAGATTTCCTGTGGGCATCATGGGCTCTGCTCTGCAGCCCACAGCACTCTGTGCTTCCCCCTTCCACAGCAAAACGTACCGCCACTGAGCTGCATTTATGTTCCTTGATGGCAGAATCGAGCTTTCTGTTGAGGAGACTCAGAACAATCAAAATTGGGCTCATGGTATAGCCTGCTCTTTTCACTTCATAATCTCTGTATTGGGACTAATGCCCATGTCCACTCACCTCCATCTATAGCAGAGCGTGGAGCGGCTGCCTGGTGTTCCACAGCATAGTTTAGGGAACCATTCTGTGGACTTTGAATATTGAGCTGTTCCTAACATTTCACTTTGATAAATAAACTGCAGTGAGTACTCCTGTATTCATACCTTTTCACATTTGTCTAAATATTTCTTTAGGATAAATCCCCAGAAATAATTTTTTTAAATTAAAGATATATACACTTCTAAGGATTTAGAATATTCTGCCAAATTGTTCTTTGGAAATTTTCTCTCTCTTGTGTGGTATCCGAAGGTGCCTGTTTCCCCACAACATGGCAAACACGGGATTATCATTCTTCTTTCTTCTCCTAACCTAATAGGCAAAGAATGGTATTTTACTGTATTATTGTAGGTTGTGTTTCTTCCATTATTGATGAGATTAAACCTCAATATGTTTATTCATCATTTATGTTTTTTTCCTTTAGAAAATGACCAGTTAGTTCATTTTTTCTGCCCATCTTTTTTCCTTCCTTTCCCTTTCTTTCCTTCCTTCCTTCCTTCCTTCCTTCTTCCCTTCCTTCCAAGTAGGCTCCACACCTAGTGTGGAGCCCAGTGCCGGGTTGGAACTCATGATCCTGAGATCAAGAACTGAGCTGAGATCATGAGCTGGGCACTCAACCAACTGAGCTACCCAGACGCCCCCTGCCCATCTTTCTATTGGGGTATTTGCCTTTGTTTTTGAATGATATAAAATATTTTTATGAAGATAAGCTTTTGTCATTTATATTGCAAAAATATTTTAATCCAGTTTGTCTTTGTCATTCTAACTTTGTTGTTGCTATTTTAACTATTCAGAATCTGTTTCGTGTGATGTAGCCATATTTAGCCTTCATTTCTTTTATGGCTTCTACCTTTGGGGTCATGCTTTGAGAGTCTGTCCCCACCCTGTGATTATCTAAATGCAAACCAGATGTCAGCCCAGTCACTCCAGCTGTGCCAGATGCAGTCAGGGGCACTGTTTGTAGGAAGATCAGCTCATTCACCAGTTTCCATAATAAATCCACTCACACCAATTGTTTTCTGGAGATTGAGGGAGGGCACACAGGTGGGGATTCATGATGGAGGACACATTACCATTAAGTAAAACCACCTCACCATCCGTGTCTCTTTTAGCCAAATCTCCTTTCCATTTCTCTCTCTAGTGAGCACCAAAACTTCTTTTATAATGCAGAGCAATTAATGAATCATCTTTTGATATATAAGCTTTCCTTGAGGGTCTCGACCTGAAACCCAAGCAGTTGATCAAGCATTTCTTCTAAATAAATATTCTACTGCCTTCCAAAAGATTTTGATGAACACATATCTTTCCAACTCATTATGTAAATATGCTGCTCTATTTTCCTTTAGTGATTTATAGTTTTTACCTAACATTTGAGTATTTCTGTTATTATTTGTGTCTGGACTATAAAACTGCAAGAAGATTATTAAAATTCTTGCCCTCCCCCATCCCCAGTAATGGACTGGGAGCTTTAGGAGGGTAGCAAGTGTATTCGTTCACTTTTGTATCTTCAGTTCTTTTCACAGCACCAGATGCATAGTAGGTGTTGAATAAATAAATATTAACTGAATGGGGAAGATACAGTGAGACACTACTGAGGCCAGATTTGGAATTCCCCCAATTCAAATGAGGTTTGCCCTCTCCAAATGAAACTCAGGAACTTTCTCCGCTAGACTGATTGGAATTTTCCACCTTTGTTTAAAGTGCTCTGTAGGGAAAGATTCATTTTAGCTTCCCTGGACCTCTTTTCCCTTCTTTTGGTAACTCTACCCTGACTTCCCTTTGAGAGGAGGATGAGCAGGGATGGGCATGTGACTTAAGCCAGACAATGATGGGTTCCCCAGGACTGGTGATGGAAGTTTCAGGAAAGAGGTGCTCTCTTTGACTGAAGGTGCGGGTCAATGTACTAAACTGATAAGAGTGTGGAGATACGGTCTATAGTGACTGCCTTGGTCAACCTACAGAAAGAAGCCAACACAGAGGAACGCAGAACTAGGAGATGAAGACAGATTTTTACAAAGATTATTTGAACACTGGCTCTAATCTACATATTTCATTTATGAAAACAAACACATTTCTCTCTTGGCCAATTTGAGTTAGATTGTTATCTCTTGCATACCCACCCCCAAATGTTGCCCACAGTCTCAACTAAGACAGACTAATGTGTAACCCCTGTAATAGAGACAAGGGCTTATAACATAAAGATGTCAAAATCATTGACAATCTTGGTCATTGTTTCCCTGGTCTATCCCTGTGAGCTTCCTGGGCATATGCTAGAATCCATAAATAAGCAACTTCTTGGAATAGAGCATTAAGTAGTATTGATTGAGCCTCCTACTATGCATCATGCATCGTGAACACATTTGTTATCTCTATTCTTTCCACCAGTTAGGTAACATTACTCATAAGGAACTGAGGCTTTTACTAAGTCATATCAAATGTACAGGCCACACTCATAACCATCCCAAACAGCAGTTGTGGGGTGGTTATGAGTATGGTCTCTGGAGCTAGACCATTTACACCCGATGTCTAGTTCTGCTACCTAATCTCTGCAGGACCTTGGAGAAGTTACTTAAATTATGTGTGCCTCATTTTCCTCCTCCTTGAATGATAATAATAGTAGAACTGCTTTGTAGAGTTGTTCAAAGGATTCAAGGAGATTGTATAAAGAACAAAGGCTGTCAATTAGTGAATGCTCAATAGGAAATTAACTATAATAGTTTCTTGGTATGAATAGGCTAGACTGGACAATCAGAAGCCCGTATCACTATGAAATCTTTTTAATATATTGTGACAAGGGCCCTGTTTTAGTTGTTTAAGTTGGATACCCAGAACATCCCCCTACTTCTTTATCATCCTGACCACAGAACAGGAAGGATGTGAAGCTTGGGGTTCTGGTATGATATTTTCCTCAAAGTAGGGGAACATATCTGGTAGAGAATGTGTGTGTTTGTGTGTGTGTGTGTGTGTGTGTGTGTGAAAGAGAGGGAGAGAGGGAGAGAGGGAAAGAGAGAGGAGACTGATAACATTATCTGAGCCCTGAATCAACTCAGAAGGCAGCTTGGTTTTTGTGTTTCCCATTTATGGAAGCCAATAAATCTTACTTGTCCTCAAGCAAATTAGGTAGGACCTCTGTCAAACAGATATAGTCCCTTAAACTTTTAAAGGAGTTTGTAGATGAATATTACGTTCCTCCAGTTCCTGATGAATTATATCTTTCAGCCAGAGCAGAAGACAGCTCACTTTCTTTCATTCATTCATTCATTCATTCACTTTACAAATTCTTATTGAGTATCTACTCTGTGCCCACATGACTTAATTATTTCTGCACTAGCTTTGACTTTAGTGTGGTGGTCTCACTTTGGTCACTGTGAATCCTCCTTTCCTTCTTTGGAAAATGGTGCCAAGTATCCCTAAATTTCCTTTGTTGTGGTGACCAAACAAGACTTTTAGTTTGAAAACTCTGAAGTGCTCTATAAATAGAGGATGATAACTCTATGTTGTAGAAATCTGAGCAAGGAACAAGACTTCTACAGTATTATTAATGCTGATTTTATAGCTCTTTTGGGAAGCAGGTAGGATATAATGACTAGTTAAAATGTCTGTGGTAAATTAAACTTACCACAAGGATTCCATATTGAATGAGCACAGAGTGTCATGTGTTGGTAAACATGTAAGTCTGAAATTGCCTATCGATTATGTGAATTCTTTTCATAGGCTTTCTAGAGTTTTGTAGGAATTCTTTCAAAGGCAAAGTAGAGCAATAAAGTACATTTCTTGTCACTGTAAAATAAGGTAGAACATAGTAAGCAAAATATTAATTTTAAAATGCCCTTTCTAAGCACTCAGTATGTGCTAAGCCCTGTGTTAAATACTCTGTAAGTTTTTCTCAATTAAATTTCACACTGCCTTGTAAATTTTCCTCATCTTATACCTGAGGAAACTGAGGGAAGTTACAGATCCAGTCCCAAATCATAGCACTTGTAGATGAAGGGGCAAGTCTAGAGTAAGTTTGTTTTCCTTTTTTTTTTTTTTAAGATTCATTTATGTATTTGAGAGAAAGAGAGAAAGAGAGAGTGGGGGGGGGATGGGGGCAGAGGGAGAGGGAGAAGGAGAGAAATTCTCAAGCAGACCCCACGCTGAGCACAGAGTCCCATGCAGGGCTCGATCCCAGGACCCTGAGATCATGATCTGAGCTGAACCAAGAGCTGGATGCTTAACTGACTGTGCCACCCAGGTGCCCCTAGATTAAATTTGGTTTTCTTAATGAATGTTCTTGGGAAGCCTTTGTAGAAGGTTTAGCATCTGAAGTAGGTATTTTAGAGTGGTAGAACTTGAACTTGGAAAGGAGTGGGGGCAGGAGATGTAGTGTGAACAACACAAAAAAAAAGCATGGAGGTGAAGAGCAGGATGCATGAGTGGGACACAGAATGCAAAACTGGGGAATAAGTTGTTTGAAAACAAGGGAAAATTAAGATTGAAAAAATATCTTAGGGACAGACTGGGGAAGGCTTTGAATGGCAGGGTCAAGAGTCTAAGCTTGTTTTCTAGGCAATGGAGAGAAATAGAAAGTTAAAGCCATGACATGGCTTCATCAAAATGCGACCCAAGGGGGCCACTCAGCCTGCCACGTGCACAACCGACAGAAGAGAATGATCCTGGGCCAGAGACACTGAGTAGGACACTACCCCAGCACTGCAACAAGGCAGATTTTGTGTCTACAAGTGAAACGTGAAGAGCAAGTTTGATTGTCAACGCCAAAGAGATGTCTTTCTGATGACCTATTTAAGACGTTTGGGTTTCGTTTGCTGGCTTTGTTTTTGCAGAAAATCAGCTCTCTGGCTGTAAAGTCTAGTAAAGCATGTGATTGCCTTTAAGATTTTGCAAACACACAGGGAGAGAAAAGGCTACCCTCCCTGCAGCTTCTTGAGATTTCCTCATCCAAAGACTCTCTCATCTTGCCAAGAATGTGCATGATTTGAGCCAGCTCGTTCTGGCAATGTTCCCTTATTCCTCCTGGAGCCCCACCCCCAGCAGGGCTCTCACCGGAGCCCAAGTTCCATCCAAAAGTTAGAAAAACTGCCAACACCTCCGAGCCTCCTATATGATCCCAATCCCTCCTAGTTCAAGTTTGGCCTTCTGGCTGAAAACTGAGTATTTTGGACTTTGAAGAAAACATGCTCTGTTTCCTCTGATGGCATCTGCTGTGTGAAGGGAAATAGACTGGCCTTTGTTACTTTGTCCACCGTAGAAGGTTATGGGCAGTCCCCAAAGCTGGGGGCGGGGTTGGTGGCAGGAGGTAAGGTCTGGTCAGTTGACTTAGCATAAGGCCTGCATTGTCCTGGCAGCCGCTTGGAGAAACAAAACTTTTCAAGGAGCTGAGCTGCCCACTTGGGCTCAGAGCCTGGCGGGCCTGATTACCCAGCACTTTTTCCTGAATGTTTCTCATCTTCTAGGATCTTCTTGGGCTTTGAACATAGCTACCACATTGATATGCAAGGTGGTGTCTTCCACACGTGGAATGTTTTGTGAAACAAAAGGCAAAGCAGAAGAACCTGGATAATCAAAGGCTGTGCATGTAGGCAGCTGATTCGTAAAGGCAGGAACAAGGAAAAGTCACCATTGGCTACCAAGCGTTGATAAAAAAAAAAAACCTGCTCTGGGAAAGCTGCTGGACTGGGCACAGATTGAATTTGCATCCAAGACCACCTGCCCCTGAGCTCACATTCTCTCCACCAACCCCGTGTTTTGTTTCATGTACTTTTGTTCAGCAGTAATGTTTTATCTTCAAATAAAATCTTACCTAGGGTGCAAATATGCAAACTCTATGTAAAACCATAAGTGACATGCTTGTATAAACAGAACTGATTTGTTTAAACTTATAATATAAAATTGAAAGACAGTGAAACCAACGAGTCATTTCTCGTTAACACAAAAAAATTAAAGTCGAGGGCACAAACAACAGTCATAGTTCTCTGTGAGCTGCAGGATCTATTTTTGAATTTTGTTTTTGTTGCACAGAATTGAACAAACGTCTTTTCTACCAGATACATAGCAGCCAAGGATTGGCAGTACCTAAATAGCTAATCTTAGAGTCTCAGCATGCTCATTCCTCAGATAAACTAGTCCAAATATTACTGAATTGAATTGCTATTAATTTTTAATTATGATTGCATTTTTCAATTTTTAATTTTATTTTATTTTGAGCGAGTGAGAGAGAGTGGGTGGAGGGAGAGAGAGAATCTTTTTTTTTTTTTAACATTTTTTTTTATTCATCAGAAAGTGAGAGAGAGCGCGCGCGCATGCACAAGCAGGGGGAGTGGCAGGCAGAGGGAGAAGCAGGCTCCCTGCTGAGCAAGGAGCCCAGTGCAGGACTCACTTGATCCCAGGACCCTGAAATCATGACCTGAGCCAAAGGCAGACGCTTAACCGACTGAGCCACCCAGGTGTCCTGGAGAGAGAGAATCTTAAGCAGGCTCCACGCTCAACACAGAGCCCAATTTGGGCCTCAATCTCATGACCCTGAGATTGTGACCTGAGCCAAAATCAAGAGTTAGATGCTTAACCAACTGACCTACCCAGGAACCCCCACATTTTTTATCATAAACTTAAACATCTAAGTCAGATCAGTAGCCCTTAAAATGTATAGTTGTCTGAGAAATTGCCTGTGTTGGCACTGTTGTCAGGATGCCATGTCTTACCTTTCAACTTTCCTCGCCTAATATATAATCATGTAAAGGTGTGGTGTATAATGTTTCTTATATATACAGTTTTACGTAAGAGGACCAGATTGAACCTGAATTAAAAAGAAAAAGAAACAAACGAAAAACAGGAGACTTTTCAAATCAATGCGACGTTGCAAAAGAGTTCAGATACACACATCAGAGCACCAGGAAAGCTTTAATATAAGGCCTTCCCCAAGGTGAGATAATCTAGCAGCTCAAAGTAACTCACTGATGGCCTCAGCTGAGTTAAAGTTTAATCTGTAAGGCATCTAAATGTGTGTTTTGTAGAGACAATTTAACAGGCAGTTAAAAAGGTGTAAGAAAAATAGTTTAAAAATATTTCCAGAGATGGGGCGCCTGGGTGGCTCAGTCGGTTAAGCATCTGCCTTCGGCTCAGGTCGTGATCCCAGGGTCCTGGGATGGAACCCCACATTGGGCTCCCTGCTCAGTGGGGAGCCTTCTCCTCCTTCTCCCCCTGTCCTTCCCCCCTGCTTGTTCTCTCTCTCCCTCTCTCAAATAAATAAATAAAATCTTAAAAAAAAAAAAAAGAAATACTTTTGGAATTTCTAAAGCATTCTTTTAAGAAACTGCCCTCTACTCTCCAAGATTGCTCACATAATCCCCAAGCCGATTTCAGACACAAGCCCAAGAAAGAACAGGAGGTCTAGACAAGGCTGTTGTAAGTGGGGCTCTGGGCACATGAGCATTTACTTAGTGATCAGTTCCTGAGCAATCATGTCACGATAGGAGTCATGTTGATGCACAGGTAAATGGACACGGTCTCTGGGGGCTTCAAGTCTGCAGTCAATAAGCAATTATTGAGCACCTACAACATGCTAGTGCTGTAGGGACCTTTGGAGATGTAGCAGCAAACAGAAAAAAAAAAATGTCCCTTTGCTTGTGCTGCACAAATTCTATTTGGAAGAGCCAGTGCTTAAATTCTGGGAGGGCAGGTGTAAGGAGGAGATATAAGGAAATTCACACACATGTTCACACACACAAGCCCAATTGGGTAGAAAAACAACAAAGTAAGAGGCAGAGGGAGGTGCAGGGAGAATGAAGAGGATTTTGTTGCAGCAAATGGCTATGTAGCTACTTTAGGCTAAGCAGCTAGAGGCCTCTGGGAGAAAGTGACATTCAGTTTTTTACACATGAATTTTTTTAAGCACACACAATATAACAAATCCCCATATACCCATCACACAGCTTCCATAGTTATCAACATTTTGGCAACCTCCTTTCTTTTATCTCACTTCTGCTTCCTAGACTTTTTGCTGTTGTTGGAGTATTTTGCAGCAAATCCAAGACATCACGTCATTTCTCCCATAAACACATCAACATTTCTAACAAAAGAGGACCAAAACAGCAACAATAAAGTCACAGTATCATTAATACACCTTAAAGATGAGTAATTATTTCTTAACATTATTTGTACCAAGACTATAGTCAAATTTCCGCTTATTTTCTCCACCATGTCTTCTTACAGTTGGTTTGGCTGAATCAGAGTAAGATATGGGATTTAAACTGAGATTCAGATGCAAGCAGGAGCCAGGTAAGAGAAGACACAGGGGAGCAGAAAGTGCCAAGGCCTGACTTGGGAGCCCATTTGGCATTTGTGGAATCAAGAGAAGGCCAGGGTAGCCCAGGCACAGTCCACCCAAACCCGACCTGCAGTAAAAAAATGTAGACGCTAAACTGGAAGCCATCAGTTCTTAGGGACAAGGGTATGATTGGTATTACACATAGCTCAAGGTCAAAGTCAAGGAGCTTGGCATGGCTTATAAAGGGGTGTAAAAGTGCAGAGGAGGCAGACAACTCCATGAGCGTTGGAGAGGATAGAAATTAAGGGAAGACTTCCTGGAAACAGTCTTGAAGTTGTACAGGGCCTGGAATTCAATTCTGCAACCCTCTGTTTATGCAGAAAATCTCAATTCAACTCCTCTCATGGTTCTGGCAAGTGAAGTAAATGAGTGGAGACCGTGGGTAAACAGGAGGGCATGGTGGGGACTGGGGAATACCGAGCAAAACATTCATGTCCCATCTGAAAGGGGCTGCCCACCCCTTAGGCACCAGCCAATTGTTGCCATGAAGATATGCTGTCTCAGTGTTGCGGTGTCTTTTGGTTGTTATGTTTTATAGCCAGAAATCCACAGTTTTCTATAAAATTATTCTGAATGTTTAAAATCTAGGCAACTACTGTAATTCTATAAAACTGTTCATTCATTTGAAGCCTCCTTGATCTGGCCTTTGCCTTACAATTTTTAGTCGCTATATAAAATAGTGGTTAAGACCTTAGGCTGAGGCAGTTTGCCTAGTTTTAAATCCTGGCTCCATTTGCAATGATGTGGATGGAAGTAGAGGGTATTATGCTAAGCAAAATAACTCATTCAGAGAAAGACAAGTATCATATGATCTCACTGATGTGAGGAATTCTTAATTTCAGGAAACAAACTGAGGGTTGCTGGAGTGGTGGGGGGTGGGAGGGATGGGGTGGCTGGGTGATAGACA
>NC_138370.1:168626308-168633979 GCF_054177405.1 Leptonychotes weddellii | reverse complement strand
CCTAATCCTAATCCTTAGAACCTGTGAATGTAAGCTTATTTTGAAAAAGGGAATTTGCAAGTGTAATTAAATTAAGGATCTTGAGATGAGACCATCTGGAATTTTCCGAGTGGGCCCTAAATCCGATGACAGGTGTCCTTGTAAGAGACACGCAGAGGAGAGTTGATATGAGGACAGAAGCAGAGATTGGCACCCAGCCACCAGCAGCTGGATGGGGTATGGAACAGATTCTCCCCTAGAGCCTGTGTAGAGAAATGGGTCCCCACAAACAGCTTGATTTCAGATTTCTGGCCTCTAGAACTGTGAAAAAATTAATTTCTGTTGCTCCAAGTCACAAGTTTGTGGCCATTTGTTATGGCAGCCACAGAAAACTAACACACCCTCCTTCATGGTGCCGTGAAGATGAAATCAGATGCCAGAACACAGGCTAGACTTAATGAAGGTTAACTCTTCCCCTTAACTAGTTCTTTTCTATGATATGAATGTCACCCACCTGGTTGGTTTCGAGCAGAGGAGAACTTACTGTGAAAATAAGAAAAATAAGAAACTTCTGCCTCAGGCCCCACTTTTGCATGAGCCCCTTATAAGATATTCCTCATGTCATCTGTTTCTGCAAGAATTGCAAAATTTGTATTCTTTTTCCCAGAGGTCTGCCGAACTGTGTAAGCCTCAGACCCTGTAAGACCTGGGTCTGGCCCTGGTTGTTGGTCATGAGGACTAAAACCGGGGCCCCTCAATCTATCACCAGGTAATACTTATCGTGCACTTACTATGTGGCCGACACCGTGATGCTGCATTAACTCAGACCTGGAATTGGAGAGAGAAAAAGGTAAAGACTGGTTCTTCACTTCGCCCTGACTTCTGCCCTGGCTCTGATGCTCCAAAAAGCCATATTTGTTTGTATCTTGCTTCATACCACCAAAAACATGAGGTGGCTCCCAGGAAACATTCAATATAACCGCAAATCTCAAAAATAAAAGTGGAGTCTGAAAATACTGAATTGAGCAGGGGCTTTGTGGATGCAGTTACCTCTGTTCATCATCTATGAATGCAAGTAAGAAGTCCTAAAGCCAGCAAGGGTGAGGAGGGTCCTACACAGACAGGAAGCCCTAGGACCGGGAATACTGGCTGGTGCTCGGCAGCTGGGGCGTCACAGGGGCCGCACAGTGGTCACTCGGCCAGTGAAGTGGTCAAGGGCAAGGATGCATGGGCTGCGGATACCTGCTGTGGAATTTGGACTTCACCTGTGGAACCCGGGAGGCATTCAAGGGTGGTGAGCATAGTGGTGACAGGACCTGATTCACTGATGGTGCAAGGGGACTCTCAAGACTTTACTTGTGTGATGTGGTTTCAGATCCTTGTAAGCCCCACTGTTCTTCTTTTATACCTTCTCCTACATCTGGTTGTCTTATTTTCATGCCTCTCCCTACACCTGGTAACCCAGGGTGGTCACATGACCCAAACTAGGTGATCATTTTCTCTCTCAGGATGCTGAGTATTAAATTGGGACTCACAGATGTGGCAGGGATGGGTGGTGGTTAGAGCTGAGCTCTCTGGCAGTAGCCACGGGAGAGAGGCTCACCCGCTCTTACTTCCCAGGTTCTTGGGGCTACTCTGCTCTTTGTCTCTCCTGTGGCTTAACTGTTGATCCTCAATTCTGTGAGCTCATTGTGTGCTGAAGGGAGAACCCATTTCTGCTATTTGTCACCAACCCTTGGGCATATTTACTCCCAAACCTAACCCCTAATCTCTCCCTCCACACCTGGCTAATGACTTGACTCCATAGTCCATTAGTTGATTTCAGGTTTTGTCACTCACTAATAAACAATGGCTATAGGAAGAGAGGACTCGATTCTTAGAAGTCATTTACATGTTAGTATGAATTAATGTTAACCCCTTATTGAAGAGGTATTTTGAAAATTGTAAAAAGACAATAGAGGAAAGCCCATGGACCAGATTTCGGAGTTTTATCTAATGTTAATACCATCTTCCTTATATCCTCCCGTCTCTTATTTCCCTTTCCTGACAATCCCCTTTTCAACACTTCTGGCTATCTCTAAGAAATCCTAGAACCTGCTGATAGTCTCTAAGAGAAGCCTACACTTCAAATAACTTAGACCCTCCCATGCACAGGGTCATGTCTCTCACATGTTTCTACAGGTGGACACTTCCAAGTCCAGAAAGCCAGCTGTCACTCCCAAAAGTCAATTCCTTTGAGGGTTAGTGCTTACACAGAGCTAAATCCACTTCCTGCAAGGTTCACCCATTGGCCCTAAGTTTTTCTTCTGAAATAGGTCTGAGCATCATCCACATTTAACCTTTTAAACATTTGAAAACAGCAATCAAAGGAGCTTAAAGATTTTTCTGAGCAAAATAGAGCTAGGTGTCACAAGGAATACTTCTTCATTTGTGGGTGAGCACCCCCCCCATGCTGGATTATTTCTTTACCTTGTCATTGTCTCTTTGGAAATGTAAGGCTTAGAACTAGACACAGAATGAATTCCAGATAAGGTTTAATCAATTCAGAACAATGCAGGCTTAATCATTTCCTTTGATCTAGAACTTAAACTCCTAGTGATGTTGCCTATTTGGGTAGCTTTCTAAATAGTAGTTTTGTTACAAGTGTGGTTTATTCACACTAAAGGCAAGTATGGAATTAAGAATGTAAAGTAGATAGAAAGAAGTCATAAAAGGCTCACATGCTATGCCAGGGTAATTTTGACTTTTACCGACAGAAGATGGAAAGCATGATCTGTAGCTAAACTAGATCTTGAGTCCCCTAGATGCTTTATTCTCAACCGAAATTTGGAACCAAAATATAGGACTTTCCTTTTACCCTGACTGTGTCTTGCAATGGGGTCACTCCCCTACAGGAGCTCTCCAATAGTGAGGGGCTGGATCAACAGTGGTGCTATCTTCCTCTGTCCAAGGAGATTCCCATTTCTTATTTTTAAGCATGGCTATAGTCATTCATTCATTCATTCATTCATGCATTCAATCTTTTAATTTAAAAAAAAAAGAACTTGAAATGGAGAATCTTTCATTTAGCCCTGTCCAATCTTATGATGCTGATTTCACCTTGGCTTTTGTCTCTCAAGGTCATTTTGAATTTTTATTCTGTCATTTATCCTATTTTCTCTCCCTCTCAGGTTTGTTTCACTTCAGATTTTCCCATAAGCCTTCCATGTTTTTCCCAAGGCAGAAAAGCCTGGCGCAATTTAAGTACTTCAGAAATAAATAAATGTGGGAGAGGACACTGGACTCCCACTGGCCATGGAATTATTGGATTTGAACCAAGTTACCAAGATTTCAAGGAGCGGAGGGATCCCAGATGATAAGTGGGTTACCCTTGGGAAATGTGACTTCAAACAGAACTGCAAAGGCAGGCTGATGTGCACCCTCCTGCTAGGAGACCATTAACATGCTGAGGCCATGGGGGCAAGAGGAACAAGTCATAAATGTGGAGGCAGAGTGAAGGGGCAATGAAATCGGATGCAGCGACTCGCAGGTCCCCCAACTCTGCCATTACTCTTAGTCTAGCAAAAAGCCTCTCTGCTTGCTCTCCTTCTGTGCTACAGGGAAGAGAAAAGTCAGCATTCTCCCCATGCTGATGCCATTCATGGATTGAGAATGGCTTCCAGAGATCACTGCCCTGTTATCTTGTTATTGCCAGGCTGACCAGCCTAAGGTCAACCACTCTGAAACCAAAATCACTTTCGATTTTTTAATGGTCTGATAAGACCTGCTGAGGAAATTCTTCAGACTAAGATATAGCATCCATCCACTGTGGAAGTGGAAACCACTCTTGGGCCAATGCAGGGAGATTTGTTTGAGCCCTCATACCCTATTTTTATGCATCTTCTGTATGGGATTTCTGCATTGAATTTTACCTAAATAATGGTTTCTGCATTTTAAAAAGGACTTTAAAATATCTGTTCCTTGGTACTTTGGAAACTCAATCTATCTCCCATTTGTCTTTGGGTGGGAGCAGAGGGAGATAGATTATTTGAGGAGAATACTGACTCTGTCCATAGATATTCCCTCGATTCACCTGCAGGTAGATGTGGCATAACCATCTGTACGTGTTAATTGCAAAAGTGAAAAAACCTTCCTCAAGCATACTTAACAACAAGGAGCCTTCACTGGCTTATGTAATTGAAAAGTTCAAAGGGTAAATTGCTTCAGGCTGGATCCAGGTGCTCAAAGGCTGTCATGAAGTGGTTACTTTTCTTCTCATCCAGTATGCTTTCTTTAGTGTTGGATTCTTAATTTATTATGTTCATATGACCAATATTAAACTAATCATCTTGTTCAGAAGAATGCTGACTGGCCAACCTGGATCATACGTCCACATTTATGGGGAGGCTGATAGGTAGGGAAGGGGCAGTCTCTGAAAAGAAAAAAAATCTGTTACCAGAATAAAAGGAAAGAAGTATCAGTGGACAAAATGATAAAATGTATTTATCCAGTTAGAAAAGAACAGAGATCCCAGAGACTAAGGCAAACCTATATATAATCCAACATAAGGATGGGGATGGCATGGCTGATCAGTGAAGAAATCAGTGAGAAGCTACTTAACAGTGTTGATAAAATGATTACTCATATTGGGAGGAAAAAAGAGTGAAATTGAATCACTATCTCACACCATATACTACAAGTGAATTTCAGATGAATTAAGAACTGAATCACCAAAGTAAAAAATTTATGTAATACATTAAGGAATATCTTTCTCTATTTAGGGTAGGGAAAGATTTTTTTTTAAGACACAAAAGCACTAATTATGAGACTGACAATGTACATATAATTAAAAAATTCTATTGATCAAAAAGAGAAACATGAAGGAAAAGAAGAGTCAAACTGCAAACTGTAATATATACATATGCTACATATAACCAACAAAGGATTAGTATCAAAATATAAAATATCAAAATGTATAAAGAACTTTTACAATTCAATAACTATATGATTAACAAACCAATAGGAAAATGGGCAAAATACAAGGAAATACATATTATAAACACAAAGTATATGTAATTAATAAACTTATGAAGAGTTGCTCAGCCTCCTTGGTAATCAGAAAAATGCATCAGGGTCCTAATGAGATGTGATTTTTTTTTATTTTTTTATTAACATATAATGTATTATTTGTTTCAGGGGTACAGGTCTGTGATTCATCAGTCTTACACAATTCACAGCGCTCTCCATAACACATACCCTCCCCAATGTCCATCACACAGCCACCCCATCCCTCCCACCCTCCTCCACTCCAGCAACCTTCAGTTTTTTCCTGAGATTAAGAGTCTCTTATGGTTTGTCTCCCTCTCTGGTTTCATCTTGTTTCATTTTTCCCTCCCTTCCCCTGTGATCTTCTTTCTTGTTTCTCAAATTCCTCGTATCAGTGAGATCATATGATACTTGTCTTTCTCTGATTGACTTATTTCACCTAGCATAATACCCTCTAGTTCTATCCACATCATTGCAAATGGCAAGATTTCATTTTTTTGATGGCTGAGTAGTATTCCACTGTATATATATACCACATCTTCGTTATCCATTCATCTGTCAATGGACATCTGGGCTCTTTCCATAGTTTGGCTATTGTGGACATTGCTGCTATAAACATTGGTGCATGTGCCCCTTTAGATCACCACTTTTGTATCTTTGGGGTAAATACCCAGTAGTGCAATTCCTGGGTCATAGGGTAGCTCTATTTTCAGTCTTTTGAGGAACCTCCATACTATTCTTCGGAATGGCTGCACCAGCTTGCATTCCCACCAACAATGTAGGAGGGTTCCCCTTTCATAGAGGTATGTACCCTCTATCCCTCCACTGTGAAGAGTTTTAATCAAGAAAGGATGCTGAACTTTGTCAAATGCTTTTTCTGCATCTATTGAGAGGATCATATGGTTCTTCTTTCTTTTATTAATGTATTGTATCACACTGATTGATTTGCAGATGTAAAACCAAACTTGCAACCCAGGAATAAATCCCACTTGGTTGTGGTGGATAATCTTTTTAATGTAGTGTTGGATCCTATCGGCTAGTATTTTAGTGAGAATTTTTGCATCCATGTTCATCAGGGATATTGGTCTGTAGTTCTCCTTTTTGATGGGGTCTTTGTCTGGTTTGGGGATCAAGATAAGGCTGGCCTCATAAAATGAGTTTGGAAGTTTTCCTTGCATTTCTATTTTTTGGAACAGTTTCAGAAGCCCCTGGGAAGCCATCTGGCCCTGGGCTCTTGTTTGTTGGGAGATTTTTGATGACTGCTTCAATTTCCTTACTGGTTATAGGTCTGTTTGGGTTTTCTATTTCTTCCTGGTTCAGTTTTGGTAGTTGACACATCTCTAGGAATGCATCCATTTCTTCCAGATTGTCTAATTTGCTGGCATACAGTTACTCATAATATGTTCTTAAAATTGTTTGTATTTCGTTGGTGTTGGTTGTGATCTCTTCTCTTTCATTCATGATTTTATTTTTTGGGTCCTTTCTCTTTTCTTTTTGATAAGTCTAGCCTGGGGTTTATCAATCTTTTTTAATTCTTTCAAAAAATCAGCTCCTAGTTTCGTCGATCTGTTCTACTGTTCTTTTGGTTTCTATTTCATTGATTTCTGCTCTGATCTTTATTATTTCTCTTCTCCTGCTGGATTTAGGCTTTATTTGCTATTCTTTCTCCAGCTCCTTTAGGTGTAATGTCAGGTTGTGTATTTGAGACCTTTCTTGTTTCTTGAGAAAGGCTTGTATTGCTATATACTTTCCTCTTAGGACTGCCTTTGCTGCATTCCAGAGATTTTGAACAGTTGTGTTTTCATTTTCATTTGTTTCCATGAATTTTTTAAATTCTTCTTTAATTTCCTGGTTGACCCATTCATTCCTTAGTAGGATGCTCTTTAGCCTCCGTGTATTTGAGTTCTTTCCGACTTTCTTCTTGTGATTGAGTTCTAGTTTCAAAGCATTGTGCTCTGAAAATATGCAGGGAATGATCCCAATCTTTTGGTACCAGTTGAGACCTGATCTGTGACCCAGGAGGTGATCTATTCTGGAGAATGTTCCATGTGCACTTGAGAAGAATGTGTATTCTGTTGCTTTGGGTTGGAAAGTTCTGAATATATCTGTGAAGTCCATCTGGTCCTGTGTGTTATTTAAAGCCTTTATTTCCTTGTTGATCTTTTGCTTAGATGATCTGTCCATTTCAGTGAGGGGGGTGTTAAAGTCCCCCACTATTATTGTATTGTTGTCAATGTGTTTCTTTGATTTTGTTATTAATTGGCTTGTATAATTAGCTGCTCCCATGTTACGGGCATAGATATTTAAAATTGTTAGATCTTCTTGTTGGATAGACGCATTAAGTATGATGTAGTGTCCTTCCTCATCTCTTATTATAGTCTTTGGTTTAAAATCTAATTTGTCTGATATAAGGATTGCCACCCTAGCTTTCTTTTGATGTCCATTAGCATGGTAAATGGTTTTCCACCCCCTCACTTTCAATCTGGGGGTGGCTTTGGATCTAAAATGAGTCTCGTGCAGACAGCATATCAATGGGTCTTGTTTTTTTATCCAATCTGATAGACTGTGTCTTTTGATTGGGGCATTTAGCCCATTTACATTCAGGGTAACTATTGAAAGATATGAACTTAGTGCCATTATATTGCCTGTAAGGTGACTGTTACTGTA
>NC_138370.1:168606188-168625808 GCF_054177405.1 Leptonychotes weddellii | reverse complement strand
GGAGGGAGGAAGAAAGAGGAAAAAAAGAAAAAGAATATGATCAGGCTAGTGAATAGAACAGAGCCACACACTAGTTTATAGGTGTATTTTGGTGAGATGTGATTTTATGCTTATGTAAATGATGACATTTTCAAAGTTTGACAATAACAAATATTGATGAGGATGTGGAGCAAAAAGAATCCATCTATACTGCTGGTGGGAATGTGACTAGAACCATTTTGGAAAAATAATTTGTTATTATGATGTAAATTTTGGCATTCATATATCTTAGGAAGGAGCACTTTCACTCCAGGGTGTAACCTTAAGTGACTCTCTTACTCATGTGTATCAGCAGCCATAACAAGATGCTCATAAAGATGCTGGTTTTAATAGAAATCTAGAAAAAACCCAAATGCTTATTGACAGGAAAGTGGATAAGTAACCGGTATTATACTTAGACAACAGAATATGGTATAGCAGTGGAAATAATTGGATGAGTTTACATAGAACGATATAGACAGATCTTAGCAACAAAATGTTTAGCGAAGACCACATACTGCATGACACCTTTTCAATACAGTTCAATAAGAACTGAAACCCAAAAAATGTCACTTTTAGGCATGCACATATATGTGATAAAACTGTGTTCATAAAAAAAACAACAACAAAGAAATGACAAATACAAAATTTAGGACAGCTGTTAACTCAGGGTGAGGACAGGGGAATGAACAGGTGAAAAACAAATAAATGGGTGTAAAAAGTTCTAGTTCTGCCACAGTCCTAGTTCAGGATCTGCCCTGTGGGCTCATGGGGGTTCATTATGTGGCCTGACTCCCACAGTATGTAATGAACTGAGGGTTCTCCTGTATCTAATTCTGTGTTCCAGAGATATATTTGGTTTTTAAATGGTAAGCCAATATATGCATGTGAATCTGAAGGCAAAGATCAGTACCAGAAAGATAAATTTGAACTTATTGGTAGATGGATGATATTTAAAGTCCTGGGAAGAATCAAGGAGAGAGCTGTCTGGTCATCATGGCTTAGAAACACAGCAGAGGGAGCCGAACCAACCTTAGAAGGCCTGGCCTCTGAGGAAGGAGGAAAACCAGTAGAGTGCAGTGTCATGGAGCCTAAGAAAAGGAATGTATTTGAAGAAGAAGGCAGTGGTTAACTGTGTCAAGAGAAGTCGGGTCCAAGAGTGGATGGTTGGATTTGGCAAGCTCAAGATCATGGGTGACCTTGAGGAGAGATGTTCCTGTTGAGTGGGGGAGACAAAACCTCTCTATCCTTCGTTCCACCACCTGGAGTTGGAATCTTCTCATTTCTCTCCCTGGTGGCATGTCTGCCCCAGTCTCATCCCCCACCAGCCTGTCCTCATGTTGCCACCACACAGGCCCAACCATGACTGTTCCTTACTTACGTCTGTTGGTGCCATATCTTTATGACAGGGCCTTCCCAGTCAAGCCCTAAACAAACTTTCTTGCCCCATTTCCCACAGCCAGAACTTAGTGCTGTCTATTTCCATGTACATGACCACATAGGGCCCTTCCACAGCAGGCAGTTTCTCAGACTTTGCTTCTGGAACCATACAGTGTTCTCAGACTGTTCCTGGCCTTCCCGCTCTTCTGCTCACCTGGAAGTATGCGCAACCCACTGAAAGATGCAGTCACCTCACTTCGGAGGCTGGCTCTGCCACTAATAAGCTTAGTGACATGGTGGAAAGCCCTTCCCTACTCTGGGTCCCAATGTCTTAATTGCTGAAATGAGGGGTTCCAACCAAGGTGGTTTTGAGAGCCCTTCCACCTGGAATATTCTCTAATTCTAGGGAGAGTGGTGTAGACTTATATTCAGGACTCCTACCAGCAAACTTGTAAAAAGAGAGGCCATTATCCTCTGCTAATTTGAAACTCATCTGGCCTTTGGCTGGTGGAGAAGAAGTGGGGGTGAGGGGCACATGGTAAGAACCTTTAGGTGGGATCCACCTTGATGGGTGGTTTTCCAGACCCAGGATCAAGACTGTGATGGAGCTGCATCATTTACCTCTGACAGGTAAATTGGCCATCTTCCAACATTGGCTGATGGACCCTCACTGAGGCCAACATGGCCAGTTCCTGGTTTCAAATACTTCTTTAGTTTGCCAAGTCTTTGGGAATTGAAGGACAATTTTATTTTAAAACATCGTTATGTGACAGGGAAAGTGTTCCTCATTTTGAAATGTCCGGTGACAAATAGTTTTATTTTTATACCCACCATTTCCTTGCAAAGAAATTAAACAAATAAACAGATGCCTCCCTCTCTCTGTCTCTCCATCTCTCTTTTTTTGGCTTGGGTCCACAGACAATACAGTGCTTTCTGCACCATCTGCTGGTTCTGTAAAGGTAATTAAGAAATGCGCACTATTCCCAGATGAAGCTGGTTTATAAAGGACAAATCACGCCAGGCAAACAGGAGAGGAACAAAATAAGACCATGGCAGGCATGCTAGGCGGCTGAGTCCCAGACTCCACTGGAGTGTGTTCTTACAGCAGCTTGTCAAATTTTAACTCCTGAAAATGAATTCAAATGGATTTAAGTAAGGAAATTGAATATCACCCCTGCTGGGAGGCCCTAAATAAGGATTGAGGACAATTTCAGGGTGTCCAGTATTTTTGTCTGTCAGATCTTATTTTCTGTCTTTATTTATGGTAATTTTTTTAAGAAGGAGAAATAAAAACATATGTCAATGAAAGCTCAAGATAGAATGTCGTCTGGGACACTGAACTTCAGCTTTGGAGGAAGACAGATTCTGTTCCTAATTATCTGACCTTCAACATGTCATTTTGCCCCTCTGAGACTTGGTTCCACATTTGCAAGTTGGAAAAAATAGAAATACCAAACGTTTAGGGCTGTAACAATGAATGTGATAACAAATTCAGGTCAGGAACCTTATACAGTGCCTGACTAGCACTGTGCCTGTTGTAAGTGGTTGTTGTTAAAATTTTCATTTTCAGGTGAGGATCCATGACAGATGGCCTAATCCACCCTCAGCTGCAGGGGATTAATAACCCTTCTAGCAAGACCCATATCCTAAAAGGGGCAGAAGCACTGTATGTAAAAGGAGAAACTAGAGGGGTTGACCTTAACAGAGAAACTGGGTTTTATAAAAATGTGTTTTGGGCAGAAGATGCAACTACAGCCTATACATATTCAAAATACATAAAAACCAACAAAGGAAGTGCCCATTTGGACTAAGATTAAGGGCTGGAGTAGGAGATGTATGGAAATTTAAAAAGTGAAACAAAATTAAAAGATGGGTTGCAATAAGATGGGTCTGCAATTCAATTGCAGAAATAGAGATTTGCCTTCCTGGGAATGAGGAAGTTCTTACATGGCATGCTTGGAGTTAGACTGGACCAAATAAGAGATGGTCCTCACTAATCTTACAGAGGTTCTGAAAAGAGACAAGTGTGGTGATGATGATGATGGTGATAGTGATGATGATGATGATGGTGGTGGTGATGGTGTTGATGAAGATGAAGAATGATAATGAAGATGGTGATGATGATGGTGGTGATGACGATGATGATGGTGAAGATAGTGATGGTGATGGTGATAATTGCTTCTTTGTTTTCTTGACCTCTGACTAGCCAAGTTTCTAGTTGCCCGGAGAAAAACACCCCCAGATAATGTTGTTTCATGAGACTCCTGAGGCTGCTCAAGGCAAAGTCTGAAAGCTGGTGTTTTATTTCCCAATGGCAACAAAAGATGTCCCTAGTCAGTAAAATGATGACACCCACAGTCCACGGTCCCCTCCCTGATGACTGGAACTTGATATTTCTGGAGGGAAAGAGCCTTAATAAATATCAAATTCACCCACACTTGCCACTTGTGCCCAATCTCTTAAAATGACAATGTGTTGAGGGACACCTGGCTTACTGCCAGACTAGCAGCCAGCCAGCAGCCCAAACTGAAAGAACAAAAGACACCATTGCTTATTTAAGGAACTTTGTCTTCTTCTTACTTGACAGACATCAATATTGACATTCTCCTTGGTGACAATGGGGAATTCAGGGCACAGTGACCTAAATGCATCCAGTTCTCCCTTTGAAATGCAACTTGGATTTCACCTCTTCCATGATGTGTTCCCCAAGGCCACGGCTAATCAGGGAGAGATGCATATTCCTCCCCTTTTCCCACCTCATGCCAGGGGCATCCTGATATCATTGTTCATCAGGTCAACTTCCTCATAACAGAAGTAACAATTATAATGGACATTAAAGGGATGGGTTGATTAACGGGGCATGTGATGGCTCAGAGAGGCTTCCTGTAGGAGGAAACCCTCAATTTTGAGGCAAGAGTAGGGTTTTCCTAGAGGAAGGGGAGAATGGAATCCCAGCATACAGACCCAAGGAAGACTTGATGGGTGGGGCCATACCCATGGTCCTGTTTGCTGGGCTGGAGTGTGCAGGGGGGCATTGAAAGGGCTTACAAGGTAAGATCAGAAAGGGTTTTGCATGGCACATCAATATATTTAGGCCTTATCTTGTGGGCAAAGGAAGCAATTTAGAGCTTTAAATAGCAGTGACATGATTGTATCTGTGCTTAAAAGATTCACTCTGTGGCCATGGAGAGAATGGACTGGAAAGTGGCAAGGGAGACAAGGGTACTGGTTATGTAAATCACCTCTGAGAAATGATAAGGACCTGAATTAAAGCAGCCATATTACTCAGCCATCAGAAAGGATGAATACCCAACTTTTACATCAACATGGATGGGACTGGAGGAGATTATGCTAAGTGAAAGAAGTCAAGCAGAGAAAGTCAATTATCATATGGTTTCACTTATTTGTGGAACATAAAGAATAGCATGGAGGACATTAGGAGAAGGAAGGGAAAAATGAGGGGGGGATATTGGAGGGAGAGATGAACCATGAGAGACTATGGACTCTGAGAAACAAACTGAGGGTACTAAAGGAGAGGGGGTTGGGGGGATGGGTTAGCCTGGTGATGGGTATTAAGGAAGGCACGTACTGCCTGGAGCACTGGGTGTTATACGAAAACAATGAATCATGGATCACTACATCAAAAACTGGTGTTGTACTGTATGGTGACTAACATAACATAATAAAATTAAATAAAAAAAATAAAGTAGTCATGTGGATGGAGAGAAGGAAAGAGGTGTGAGAGGAGGGGGCATTTTCTCATTGTAAGGCTAGTTGGCAGAAGAAAGGTTTCTAGGCTCGGGCCATGCTTAACATTCTGACTGTGCCATTTAGTACCTGTGTGACCTTGGGTACATTTCTCCTGATGAGCTTTGGTTTTAAAATCTCTGAGACAAGATTGTTCTAAAGATGAAATAAAATAACAAAGATAAGGAAACTAGCCAGTACCTGGAATATAGAAAGTGCTCACACAGCCGTGCCAAAGTACTAGTAACAATGAGAGAGGAATCTCAGATGATGTCCAAGTTGCCCATCGCCATATTTGCTCATCTGGAGTTCTTCTATTAACAAGGGAGACATTTAAGGACAGACTTTTCTCATTCCCTTCTGCATGCCCCGTGTCTACTTTAATGCCATACACATGTTTCTTGAATTGAACTTCATTATTGAGTTTAATGGAGTCTACTTCGGGGTCTACAAGCAGCAGGAAGAAAGTATCAAGGTGGCGAAGTCAGTGCTTGGAGAATGATTTTGCACTTTTCACAAACACAAGCTCACTTGATACAACAGACCAAGCTAGGGAAGATGGTGCTGTATTCTCCCGATTTTACAAAAGTGAACCGACATTCTGAGGTCTGAGACCGTTGTATGAAGTTGCCTTCCTGAGTAGCTGCAGTGCTGAGAGAGGTGCTTTGAATCTAAGGATGCAGCCTCTGGGTCAGGCGTCCCCTGGCCCAGCAGCACTCTGCAGCTCTGGACCTTCAAAAAAGAGGCAGTAGCTTCTTTCACAGTTTTCTTTTTAGCATCATTTCCCTCCCAGCTGGGCCTAGCTGCTGTTTGCAGAGCATCCCGATGCTGAAATTTGAGCTGGAAATCCTACCAACAGCAGCAGTGGACACAAGACAAAAGCTGGGCATTTCCCAAGCACAGAGGGGAAAGCGTGTCCAGGATATGACACTGTTGAGATCTTCCACTGTAAATGGACTACAGTACAATCTAGGCCCCTTTTCCATAGCTGTTGTCAACTTTCTTCCCTGTCCGCATCCTTGAAAGGGCATTCTAGTATGTATGGCAACAAGTCCAAGATCCCTGGCACTGGAGAACTCCCCTGGCCCCGCCTGCCTTTTCTTCCCCTCCTTACCTGCTCTCCCACCATTACTCCTATAGCCAGAATCCGGATAGCCTTGGGCTTTCCCGCTGCGGAGACTTTGCCTGTGCCTGCAATGTCTAATTCTGAGGCCAGGTAAAGTTGAATTCAAGCCCAAGCTCTGTGATTTATTAGCTGCATGACCTTAGGCAGGTTGGCACCACTTCCTCGAGCCTCAGTCTGTTCATCTTTACGAAGGGCATAACAACCCCTTCCTTGCAGACTTGTGCAGAGTGTTAGGTAAGCGAGCACAGGCCAGGCACACACGAGTACCAAGTGCTCAGTACATTCGATTGACTTACATCCTCTGAGGTCCCCTCAAGACCAGCCTCCCCCATGTCCCCGATCATCACACAAAGCAATCTCCCTCCCCTCTGCCTCCTAGAAAAATAAAAACAGTCAAGATTTATTAAGCATTTATGAGGGGCCCAGTACTATGTACATGGATCATCTCAGCTGATGTGCACCACGACTTATGAAGTAAGCATCCTATTACCTGCATATTACGGTCTTAGAAACTAAGACGAAGCAAGACTCAGTCACTTACTAGAATCAGACAACTAGGTGGGAGAGGGTGGATTCTTGCCTAGGCATTCTGATTCAGGGCCCTTCCTCTTAACTGCTATGCTATGCTAGGTCTGAGGTGTCTATGTCCTAAAGTGACATGCCTCTGAGACGTACCCTAGAGTGCCCCATACCATGCGTTCACCTCAGCAGGCGCTTCCAGAGGCCCTATTCTGTGCCGGCAGTGAGCACAGAGAACAAATATGAATAAGGCAAGGTCCAGCTGTAAGAAGATCAGAGTCTATTGAGAGGGATACAGGCCCACAAACCAATGCCATTCAACATTGCAGGTGTGGTAGCTGAGCTTGGGTGCAAGCGTGGTCAAGTGTCAACTCAAGGGCCAAGCGTCAACGTGGTCACACATCTTCCCATCTGATGCCCTTCTCAAGAATTGACATCTCTGGATTGTCCCTTACCTTTCTACTCCTTTTTTCCTTCTTCCCTCATCCTTTGCGGGGGAGGAGGTTCTCTTACAATCTCCGGCGGCTATAATAAAATACCATAGGCTGGGTGGCTTAAACAACAGACATTTATTTCTCATGGTTTTGGAGGCTGGGAGTGCAAAATCAAGGTGTCTGCAGATTCTGTTCCTGGTGAGGGTTCTCTTCTAGGCTCAAGGACAGTCACCTTCTCCCTGTGTCCTCACATGGCAGAGAGAGGAAGCTCTGATGTAACTGTTCTTCTCCTTCTAAAGTTACTAAGTGCAACATGGGGCCCACGTTCATGACCTCATCTAAGCCTAATTCCTGCCCGAAGGCCCCCATCTCCAAATACCATCACACTGGGGGTTAGGGCATCAACATATGAATTTGGGGGGTGGGGTGGGCACAGAACCATTCAGTCCACAAAGAGGTCTTTAGTATAACTGAGTTATTGGACCAGATCCTGCTGGTATAGTAGCACAGTGAGCTTATACAGACAGGAATCTAACAACTGAGAAAGCTCTTAGTGCTGTGGATGCTTCGCTGTAAAGAATCTGAAGGGCCTGACGCTCAGAGGATCCAGCATCACTGCTCCAGGCTGGAGAAAGTCAGCAGGCAGGGAAGCTCAAGGTTCTGAGGCCGTCCCTCTGGGCTGCAAGGACAGAGGCCATGAAGAAGGAGAAGAGGGAGGGTCCACGGCAGGGAGGGATACCCAGAAGCCCTTCCAGCTCGATCACACAGAGCAGGACAGATAAATAAGAAAGTGAAGATATGTTCCTTCTGTACCCCATCGAGACTCCTCATTGAGTGTAACCAGCAGCAACTTTCTTTTCTGGAATCAGCCCAGATGTTCGTCCTGACTCCATGAGCACAAGTAAAGGGAGACAGCCCCTTCTTCTCGAAGTCAGGAACCCTGCTTTGCTTTGTGCAGAGTCAGGGCTCCCTGCAGCTTTTGTACCCGCACCCCTTTACGGAGCTGTGACTGCTCATTCACAACCATGAACCCAGCTCATGCCTTCTCTAATGCCCTTCTGGTTCCCCTCTCTGGTGGTCCACATGTAACTACTGCAGCCCCAGCTCTCCACTCTCCACCGAACTTTTCCCTCCACCCACACCAAGGGGTCCACCACACCTCTCCCTGCTCTCCCCTGTCTCCTCCCTACAGTTCCCAAGTTTTAGTCTTTATGATTCATACCCATGGGGCTCTTGACTCTATGTGTTTTTCCCTTTGGGCACGGTGGTGCTCCAAGCTTTGGAGCACATTGGGCATCTTCACTGGGTGGGATGAGAAAAAGATCACGGGCCTGGTGTCAGAAAATCTTCCATTTTGGTCCCAGTTCATTGGCTCATTTGCTGGCAGGGGTATTTTGGCAAGTGTCAATCCTGACTCCAGGCTCCCATCAGAGCCACTCTGTTTACCATTGCACTCACCACCTCCTGATAAACAGGCCAAAGCGTGGCATCGACACAGTTTGGCCAGTGCAGGGGCCCCATCTGGGCCTTTGCTCATGAGAGAGGGAGAGGGAAGGCGTGCAGCTCTGGGGACTCCAAGCCCTCTGTGCTCCTTCGCAATGTAGTTAGGGAAACAAAGGCTCCCCTCAGGCTGCACACTTCTCCCAAGGTCCTTGAGCCTCCTCCTTACTTCTCAGAACCTCCTTAGGCAAAAGGTTAGGATCAAAGAGGCTGATGACTCATGCAAGGTCACCAGAGAATAGGGTGTCCATCTTTATGGGGGGTTCTACTCCCCAGAACTTGGGTCTGTTCTTCCCAGCCCTACTCCTCATCTACTCATTAAGAGTCTGCCTGCTGAAGCAACATTTATGAAGCTCGGTCTGCATGCAAAGAGCTGTGGAAACATGCTCACAGGTGAAGTCCTCTATGACGTTTCCACAGATAAGGTGACAGATGACAACTGACCAGCCCTGAGCGGTGCCAGAGGCTCTACAGACCTTGGAAGCTGGCAAGGCTGAATGAAAAGTTGGGCGTGATCAGTCTGAGGAGGAGGAGGAGGAGGAGGACCGAAATCTACACAGCGGAGAACCTGGAGGAGGCACATTTTGCAGCGGCCTGCCAAATAAGGGACATGCGGCCTTGGCGGGTGTCAGCCTGGCTACCAAATGCCTCTCTAGGGTCATCTTCCACCTCGGCCCCTGGCAATCAGGGCCCCAGGGGTCCATGTTACTCCTGGAACATGCTGGGCTGATTCCCGCCTCCCTAGTTTTGTGAACATCATTCCCTGCACTGGAACTGTCCTTTGCTCTTGTGTCTACTGGAAGAAGAGAAAATGGTCTTGAGTCTCTCCTCAGAAGAGGTCTTTGCAGGCTTCTGTAGGCAAAGATGACTGTTCTTTCTTCATGGCCCATCTGAACTGCAGTGAAAGCAACAATGGGCTCTTGAGGGCTGTGTGTGTGTGTGTGTGTGTGTGTGTGTGTGTGTGTGTGTGTGTGTGAAATATATAGCGATCAATAGTTAGATAGCTAAAGCCCTCATTCCATTCTTAGAGCAACTCCGCGTTCTTCTCCCCGTTTTACTGCCGAGCCTCCTAAAGAGATGGCTGGAGAGTTTAAGCAACTTGCCCAACAGGACTTAGCGCCTAAGTTTGGACTGAAACTCAAACTACCGCCTCCTCTCTCAGACACTCCAAAATGCTTTCTGCATTGTGACGCCTGCATTTACCTAACCCATCTCCCCTTCTATCAGGGCCGGGGCAGAAATTCAAAGCACAGCTGTTGCCTGGAGTTGACTTGAAGACAGCCGGGAAGGAGAAGGCTTCAGAGAGGGAGCTTGGGCCACGGGACAGGTGCTTCAGGACAAGCCATGGGTTAGTTAGGTGAGCAGGTGCCCATTAGCAGAGGAAGCTCCAGCCTAGGATAAGGAGTTTAATTTGATGAGACATCTGAGAACCATTCATCGCGGAGCTCGGAAAAAGGCAGTGACAAGCCCCTAATGACACTCGAGGGCTTTTGAAACCTTTAACCGCTGCCCACAATTTTGCTATTTCTGTGCAGAAGTGATGCAACATGGGAGCAGCTCCCGGTTGCCCTATGCCCCGGGCCGCACCACCCGCAGCAAGGTCACCGTGACAGCACCGCCCCTCCCCTGTGTGCAGAGGGAGAACACTGCCCAGGAACCAGATCAAGGCCCTCCCGCACCCCCACACCCTACATGGCTCTTGGGATGGAAGGAGCCTGCGGCGACCCTTGGACACCCCCACCCCGTCGGGACCAGCAGTCACCATCACTGTTGGCCATCCTGCAACTTCTAGTTCCTCCCCCACCACCCTGTCCCCCGGCCATGTCCCACTTTCGAACCCTCGCTGGTCTCTGCCCAGAGAGTGCATTCACGACTTCCCAGAATTTCAATTGCCCCGGGGACGGGACGCTTCCCTCCCATCCGCTTCACCCCTATAAAACAGCACCGGGGAGGACCAGTGTGGGCAGAGAGGAAGGCGGCTGTGAAATCCTGCTCATAGGGAAGTCATGATAGGCTGTTTTGTGTTGTCTTTTATCTCTCCAAGCTTGGGGTCCCTTCCCTTCTTCCCTCTGGCACAAAGCCACCAGGAGACCAGTGGCTGGGGCTGGCCTTCCGGAGCCAGTGAGCACCAACAGCAGAACAGAGTCCAGACACACAGGACAATGGCCTCTTCAAGCCACAGAAAGCTGCTCAGTGTTTTATTGTTTGCATGTGATGCAGCTTCGTGAACACACACAAACACTCCCATTTTTACCAGCCCCGTGACGGTGACTTAATTACTTCTGAAGATGCGGGGCCTGACTCAAACGGCAAACCTCCATCCCCGCCCCAGAGGGACAAAAACAAAACCAAACCACACACATGAAAAGGAAAAGCCAACCATTGTGCAAGTGCGGGAGAGAAACCCGAGGTGGGCACAGGTGCATTAATTACACTTGATGGCGTGCTGGTTTACGACTACGGTCACTTTCGCGTGCTGATCTGGCCCAGCATCTGTGCCGAAGGATGGCTTTGGTATTCCGAGCCGCAAGATGAATATTGGCCAGATGGTGACTTCACAAGGACATAATTCACGTAGCATTTTCCTGCCCCACCACAGATTTCTGTGAAGGAATCTTGAATGCCATGCTGAACAAAACAGAACAAGAAAACGCAACCCCCGAGGAAACACAGCCGCAGTCGAAGATTAATGGTCTCAACAGGGACTCCGACGGGAGCCCAAATGGTAGTCAGATCCCAAGCTCCAAGCAGTAAGTCTTGCCAACCCATCTCCCTGTTACCTGCAGAGCAGCCTGGCCTCATCCTTGGGCATCTCCAGGGCGGGGGCGCGGAGGGGAGCAGTGAGAAAGAGGCACGGCCCCAAGTAATAGGTCATAGGAAACTGGGTCACTTACCTTTTCTTTTTTTTTTTTTTTAATTAACTTTGTGTAGTGACAGGCCTCGTCGGCACCTGCTTGCTAGGTAATTTGATTTTGATGGTGGCCAAGTGAAGAATGTGCTTTTGGCTACAGCAGCAGGGACTGGTTCTGGGGGGTACTCCAAGGGAAAACAGGAAGAAGAACAAATCTCTCTTACTGGAAACTTTAAAAAAAAAAAAAAAGGAAGAAGCAGCAGCCTTGGTATTATTGGGCCACAAGCTAGCAAGCAAAATAGCCCAGTTGCAAGCTGGTTTAGAAAAATTCTTGCTCTCTGAGGAGTTAGACCTCCTTGTATCTGACCCACATGGAATTAGAAAAGTAGGCGTCACACACCTGTCCGGGGCATTTTAAATGTGGTAAGCCTGTCTGGAATCTGTGTAATTTCTACAACCTACACACTTCAGGCCTGAACCACGAAAATAAGGACGTGCAGACTGAAGGTCACTCTGCTTCAAAACAAGGTCAGTCCAAGACAGTCCAGAAGCAAATATAACCTGGGTGAAGTATGTGGCTTGGGTGTGTCCTCATCCCTGTGGCCTCTGCCCACAGACTTTCCATGTTGTAATGATGTGTGGGCCACAAGGCAGGACGAGCCCTCACCTCGTTCAGCACCAAAGGCAGTGCAGAAAACCATGTTACTATGCTGTGTTTTTATTGTTTGTTGTCAAGGAACACATCTGTTAAAAAAGTACATGATAGTAATAACACCGACGGAGGCCATTTCTTGCACACGCACTACGCGTGAGACCCACTGTTGCACACAGACCCATCCGCCCCCGCAGCCTCCCGCCAGGTGCACCTCTTGAGCGTGGGCCCTGGTGTCAGGCAGCCTGCCGTGCCACTTGCCACTGTGTGACCTCACACACGTGGCTTGCCCTCTCTGAGAGCCCGCGTCCTCAGAGGTCCAACAGGCATATGCCAAGCGCTCACAAAAGGTCAGCGACTATTAATCATTCAGCATATGGAGCTGTGGAAGTGAAACAGAGAGTCTCGAAGCTTCTGCCGAAGGCACATCTCCCTTCAGCAGTAAAATCACGATGGGAACCCAGGCCCTCCTGGCCTGCTGCTGCCTGCTCCCTTCTGCCGATGCTAATTCAGGGCAAACAGCCCCCGTGGCAACAGGCTCCCCTCTCCTGGCATGATTCCGCAGGCCAGGCTTCGGCAAACAGCCCACTGCGCCCATAAAAAAACTCTATTGTTTCTTCGCAAGGCTTTTTGATCCCCCCACATAAAATGCTCTTCGCAGCACCCCTCTCCCCCAAGAACAGAAACAGCTCTGGGGGGGGTCGCTAGCTCTTCCTGTGAGGAGTCTGCGGGGGAGGGGGCTGGTCAGGGTGACTCAGCAGAAAAGGGCCTCCTGCTCAGCGCCCGCCCACCCTGCTGGCCAGAACAGGAAAGCCTCTGTAAGGAGAACAGAAAAGGACACTGCTCAGGTCCCCAGGCGGCCGCAAACTTGTCTTTTGTCTGTAGGGACTTCAGACAGGAATGGCCCATGCTGACCTTCCAGCTGGCGGAACAGGCCAGGCCTGGCTGGGAGAGGCGGGAACCTCCCTGGAATTCTTCTAGTCCACACTCTGCAGCCCAGCCACACCCCACAGGCCCTGCCCGGAGCCCTTATACGTATTAACTCCTTTCATCTCCTAGATATGAGCTGTCTATCATTATTCTCATCTGAAGACGGGGAAGCGAAAGCACAGAGAGACCAAATACCTTGTTCAGAGTTACACAGCCAAGAGGTGGGGGAGCCAGGTTCGAGGCCAAAAGTCTAGCTTCTGAAGGGTTGCACACAGTGGCCCAGGTCGCTGTCCTGCTGGCTGTGGGTGAGTTCCCTCCCTCTCTGCTCTGCTGTGTCTGGGGAAGCTCAGAGCTGGAGGCCAGCATTCCATGGTTTCTTGAATGTTTTCCCCCATCCCCACACCACCTGCCCTGCCACAGGCCTCACTCTCTCTTCCCTGGATGCTGTCACCACCTCCTAACCCGCCCTTCGTTCACCCAGGCTCCCTGTCCTGGCCATCCTTGCCTCACAGTTGATCATCTAGCAACATGCTCTGCCTGGAGGGCCCACACGCATGGCGCTGGCCCTCCCCTCTTTTGGCTGGTGCCGTCCCGACAGCCGGAATGCCTTTCTTCCCCTGCCTCTCCGTTGTCGACTACTAGGACTCACCTCGGACCACCTGCAGGATATCCGTCCCTCTCTCCTCGGGCTGGATGAAGTGGCGGGTTGAAGCTCACATACCATCCATCCAGAGCGTGTTTCTAATGCTGCACTCAAAGGAGGAGAGCTTGTCTATGACTTTGCAGCAACCCCGTCAGGCACCATTCCCGACATACAGCAGGTGCTCAATGAATGCTTAGTCCATAAAATGAGCAATGGGTGACCCCATCACTGAATCAAAGCACTACAGCTGCACAGATCAATAAAGGCTGCCTGTGGGTGGCTGAGGATTTCCAGTCCTCGGCCCTCTGGGTCCCTGGTAGGATGGCACTCACTTTCTGGCTCCGTGAGGCTGCAAGGGCCCTGTGGTCAGTTCTGGCCAACAAGTTGTGAACAGAGTGAGGTATGTCAGTTCCGGGCTGAATATTCAGTTACAGGGACAAGACCCTCAGAGCATGGTGGCCAGCCCGTTGGAGATGGTGGCTGTTCTATCAGCCTGAGTCCCCTGGCCGCTTCGAGAAGCAGAGCTGACCTATGATGAACATGTCATTCAAGCAAGAGAAACATCTTTGCCGTTCGAAGCCCCTGAATTATTTTCGGTGAAACCTATTCTGAGGAAAGTAAACTTGAATCTGTTTTTAATTTATATAAATGTTATTCTGGGCAATTGCCTAGAGTGGCCTTTCAAGTACAAGGTTGGCTGCAAACACCTAATAGTAATTATAGTAAACAGAGCAAGAACTCGCCAAGTTTAATGAGTGATTTAGAAACAAGTGGTCATGCACCTTCTGTGTGTTCCTAAACAGTACATTTACGTACCAGTGCACTCTGAACGCTTTATTTCTTTTGCGCCTCACCACAAACCTGGAAAAGACACAGCATGCGTCATCCGCTCCCCTTATTATGAAAAATTCTGGCTCAGAGTTGTTATCCAGCCAAGATCACAGAGCAAGAAAGGTGTGGCTGGAATCAGAAGCTGGGATTTTTGACTCCAGGATAGGACTCTTTGTTTTGGAACAAACCTCCAAACACCTGAGGTCCTTAAATCTTATGAGCTGAGAATTCAAATTGGAGCCAATAGAAAGAATAATCAGATGCTAAATCATTTGTAGAGGGCTTTAATAGCCTTTTGTTTCTAAATCATACCCAAAGAGTGGTAGTTATTATTGTTGTTATATGTATTATAGTTATTGCCATTTTTATAGCAAATAGCTGACAAATATCAAAATGATGAATACCACAAGATTAATAACTGACGTTTAGTTATGGTGATGGGTGGTGGGTGGCCTTGGCCCACACTGTTGGGGCCTGAACCAGAGGACAGATGCTGGTAACTTGAGAAAACGTCTACGAATTCAAATCTGGTGTCCGGTTAGCCCTGGTCTGGACCACTCATGTCCAATCATCGACTTTTATCTGGGGTCACCCAAGTTCACAGTAAGGTAGTGGTCCTGACAGCAACCTCTTTGACCTTGGCCGCAGCAAATTCTTGCAAGACACGTCTCAAAGGCAAGGGAAACGAAAGCAAAAATTAACTATTGGGACTTCATCAAGATAAAAAGCTTCTGCACAGCAAAGGAAACAATCAACAAAACTAAAAGGCAACTGACAGAACGGGAGAAAATATTTGTAAATGACATATCAGATAAAGGGCTAGTATCCAAAATCTATAAAGAACTCACCAAACTCAACAACTCCCCCCAAAAAATTATCCAGTTAAGAAATGGGCAGAAGACATGAACAGACACTTTTCCAAAGAAGACATCCAGATGGCTAACAGACACATAGATGCTCAGCGTCACTCACCATCGGGGAAATAGAAACCAAAACCACAATGAGATACCACCTCAAGCCAGTCAGAATGACTAAAATTAACAACTCAGGAACAACCAATGTTGGTAAGGATGCAGAGAAAGGGGAACCCTCCTACACTGTTGGTGGGAATGCAAACGTGTGTGCAGCCACTCTGGAAAATAGTATGGAGGTTCCTCAAGAAGTTGAAAATAGAACTACCCTATGACCCAGCAATTGCACTACTAAGTATTTATCCAAAGGGTACAAAAGTGTTGATTCAAAGGGGCACCTTCACCCCAATGTTTATAGCAGCACTATCAACAATAGCCAAATTATGAAAAGAGTCCAAATGTCCACCAACTGATGAATGGATAAAAAAGATGTGGTATGTATACACACACACACACACACACACACATATTATATGGAATATTACTTGGCAATTAAAAAGAACGATATCTTGCCATTTGCAACAACGTGGATGGAACTAGAGTGTATTATGCTAAGTGAAATAAGTCAGAGAAAGACAAATATCAGATGATTTCACTCACTTGTGGAATTTAAGAAACAAAACAGATGAACATAGGGGAAGGGAAAGAAAAATAAAATAAGATAAAAACAGAGAGGGGGGCAAACCTTTTAAATATAGAGAACAAACCTATGGTTGCTGGAGGGGAGGTTGGGGGGGATGGGCTAAATGGGTGATGGGCATTAAGGTAGGCACTTGTTGGGATGACCACTTACTTATATGTAAGTGAGGAATCACTAAATTCTACTCCTGAAACCAATACTACACTCTACGTTAACTAACTTGGATTTAAATTTTTAAAAAGGTAGTGGTCCTGAGAGTTCCACCTTCAGACCAAAGAGCTTTAGGAACATGTCTGGCACTGACTTCAAATGAGACCTAATTCTAATTGGGATGGGAAGGCATTCGGAACCATGGTCCTTGAGCAAATGTTTCTTTGCCCCCTTCCCCCTTTGGTGTCAAGGTACCTTATGGTTTTCCTTCACCGTCTCCCCTCCAGGTTCACCACTGTTCTTGTTTCTTCTTGTCCACATGATAAGTCACTTACTAGATTTGCTCCTCTGTATCTTCCAATGGTAGGCTTCATCTCCGCTGTGGCTTATGGCTTCTATTGGTGACATGATCCACAACGAGAAGCCTACTTCTTCCACCTTTACCATTCCACCCTACCAGGATAGCTGTTCTGATTTGCTCATGCCAAGAACATAATTTGGCAATGTCACTGGGGACATTGCACAGGAAAATTTTTGTAAGAAAATAAGAGGTCTGTTTTAGAGTTTTAACTTTATAAAATCACCCTGTTCTTCCTCCCTCCTTCTCTCTCTCTTCCTCTCCGTCCCATTCTCTCTCTCTAATTCCAAATGGTAGTTGTAATAATACGAGCATTGACTTCCACTGTAGGGTTGGGTGTTTGGAGCAAGCTTTGTTCTTGGCTTTGTCCTACCTTGCCTTTTATCACTATTTCAATGGTAAGACTTCAAGAACAGACTTAGAATCAAAGAATGGGGTTAAGGGAAAAGAGCCAGTGTGACCCCCAATCTTGCCTTGCACTTGGTGTCTGATTGGCCAGACTCCCAAATTCTCATGCTTGTTGTCTGCCCTGGTCTATTAGAGCTGGGGTTCCCCAGTGGGATTTAGAGCCCAAGCACCATAATGATAATCTGCCCAGAGTGTCCTCTCTATTAAGCCTGAGAGGCCTTTGGTGACTGTAAACAGCTGGTTGCAATTTAGAGACGAGCCATCCTAGTCATCCCTTTCCCTTCTTAGGAATAATTAACATCTTCAGTTACCACTACTAAAATGAGTCTGACGTCTTTATCTTCATTCCTTGCTAGATTGGAGTGCTTCACTCTTTGCTTCCAAGATAATCTAAGAGCTAGAGTAGAGCTCGGACTAGAGCTACAGGTAGAGAGATAGAGAGCACACATAGTGTTGGCCATTGTGCCATGCACATTCTACACCTCATCTTAGTTCATCCTCACAACCATCAGGTAAGGCAACTGAGGCCTAAAAGAGTTTAAATAACCTGCCCAAAGTGACACGAGGACCTGGGAGATGGGGATCCCTCTTGCACACCAGGAGTGGTAGAATGGATAGAACCCTGGGGTCAGCCTCCAGGACCCATAGTCTTGAGCCCCCCCACTGTAAGCCCTTTAGACCTATCTACTATCTCACCATCCCTACACACTCAACCAGCCAAATGTCCACCTGGGTCCTCCTAAGTGCTTCCCTTTAGAGACCTTTGTTGTCATCATGCAGGCTGCCCAACCAGGTTTCACATCCTGCCCTCATTCTCAGCTCCTCTCTCCTTGCCCACAACCCCTGCTGAGTCACTGAAGCTTGTTTCTTCCTTTGTGTGGTTCTTCATGCCCTCCTCTTCCTTTTTGGTCTCACTGCCACCCCCAAGTCCAGTCCTTCATGAAGTCATGTCTTAAGTACTGTGATTGCTTCCCAAATAGTTTTTCTGATTCCTCCCTTCATCATACACTTATAACTTGCCAATCTCCCCAGAACATTACTCTGCACACATTGGCTCCTCCATGCTGAAAATCTCCAGGAGTCTCCTTTAATAAAGGTCATCTCCTTCCCCAGCATCTCTGATGTTATGTATCTCAACTTGTCTAGTAGAAGCTTCATCCCCTACCAAGCTGGTTGTTCCTACAACTTTCTTCAGCTTTCCACATATATTGTGTTTCCCACACCATTTCCCATTGAATTTCCTCTGCAGTGAATTGCCTTTATCTTTTTTTCCCTTTGCCAGTGCTCGAGTCTTCCTTCTAGGGCAATCTTAGGTACAATACCCTTCAGGGAGCATTCCCCGTGTGTTCCAACCTTTCCAGATTGTTACCACTTTAGGAATCCTCAATACTGTCTGGACCACACATTGAGTTTTAAGCCATGAATGCCTTAGCCATCCATTGTGAGGGTATCTGGTCTCTGCTACTAGCACCAGAGGACAGTAATAGCTAACATGCATTGACTGTGACCAAACATCTCTAATTTTCCAGGACAATTTTGAGTCAAAATATTTTGCTTGTCATAAGATCATAATCCCCGATTCTAGTTTCAGAAAATAGAGTAGATGAAGATCATATATCTAACTTGTATTGCCAGTGCCCTAGCTCAAAGTTGTGTAAGGCTGGTTAAGTCAGAGCGGGTCTCTCTTTAGCTATATGACCATACACAAGTCTCCTTCCTCCTCTTGGTGTGTTATTTAAATAAAATGGTGAAATTGGGTTAGATGAGTGGTTGTCAAAGTATAAGCCTTGGAATTCCTAGAGTTCTAGAGACCTTTTCAAGACTGTCATGGAAAGAGAGGGGTGGAAAGGAAAGAAACCCAAGCCCGTAGGACCTCCCATTTTCTGAGTCCTCATACCTCTGCTGAAAGTCTCCTCTTGGATCTATTTCCTAGGGCTGTGTTCCTGTCCCAGTACATTAAAACACTGTCTGTGGTTTTTAAAATATTTGAAAATTCCTGGACTAGATAATTATTTCTACAGTCTCTTCCAGGTTTTCCATTGTTTATCTGTTAATGAGGATGAAGGAGAGTAATGGCTAACGTACGATCCCTCCTACATGCCAGCACTGTGCTTACTGCACATATTCAAGTTATTCCCATTCAATAGGAGAGGATAAAGGCTTACATTAAGATCACATGGTCATGAATAAACTTGAGATGTGAGTTGAAGTCTGTGATTTAACCATTCACTGCTTTTTTTTTTTTTTTTTTGAGTTGTCTAGGGAGAGAAGTTAGGAGCTGGGACACACCCACACTTTGCCTGCTTTGTGATAAGAAGACAGAGCAAATGACAAAGCCAAGTGTAGCATGTGAAGAGCTGTTTGGTGAAGGTGGGTCAGCCAGTCAACCTTAATCTCCTCTAGGAATAAAAAGCTTGGGTAGGGGTGTCTGTACTCTCTAGGGCTGGCTGGCGGATGTTCTTATCTGTCCAACTTTATTGTTTGGAGTCTGGAGGAACACTGGGCTTGCAGGGATTTAAAGA
>NC_138370.1:168584301-168605688 GCF_054177405.1 Leptonychotes weddellii | reverse complement strand
AAAAAAAATACAATAGAGCATTTCAGAGGATGAATACAGTAAATTATAAAGCTTTAAAAAAAATAGCATTTCTCTCCAATTCTTGCCAATTTCCCACCTCCTCCTGCTCATCCTTCAAGACATCTCCCCTTCTCCCCACAACACACTAGCAGCAGCCTTAGCTTTGGTACCTTTTGTTGAACTACCTCCAGACGTGGGAGTGGTGTGATAATGAGGGCTCCCAAGCTGGGTTCTGGAGGACAGCTAATAACTCTTTGTTGGCCGGTGTTCATCCCACCTTTCTGCCGAAGCTTTCGATGGCCTAAAATAAGGCTCTACTAAATAAGTATAACAGATGTTCTTAACTTTTATTTTTCTGAGTAGAAAACTGAAGGAAGTAACACCCTAGGGGAAAGGCCATGGCTTCTATTTTATTCATTTTCAAAGTCAAATGAGGAGTGGTCCTTCTGTGTCTTAAAAAAAAAAAAAAAGTTCTCTAATAGCTTCCTAAGAATAAAGCAGTTATTAAAAAAAAAAATCACAGACCTGTACCCCTGAAACAAATAATACATTATATGTTAATAATAAAAAAAGAAAAAGAAAGAGAGAAAGGCAAAGAAGGGAGGGAAGGAAAGACGGGAGGGAGGAGGGAAGGAAGGGAGGAAGGAAGTAGGAAGGATGGTAGAAAGGGAGGGAGTAAGGAGAACAGAATGCAAAAATAAAGCCAAGACTAAAATCATTCACTGTGGAATGAACCGACCAACACAGATTTCCCCCACAGTATGTGCAGTTTGCAAAAGAATATAGAAAAATAGATGTGGCCCCATCTTCTGGCAGTGTGAAGTAATAGCGGTAGCAATCAAGTTGATTTTTCACGTCTTTTGTTTTATTTGTATTTTAAGGTACTCCTCAAAGTTTGTCTTTCCTCAAGGTAATTGTCATCAGAAGGTAAGTATTGCCTTATCAATCTTTCTATTCCCCAAAACAAATAAACAAACAAACAAAAAACAGGGGAGAGCTGAGTAGCTATCAAAGAATCTTCGGGATCCCGCGCGGAAGATCATCACTCACCTGTCTCCGTGGATCAGCCTGGCTTCTGGGCTAGGAGTCTGCGCATGCGTAATTGCCTTCTATGCCCAGAAGCAGACAACACCCTTTGGATTAGCTGACTGAAACAGAGAAACACCATGGATCTGAATGTTCTAGAAGGATATTTTGTCAGCCGCTACTGGCGACAACCTCCACCCTGCAGCCCCAGTATATAACTGGACGGTTCTTCGGTTCTCCAAGTATGACGGGCAACATGCACACACACAAATCACACCTGCTTCCTAGCAACAGTTAATTCTTCCCCAAGACAAAGGTTCAAAGAGTGGAGACCTGCCCAGGACTCCTTCATGACCAAGAATTCCGTGAAGTGTTTGTATGGGGCAGCGAGGCAGTGGCAACAGGAAGATGCTTGTCTGTTCCCTGAGACAAAATAAAGAGAAGTGTGAGTATCAGCTGGTTGAGTCTGAGGGCCCATCACTTGTTTTTTCTTCCCCTGAGGGGGTCTTGGGGCATGCCTGGCCATAGGCCTTGTAACGGGTTGGACTACCAGGGCCTTCCCAGCTGAGTGGATCCGGATGAAAAGCTGTGCAGAAGGCATCTTCCCCCTCTTTCCCTCCTGCCCCACCTGTCCACCAGTCACACAGGAAGGCTCCCAACCTCCCATGGAAATGGCAATGTGGGTAGAGAATAGATAATAGCCACATTGTGAAACCTGAAACAAGAGTCGGGGGTCAGGATATTAACTACCCACCTAGATTATAAAACCAAGGAACCGTGTCAAATTGCATCTCAAACCACAGACTAAAACCAAGAGCACCCACAGGTGACATCTCGCAACAATGATGACCACTATCCCTCTAGAGCGTGCTGGCGCCGGCTGGCCCTGTCTCCACCGCTTAGTCCTGCTCTGAGGGAGACTGGAGAACACTGTTGAGGATTAGCTTCAACATAATCCTAATATTGGCAACAACAATAATCATAACAGAAATAAATGATCGATACTGTGCTCTTACCATATGCCAGGTACAAGGTGAGGCACTTGGCATGAATTATCTCCTTTAACATTTACAACAAAACTGTGAAGCAGGTATACTTATTATCCCCTTTTGATAGATGAGAAAAGGAAAGATTAGTGAGTGCAAGAATATGCGAAAGACCATCCGGTTATTTTGTGTGTGTGCATTCACGAGTTCGCAGTATTTTACTGAGCTCCCACTATGTCAGCCCGTATTGAAGGCCCTAGAGATGCAGCAGTGGACAGAATGTCAGTAGGTTCTTGCCCTTGTGGAACACTCATCGGACAGATGATAAAAAGATAAATAGGTCATGCTGTGAACTGAATCGTGTCCCCCCAAAATTTGTATGAAGCCCTGAGCTTAAGTGACTATATTTGGAAATAGGAAATGTGACTAAATATTGGAAATTTCCAAATATTTGGAAAATGTGACTATTTATGGAGGTCAGTAAGCTTAAATGAAGTCACAGTGTAGGGTCCTAATCTGATAGGATTGGTGGCTTTATAAAAAGAGGAAAATCTCTCTCTCTCCCTCCCTCTCTCTTCCTCTCTCTCTCCCTCCCTCCCTCTCTCTCCTCCTCTCCCTCTCTCTTTCTTCCTCTCTCTCTCTCCCTCTCCCTCTTCCCCAGCTCAGAGAAAAGGTCATGTGAGGAATGCAGAAATCAGAGAGCCAACTACAAACCAGGAGAACAACTCTCACCAGACATCAAACCCTCTCAGACCTTGATCAGGAACTAGTTTTCAGAAATATGAACATCGGAAATATGAAATATGTTGCTTAAGCCACCCCATCTATGGTATTGTGTTACAGCAGCCCAAGCTGACTAATACATGTCATATGTCAAGTGGTGATAAGTACTATGGAGATGGCTATTTTATATTTCAGCACAAGGAGGAGTTATTTCATGTAGCCATTAGGTATTTCCTTTCTGATAAGGAGACTTTAAGGAAGAAGTATGAAAAAGTGGAGAAGCAAACTAAGTGGGTACCTGGAGAAGGAGTGCTGCAGACAGAAAGCACCCACATGGGAGAGTAGGCGATTTCTGAAGAAGAGCTAGGGCACCATGACTGAAGCAGGAGAAAGCAGAGGGGAGTAGGACCCGGCTGGGGAGCAATGAGCAGGAATTCCCACCCAGGCAGCCTGCTCTGATGCAGTTCATCCAGCAGAGGTAACTGGCTTCCTTGATTAGTTCCATTTGCCTAGGAAATCTCTGCTTCCATAGTTCTTTTGAATCACTCATTTAAAGAGTGTCTCTTGAATATAGTATAGCGTTGGGTTTTGCTTTATAAGCCAATTTGAAAGAACTTCCTTTTAATAGGTGAGTTAAGTCCGTTCACATTTATTGATATGATTAAGATGTTCAGTCTCAATTTTGTCTTATTTCCTTATATTATTTTTTATTGTTTATTTTATTCCAATATAGTTGACATACAGTGTTATATTAGTTTCAGGTGTACAATATAGTGAGTCAACAGTTCTACACATTACCCGGTGCTCATCACAGCAAGTGTGCTCGTTAATCCCCGTCCCCTCTTTCCCCCAACCCCCACTCGCCTCCCGCCTGGTAACCAGCAGTGGGTTCTCTATAGGTAAGAGTCTGGTTCTTGGTTTGTCTCTCTCTCTCTTTTATTTCCTTTGCTTGTTTGTTTTGTTTCTTAATTCCATATATGACTGAAATAATACTATATTTGTCTTTCTCTGACTGACTTATTTCTCTTAGCATTATACTCTCTAGCTCCATCCGTATTGTTGCAAATGGCAAGATTTCATTCTTTTTTAAGATTGAATAATATTCCACAGCTTCTTTATCCATTCATCTGTCAGTGGACATTTGGGCTGCTTCCATATCTTGGCTATTGTAGATAATGCTGCTATACACATAGGGATGCATGTATCCCTTTGAATTAGTGTTCTTATGTTTTTTTAGATAAATACCCAATAATGCAATTGCTGGATCATAGGGTAGTTCTATATTTAACTTTTTGAGGAACCTCCATGCTATTTTCCACAGTGCCTGCCCCAGCTTGCATTCCCACCAACAGTGTATGAGCGTTCCCCTTTCTCCACATCCTTGCCAAGACTTGTTGTTTCTTGTTTTTATTACCTTGTATTATTATATATACACATTTATATGTATATATATTACATTATATCTACTATGTTTCCTTCCTATTTGGTGTATTATCCTTTTTTCTTTCAGTAGTTACAAAAAGTCTCATTTTTAGTCTAGTAGTTCTTTTGGTTTTAATACTTTTTATAGTTCCACCAAATTTCTATTTTCCTACTCCACTATCTTCTATGTCAGTTTTAAAAGGTATCCTCTTACGTCTAAAAGAGTTATCCTACTTTCCACTACCTCTCTTCTCTCTCTATTTAAACATTTTTATTTATTTTTAACTTTTTATTTCAAAATAATTATAGATTCACAAGACGTTGCAAAGACCTCATGGAGAAGTCTGATATTCCCCCAGTTTCCCCTTGTAGTTGCAACTTATGGAATGACAGCACAATATCAAACCAGAAGTTAACATTGCCATGATGTGTGTACAGTTGCATGTCATTACTCCCATATGTGCATTTGTGTAACCATCACTGCAATCCAGATACAGAACTCTTCCTTATCACAAAGATCCCTCGTGTTGCCCCTTGGAGATAGACCCACTCCTATCTCTTCCCAATCCCTGAATCCATCCGTCCTCCATCTATAGTTGGTCATTGTGAGAATATCATCTTTAGTTATGGATATATGTTAAAGCTTACGTCTGCCATATATATATATTTTTGGCTTGTTCCCTTTGTTTAATTATCTTTTCTTTTTCCTGCCTTACCATAGATCCCTCGAATATTTTTTTAGAATTTCATTTTGATTTATCTAAGTGCTAGCATGATTTGATGCACTTTTCCAACTCAGGATCTTTGCACTTTTTGTGCCCTCTGACTGAAATATTCTTTCCCCAGCTTTGGGCAGAAGTTTTTGACTATATCTCTTTGTATAGCTTTTTGATGGTTGCACTAGGTGTTACATTATAGGCACATGAACTTATCCCAGTCTGCTGGTGATGACATTGTATCAGTTTGAGTGAAGTGTAGAAAACCTCCCTCCCAGTTAAGTCTCTTTGCCTTCCCCGTTTATGATAAAATTGTCTTACGTCTTTCTATATATACATATCTCCTGTATCCATTGAGCACCACATCACACAACTCTACAAAAACTCAAGAAGACCAGAAAAGTCTGTTGTGTTGCTCTTCTGCTTTTTCGTTGAATTTCTTGGTAAGAATTTCCATCAGCAGAAATCTCCAAAGTAGAAATCATGCTTTGAGTCTCATTTTCTAATTTTTTTACAGTAGTTTTGTATGATTATGGTCTACTTTTCTAGATTCTTATTTCTATTGTGATCAGAGTTCTTTGTTTAAAAGCTCCCTTAATTTAAGTCGGTTCTCCCCACTTCTGTGCAGTTTCTGTTCTGGATGATTTTGTGATGGTGGGGTGGAAAAAGGAAGGCTTATTTCTCTTGGAGAGTTTTTAATCTTTCCTACTTACTTCCTTCACTGATTTGTCTCTAAGGAACACCAGCCCTTCTCCATGTATCTGTGTCTTCCCCAAAAGAAGTGCTTCGCAAATTGTGCCCTTTCATTCTCTTACCCATTCAAAACCCTTCCCTGTATTCAGTGCTCTGAACTTCCAAGTTGCAGGCTGGGGAGTTTGGGTTTTTTGTTTTGTTTTGTTTGGGGTTGGGCTTTGTTTGTTTGTTTGTTTGTTTTTTGTTTGTTTGTTTGCATTTAATGTTAGAATTTCTATTTCTGGGGTTATTTTGTTTGTGCTTTATATAGGTTCTCTGCTATTTTCTACATTTCTCTTAAGCCTCTTCTTTTCTACTCCTCACCCCCAGGCAGGGCCTCTGTTGGGATTCATCCTCCCCTCTGCTTATGGGGAAATTAAAGGCCATGGGGCCTTGTATCCTAGTAATGCCGAAGGCATGATTGTGTGTACTTTTAGCTGCTCTCCCTGTTGTTTCTATGTGTTTCCCTTTGGGGAGGGTGTGGGAAAGTTTTGAAATCAAGAAGCGTCTACTGTTCTCTAAATCCAGAAGTCTCCTTTGCCTGGCTTTATTTAACATACTCTGCAAAGAAACTACTCCTACCTAGCTCTACCCCTTGCTCAGTTGCAGATTTGGTAAGACCATGTGCCCCCAAAGCTCTGGTTGCCCATTTCTTCTAATTGTTTTTATATTCCCCACAAAGATGTAATGTTTTCAATGATTTTGTCTACCAGGAAAGAAAACCTTATTGACTAAGTAATAATTTCTTTATTGATTCACTTATAGCCAATAATATCCCATCTGACAACAGTATTAGCACAGAGTTAATAAAATAACCACCAAGCAAAGAGGCATTTCATGTCACCAGAGCTAAACTCTTCGTGGTAGATGTCTGGTATTCATTAAAGCTATTCTATATAGAAAATAGCTTGTGAATGCTAGTTATTGCCTTTCTAAGTGTCTGAAGGATCAGTGGTCCCTGGGTTAGGAATTATTGCCCCACCCATTCAATCTCATTTAATCAGCAAACATTTATAGATGACTAGGATTGTAGAGAGGAAGGATTCTACCTGAGCTCAAGGAGAAGATCTTTATGGACAGGAGGAGACAGATAAGCATAAACACTTTACAGGGTTATAACCACCTTAATAAATGCTTGTTTATGGTGGAGAACAAGGATCAATTGGCTTGGGTGAATCAGAAAAAGCTTCAAGAAGGATATGTCTCAACCAGGTCTTAAGAGGATGAGTAAGAAAGTTTATAAAATCAGCTTATTTCAGGAATCAGTGCCTTTCAAAACTGCCTTCCAAAAACAGTGAGAAACACAAGTTAAACCCACCTCCACACCTTTGCTCCTCAAACGCATGCACACACACACCAAACTCAAGAAAAAATAGGATACAGTCTGTTCTTTTATATAAAAAGGGGGGAGGTGATGGTATTAACTATGGGAGAATATCAGTATCATCTAAAGAACTTTTTTGTTTTCAAAACACCCAAATAAGAAGCCTCTCTGCTCATAATCTTGCATCACCTTCAGTGTGAAGCAAGACTGGGGCATTCACTGGCTCCAGCATTTACACAACATTAACCCCTAGTGTGGAGAAAATTGAAGGAAAAGAGCCCTATCTACCACCCTAGATTTCCTCAAGGCACGGAAGTTTCTCTCCACAGAATTAGAAGACTCTCTTATAAAATGCAAAGCCACATCAGTCACATCTTTGAGTGTTTCCAGGGTAAGATATGGGAAGACTTCAGTTTTCAAAGAAGAAGTTCATGTCCTTCATGTCAGGGGGAAGGACTATCTCCCACAGCCCCTTGTAAGGCAATTCCAGTCAATAATACCATCTGAGTGTGCTCAGAAAAATAGCAGGCCACCTCTCCTGGTGCTTCTTTCTTCCAAGAAAATAGAAACCCATTGAGTTGGTTGTTGGTTCATTCCATTGTGTTTGATCAAAGGGAACAGAGAGTACTTTGAGAAACTTCTCTTAGGTGGAAGGGCCGGCTGACTGTCATTCATTATCTACCCCTGCCCAGTGGCACCTAATTGTATCCTGGCTAAAAGCTGTAGAACTTTATGAGTCAATCTTCCAGTTTGGCAGGACAGCCCCAGTACGATGACGAGCAGTGTATGGGCACATATTCCAGGAAGATGCTTTGTATTTTAAACTCAGGAGCCTGTACTTCAGCTTCTCAGGTTTAAGTGCCCTGTATGTTAAGGTGGATGGGGGTAGGGGAAGTAAAAAAGGTCAGAGACAAGTTAAGTGTTGGAGAGTGCTCCCACTCTCAAAGCCTGGGCTTTTTGTTGGGGACATGCCTCTAGCTATAGCCTTTCTTTCTAAACCACCCCAGGACTTTTTGAAGAAACATAAAAAGACATCTGCTGCTTCTCTCTCATTTTAAATGTTAAATCTGGCAGGGTTACAAATGTTATAAGAGAGAGACCAAAAAAAAAAAAAAAGGACAGGAATGAACAACCATCCATTTATTGAGCATTTACTGTGAGCTGGCTACTGGATGAAGAGCTGGGGGAATATCAATGCTGAGACAGAGTCCTTTTCTTCGTCAAGCTCCCTGCCTATGGGGAGAGAAAGAAAAGGACACAGCTGAATTATACATAATTCAGAATTACTTCAGAGCTTCAGACAGAAATGTGGCTACCCTAAAACCAAGCATGATTTACAAGGCACTCTGCCTCCCTCTCCAACTTCACCTCAAAAGACTCTCTTTGGTATCTATCACTTCCTCCAAAATAAGACAAAATCTAACCAAATTTTAAATTCCCACATTTTCTTGGTCTTCTTTCATATACCATGTCAAGATCATCTGAGATTTATTTATCAGATATTTTAATAATTAAAACATTTTTATTCTTTGTTATATATGTTACTGTTTTTGTTTCCTCTTTTTTCTTTTACCCCACATCTTCCTCTAAATTCATTTTGGTTTGTTTTGCCAGATACATTTTCTAGTAATTGTTTCAGTTAGAGTTAAGGATGGTAAAATATCCAGGTCAGTATCCTGTGTGTCTATTTCGTCCTTCCATTTGAATTGAACAATAGTTTAGCTGGGTATAGAATGCTGATGATACTGTTATATTTTCTTCTTGCTTCCAGTGTTGTGAATTAGAAGACTTCTGCCAATATGATTATTATTCTTTTGTAGAATAGCACTTTCTCCCCCTTGCCTGGAAGGATTTTGGATTTCCTCTTTATTTTTGTGGTCTGAATTTTTCTACAATATTTCTCAATGTGGATCATTTTATATTCCTCCTGCCCAATCCCTAAGAGTCTCTTTTAATTTGAAAACTCATGTCTTCCTCAAATTGGATATATTTTGTCTATAATTTTTTTACTACTTCTTTTCTATTTATTCTGTGTTCTTTTCTTCCAGAATTCCTCTTAAAACTTCTGATTTCTTCTAGTTTCTTAATTTTTCTTTTGTGTTTTCATTTTTGCCATTTTACTTGGTGTTCTGGGAAAATTTGTCAACAAGGTCTTCCAGCTGCAAGTTTTCTTCTCAGTTCTGTACATTCTGCCTCAGTACATCTACTAAATATTCCTTTTATTTCAACAACTTTCTGCATCCAAGATCTTTAGCTGAGTTTCTTTATTTGAATGTAATGTCCTCTTCTGTCTGTCTATATTTGCTATATTTATTTGGTTCCCTTAGTTCTCAGAACTTGTGTTTATTGAGCTTGCTGACTCTCTTTTATTAGATTGACTTTTTTTTTTTTAGATTGACTTTCTTAAATGTTAGATGAGTCTTGGTTTTGTACTGATCTTTGTATTTTTGATTCTCAGTTTGCCTATTTGAGAGCTAGATTATACTGCCTGTTGCCAGTGATGATAAAACAAAGGTAGAATGGATTGCTGGGATGGTTATTATGTAGTCTTCTGGTCTGGAGACTCCTCCTTTCCCTTGAGTATTAGCAGCCATTCAGGGGACTATTTTGCCTCTCAGGTCTAATGTCTCCATGTACTGCTTCTGCCTAGGGACAGACCCTTCTGCCACTGCCCTCACAAGTGTGGTATGTGTGGTGGTGGGGAAGGGGAGGGGGCAAGCCATCTGGTCTCTCCTACTATGGTATTGTAGAAGTCACCTTGACTGCCAACAGTTCCCTAGAGCTCACTCCTGCTCCAGCATTCAATCCTCAGCATTTAGACAGAGTATCTGAAGCTACTCCCAATAGGGAGCAGACCCCCTCCTGAGTGGTTAGGCTTCATCAATTATTCACATTCCATCTGCTTCAAGCCTTTCAGGAATTCTTTATAATTGCTGGTCTATGGAGAGTACTTCTTGGTTTACAGCACTATTATGGTTAATTTTATTCTATGTATTTGGGGTGGAAAAAGGACATTGAAGCATATGCTCAGTTTATCATCTTAATAGCATCTCTTGTATTTAATTTGCAAATTTGTCTTTGATTCATAGCTATACAAGAACTATAAGCATAAGGTTATATATCCCATTTATTTGTACACAATTAAGGAATAGTATAATTAAAATAATTGAACATGGGGAAATCACTATTTTAAAAATATTCTTGGAAATGGTGTCTATATGTTATCCCTATTTGAGAAACATTGTTCTGCATTTTTATTTTTTTAAGATTCTCTTTATTATTGAAAGAGAGCATGAGCAGGGGGAGGGGCAGAGGGACAAGGAGACTTCCCACTGAATGGGATGCCCAAGAGAGGGCTCCCAGGACCCTGAGATCATGACCTGAGCCAAAATCAAGAGTCAAACACTTGACTGAGCCACGCAGGCACCCCTGTTTTGGGTTTTTAAGTGAGAATTTACTTCATCTAGCCTTGACTCAAAAATTACAGAGGGAGAGACTAAATACTTCTCCTGTCATGAAGCTTTATTGATAGAAGCAACACAAGTGCTATGATTTTCTGGAACAACCACTACCTATATTTTGGTCCTGCCAACATGCTTGCCAAGCAGAACAGGTGGAAGGAAGGGAAAGAAAGCTGAGACATAAATGACAGGGTTTATGCAATATTTTTAATATGCCAACTCATATTCAAACATTACATTGATTTGTCCTGACAATAACCTAGATGGTTTGATGTTATTGTTTTGGGTATTATCTCCATTTTACAAATGAGATAAACAGAGATTCAGAGAAGTCAGGGGACCTGCCTAAGGTCCCACAATTACTCTTGACTACATGAAGCCAATTCTTTTTTTTTTTTTTTTAAGATTTTACTTATTTGACAGAGAGAGACACAGCAAGAGAGGAAACACAAGCAGGGGGAGTGGGAGAGGGAGAAGCAGGCTTCCTGAGGAGAAGGGAGCCCGATGCAGGACTCGATCCCAGGACCCTGGGACCATGACCTGAGCCGAAGGCAGACGCTTAACAACTGAGCCATCCAGGCACCCCCATGAAGCCATTTATGAGGTATATCAGTCAATGTTCCAGCAGGACACGGATGGCACACTGGACTTAGGATAATTTAAGGAAGATTTAATAAAGGGACTACTTACAAAAGTGTGGCAGGCTATAAAGGACCACCAGGCTTGTGAGAGGGGCGCAGTTCCCAACATCACCTCAATGGAACAAGGGGAGGAAATGTTTAGTATACAGGCCCCTCAACTTTTGACAGTCTGGTGGAACCCAAAGACCCCATCTCAAGATAATGTCTTTAAATGAATTTGGTAAAATACTTACAAAAGAAACTGATTGTATTAAAATATGATGAATAAACTATTTAAATAAAACAAGCTTGTGAAGTATTAATATAAATGTTTCTTTATTAGTGCATTACCTAACAAGATCTGGCAGTGAGTCCAATATAGACTGCAATTTCAAAGTAGTGATGAGCATAAAAGATATTTAGACATATCTGTACCTTCTGTAAAGTGATATAAAAAAAGCCATGACAGCAACCATAGGCATTGCTAATGCCTTTATGATGTGTTGCCTAATTTGATAATTGAAGGAAATAGTAAATTTTGGATGGAGGTTAGTGAATATAAAGATGTATTTTTATTTTCTTTATTAAAGTTCACAGACCTCCTGAACTCTATCCACAGACTCTTGGTTGTTAACACAGAAGAAGAAAGTCATGCAAGAAGGCCACCTTAAAAAGAACAGTGACCTCTGATAGAAGGACCACAGCCACACAGCTGGCCAGGAAAACACCACTGGTAGGGAACTGGGAAATAAATCCCCTAATGTCCTTCTCCCGCTTCTATCTGATCTCATTCAAACTCTTCACAATGATGTAATCCATATAGACTGGCTTCCCAAGATAGAAAACTGGGTGAAGAAGGCTGGAGAATAAATCCAGGAGCAAGCTGAAAACATGAAGCCTTCACAATTCTTCCAGTCTACATATTTTTATCCCTCATCCACGTGCTACCTACCTCTTTGCTCTATATAGTTGCAACTGACTTATTTTAGTTCTAGAAAGCACTCAACTCCTTCCAACTTCAAGAAACACCCACCCCCACCACCACAGGAAAATTTTGCCTGACCACCATCCATATCCAATTTAGCATTTTCATTGAATATGTTAATTCTCCCTCAAATAAAATAAGTGTATCATTTATATAAGTATTTGCTTAATATTTTATATCAATGGCAATTATATTTGGTTGCATGTAACGAAATCCAAAACCAAAAACAGTAGTTCAAGCATATCAAGAGTTTTGTTTTTATTATGTAATGAGAAGTCCAGAAGTAGGCAGGACAGGGGTAACTGGTAGTTGTCAATAAAGGTCCTGGATCTTTTTATTTCTGCTCCAAAATCCTTAGCATGTGGCTTTGATTCTTGAAGTTGCCTTATGGTTACAAAATGGCTGCTGGAGCCCCAGCCAGTGTACATTGAGGCAGGAAGAAGGGAGAGGGCAAGGGGGAAAATTTTATTCTATATGTTCAGAGCTGAAGAAGCCACATGAGAAAGAGCATGCAGGATGTTTGAAGAGTGCTATTGGAATTGACTCTGTGGAAGGAGGTGGAAGGAACTAGAAAATGCAAGAAGTGGAATCTCAGTGCAGGTCCAACAACAACCTTGGCTGATTCCTTGAAGAGTTCCCCAGAGACAAAGGCTCTTCTGAGTTGTCCTTATCAGTCTGAGATGACCAGGCCTTTATATTCTATCATCAATCACTGTTATGACCACTCTGGGAAGGCCATGACCTTGGGCAAGGCAGCTCTCCTCAGTTGAGGCCAACCCTGAAAAGGATGAGAGCTGAAGGCTGTCCCATCCCAGCACTAGTGGACGTTGAGGTAACAAGCCCTTCATAGGAGGATCCGGATGCTCCTCCCAGTGCTCACCACACTATACCCCACAACTTCTGTTAACACTTCCTTGGCCAGATCTAGTTGTGTAGTTATCCCTTCTGCACAGGAAACTGGGATATATTCATTCATCATATTGTTCAACACCGACAAATCAGGGTTCTGTTAATAAGGAAAAGGAGGAATTATATGTTGGAAAGGCATCTGAAAGTTGATGCCATATCTGGTCCTGTACTAAATGGTGACTCTCAAATGCAAAGAATGGGTTTGAATTCCATTAATGAGCAAGCACACTACCTGGGCGATGGTAGACACCTAATAAGTGTCTAACAAAAAAATGAATGACAAACAAATGCATAAATGAATGAATGAATGAATCAGAATTAGAGATCATGAATCCAAGACCCATGTTTTTCTCTCTAAAAGAAATGAGGTTAGGCCATTTTTATTCCCAGAGGTACTTCTACCTTTCTTATTTGAGAGACACTGAAGGATGAAGAGGAGTCTATTTGTTAGCCAGGGCTACCTTAACAAAGTACCACAGATTCGGTCCTTAAACAGCAGAAAGTTATTCTGGAGGCTGGAAGTCTGAGATGAAAGTGTCAGTTAGATCGGTTTCTCCTGAGGCTTCTCTCCTTGGTTTGTTGATGGCCAGCTTCATCCTGTGTCTTCTCATGGTCTTCCCTCTGTGTCCAAATTTCCTCTTCTTATAAGGACACCACTCAGATTGGATTAGGACCACCCTGATGACCTTATTTGAACATAATTACCTCTTTAAAGACCCTGTATCCAAATTCAGTCACATTCTGAGGTACTGGAGGTTAGGGTTTCAACATACGAATTTTGAGGGAGCACCATTCAACCAGTAACAGAGAGGACACTGTGATGAAGATGGGAGTCCTCTTGTTTCATCAGAAATCCCCATCCCCATAATTTTCTCCTAGGCAACTTGATGATTTTTTTATCTGCTTCAAGAAAGTCCTATCCCTGCAGCAGCCCATCAGTCACCAGTCTGAAATTCCTTGCCCAGAGCCCAGACAGGACCATGGCTTTTCTCAGAACTATGCCCTATTACAGTGTTCTTCATACTGACCGTACTGATTGCATTAACTAATCACTGTATAATGTCTCCTTTTTTGAAGGAACTATATTTTAAATTGTTCTTGATATTCATTGGCCTAACATATGTCAGGGTTAAGAGCTGAGCCTCTCAAATTAAGCAGATGTAGCTTTGAATCTCAACTTTTATACTTCTCAGTGGACAGCTATCAAATTCCCTCAGCTTCTTCATTTTAATTACAGTTATGATTATATATAAACATATATACCTATGTATGTAAATATATACATTTTATGTATATTATACAAGACATATTTTGTAAGTTTTATAAGATATATTGTTTCCATATTACATATAAATATAAATATATATTATATATGTAAATGTAGTCATAATGATAGTTTCTACATCATGGATTATTGTGGATAATAAATGAAGTAACCCATTTAAAAGCTACATAGATGAGAATTGTTATTTGAAAATGCTTTGAATGTGTACTGTGTGCTAAGCAACAGGGATGTAGAAATAAAAGCAGATTTCCTATCCCAAAGAACTCCATTATTTACAAGGGAAATAGCCAAATCATTGTGATAAGTGCTATGAGAGAGGTAAGAATAAGCTACCAGGAGAGTGCAAAAGGTGAACACTCACACGAGTTCAGAAGTCTCCCTGGAACAGACAACCTTTTCTCTGAACCTTAAAAGAAGAGAGTGAAAGAGGAGATTGAAGAACTTTAGAGGAAGGAACAGTGTATGCAAATCCATGCAGGCATGAGGACCTGCCCTTTGCAGGGAATCAAAACCGGTCTGCATGCTGAGAAGATAAAGCGTGGGGGGAGATGAAACCAGAGGTGGAGAGTGAAGGGGAGCAAGTCTTGAATTTCTACAGTGGGCTGGGTCTGCCTTCAAAGGGAATGATTCATGTGGGAAACTAGGTCAGAGCTGTTTCTGAAGAGGGCGAGGATTAATGGTGATCTATGTGTTACTGTTCTTGTAAAAAAAAAAAATTAATAGTATGACTGTCTTTCTGTAGGTCTGATGCATGCTCCCAGCTTGGTCTTTCATTTAATTGCCTGCAAAAGACACGAGCACCAACATGATCTGCCTCCACCTTGTTTGTGAGTCATGATGGGAATTCTGAGTAACAGTCCCTGTCACTATGAAACCTTACCTAAGATTAGGCATCCGGAGAAACTGCTGGTTCCCACACCCTTTGTCAGCTATATCTTCCCTCCTTTTTGTCTTATTTTCTCTCTTTTTTCTTCCCCTATTTTTTCCTCTTACCTTTCAGTCATCCCTTGGACTTTCTTAAAAGCCTTTCATTAGCCTTTTCAATGTAACTTTGAAACTAACAAAGGTTTCCTACTGTTCATGAGAAGCTGAGAGTCAGAATCAAGACTTTCATTAAGCAGCTTCTGTGTGTTAATTTTGCAACTGTCTGTCATTGCCATTTTTTTTATAGATGAGGAAACTGGCCTTCAGAAATAGCAAATGCTTTGCTCTCCAATATCCACATTCGCCTCTTCCCTACTAGACAACTTCACCTTTCCCAGCCCACTGGCATCTAGGTGGGTCACATGACTAGTTCTTGCCAATGGAATGCAGCGGCAACAATGCATCACCTCCAGCCCAAGGTGTTAGATGGTGTAGGCCTTCTCTATACTTTTGCTTTTTCTTCATCACTTCCCAGGATTCAGTGGAGGACTTCAGGACTCTTGGAGAAGGCAAAGAAGTTCATGAAGAAAGGACACTGATACCCAAATGACTGTGCATAGCAAAGAACCCCAACCTCATCAGTCTTCCTTAATCCACCACCAGACTACATTGGACCATGACGTGAGCAAGCAATAAAACTTTACTCTTTTATGCCACGGAGATTTGGGGATTGTTTGTTACAGCAATTAGCTAATGCTGACTAATACATAGATGGAGCAAGATTTGTGTCAATCAACTAATATTTGTGTAACACCTTCTATGAAAAAGTAGCATCAGTGCACTTCACAGAATTATATAATAGCTTCCAAGTGAGTGGTATACAGAATGTATAGATGATGAGGGCTTGGAGAAATGGTTGCCTACAGGATTCCCAAAATAGGAGAGTTTTGAAGTAGGTAGAACTTGAATGGTGCCTTCACCCATGCACAAGGCAAAGGTTTTTATAGTGACCAAGACCCTGCCTTTGGAGCCAGAGATACCAGGTTCAGTTCTAGACTTACTCTTTACTAAATGAACGACTTTGTGGACTCTGAGCCTCAATTTTCCCATCTGTAAAATAGGGCAAATAATACCTTTCTTTCAAGATTATTGGTTATTATGAGGATTAAATGAAATAATGAGTGTCAAGTAGACATAATAGGCCCTTGGTAAATGATCATGATTATCACTGTTATCAATGTTATATATATAAGGGCAACTTTAGTTTCTCACTGGCTTAGACATAACTAAATTAAGTAGTTACCTTGGCCATAGGTATTTTTTTCTTGCTCTTGGATAGTGGCATAGATGAATCTACTTCAATTTGTTCTTATTTTCTCTAAGAATAATCAAAGTCTGAATCTAAAGTTTATTACTCAAAAGATTCCACGTACTTTGGGCCTCACCTAATTCCTGCTTCTTACCTTAGATCAACAGTTTATTTCATTAAAAAAAAAACATTCTCGGGGCATCTGGGTGGCTCAGTCATTAAGCGTCTGCCTTCAGCTCAGATCATGATACCAGTGTGCTGAGATTGAGCCCCACATTGGGCTCCCCACTCAGCGGGAAGGCTGCTTCTCCCTCTCCTGCTCCCCCTGCTTGTGTTCCCTCTCTTGCTGTCTCTCTCTCTCTCCATCAAATAAATAAATAAAATCTTTAAAAAAATAAAAAATTAAAAAATAAATAAATAAATAAATAAAATAAACCATTCTCTCAAGAGCAGGCTTTGCCAAGAATGTAGTTGTGTCTTCTGGCATGTACATTGTTATGCAGATTAGTGTTTTATTCTGTCATTTAGGTTTATAAGATAATACAGCTGACTAGGACTTTGGAGGGTGTCAGATCCAAACTACTACTTTACATTTACAGAGGAAGAAACTGAGGCCCAAAAATCAGTGGGCCACAGATGTCAATATGCATGTTTTTTCTCTCCCCTTCCCCTAAACTTTAGGGACTCTAGCAACTTAACTAAATGGTCTAAGTTTCACCCACAAAGTTCAATACAGCCTCCATTAATCAAATTATGTGGGAAATAAGGTAATATAGCCTACCAAATTTTCTGATTACGTGAATTAACAGAGAACATGTTACATATGTATATATGTATTTTTTTTTTCCTAAAATACACTAGTTCCTCTTTCTTGACTTAGTTAAGACAGTCTGGTGAGCAGAATCAAATGTCTTTTTGGTCAGCAGTGAAAGGGACATCTTGTTCCCTTTTCAAATGAGAAAGAAGGTTCTATAATTGTCATGCAATGTAATCTTTACAGATAACTTTCCCAATTGTCATCATTTCCTCCATGATATAGATGAGAAAACTAAAGCCCACAGCTCTTGGATGACTTCCTTTAGATCATAGAACTTGTAGTAGAGACAATGACACGGACATCAAGCTCAGTTGCTTCCTTTCTGGGCTCATAGACCACATTTCCCAGGTGCCCTTGTAGGTGGGTTTGACACAGGATGGGGTTCTGGATAATGGAATGCAAGTGGATCATAGAATGTCACTCCTTGGCCTGGTTCATGAACATCTCCCACATGTCTCCTCCATGCTCTTTTCCCTTTTCAATTGGTTAGAATGGCAGTGACTCCCAGGATGAAGCTGAAAGCCATGAACTGAAGATGATGAAACCAGAAATGGAAAGGGACATGGGTCCTTGAATTAATGTATGGCACACAGCCACCCGCTGATAAGTATAGTCATGTTGGACTGTCAATAATGAGAAATAATCTATTATGTTTGATCCATTATGTATTTTGGGGTTTGTTTGTTAAAACAGCTAGTGTTTCCCTAATCAACACATAGCTTGACAATTGCAGAATCAGAAATACCTGCTGTGGGCAAGGTGCTGAGGTAGTGGTAAAGATATGAACATGTTTCTATCTTTTTTTTTTATTCCACCTACAACTGAAATCATATGGTATAAGTTTTTCTCATTCTGACTTACTTCACTTAGCATAATACCCTCTACATTCATCCATGTTGGCATGATCTCATCCTTTTTTAAAAAAAGATTTTATTTATTTATTTGAGAGAGAGAGAGCAGGAAAAGGGGCAGAGAAAAAGAATCTCAAGCAGACTCTGCACTGAGCACAGACCCCCATGTGGGGCTCAATCTCATGACCCTGAGACCATGACCTGAGCTGAAACTAAGAGTTGGATGCTTAATCGACTGAGCCACCTAGGTGCCCTGATTGCATCCTTTCTTATGGCTGCATAGGATTCCATTGTATAGATACCACATCTTCCTTATCCAGTCTTCTGTTGATGGACATGTCGTAGGGGTTTGAGCAAAATGGGTGAAGAGGGTTGGGAGACACAGGCTTCCAGTTATGGGATGAATAAGCCATGGAACTAAAAGGCACAGCATAAGGAATACAGTCAATGATATTATAATAGTTATGTATGGGGACAGATGGTGGCTACACTTGTGGTGAATATAGCATAATGTATAAATGTGTTGAATCACTTTGTTGCACACCTGAAACTAATGTAACAGTGTGAGTCAACTATACCCAATTTAAAAAAAAAAATCAAAAACTAAAAAAAAAAAGATATGAACATGAATGAAAACAGTTGGGAACTTGAGAAGCTTTACAGCTCAAGGGAACCTGAGATATGGGCAGAAATCATGTAATACAACATACAAATGAAAATATATGTGCACAGAAAAATATACATGAAAAGACATAAGAATTAAGAAAACAAATAAGTAGTGCTCTTGTGCAGTGAGGGACAACTTTCAGGAGGAGAACAGGGTCTTTGGACTGGGAGGATGGGTAGCATGCAGAAACAGAATTCTCATCGGGAAATAAAGGAATGAAAACAAGGAAAAGCATAGCACAGCGAGTTGTTCAATGGGGTGGAGACATATAAGACATATATGAACAAATGACATATAAGAACAAATGTAATGGTAGGAAAGAGCATCATCGTGAAAGACACTAAATGCCGGACTAATGACTTGGAGGATCATTTATGTGTTTGGCTAAGGGCTGTGACCAAAACCTGTTGACTGAAAATTCTCAAGTGAATAGCCAGTCATGCCCTCAGAGTTTGATGACCGTTTATGGGGATGGTTTATCACCCCTTGGAGCTCACATCACAGAGAGTTTTCGTTTCTGAGAGCTGGTCTCCTAGAACTTAAGTAGACAAAAAAGATCAGAGATTGTTTGGTGGGGGGAATGAAGGGAGAGGGAAGAAAAAGCATCCAGAAGCAGTCCACCTTGGCCAGGATCCAGACTACGAATGAGGGTGAAGATAAAATGATCCAAAGAGCTTTTAGATCCTGTTCCATTTAGGCTTTGCTCAGAGGAAGTATGCTGAGAGCTTTTTTCTCCTAGAAATACATATATATGGAAATAACAAGGTTGGCATTGAATCTCATGGCAGAGAAGACCATGCTGGGGAAACCGTGCACAGAAAATGTGTGCTTTGAAATCAGGTCACTTAGAAAAATATTCCTGCAAAGTAAAAGCTTAAACAAAGCTAGTAATTTAGGTACTTTTCACAGTCTGACTTACTGGTTCTTCTTCTACTAAAAACTAGGAAAGGCACTTTCTGGGTACATATCTCTTTAAAGTTCATTTGAGGGTCTCTTTCATTATTTTTATAGTGTACACATGGGTCTCAAGCTGTAAGTGTCCTTTTTATCACTGTAGCTAGAAGCAAAAAAAAGCCATCCAGCTGCTCAGTCTGTTTGTGCCAAATCGGGTCTTTTCTGAACACAATTCTCATCCATCAAGATATCCCAGATGTACAGAAGGGTCAAGCAGAAAGAGATGGTGACAACTCTGAATTTTAACTTTTTAAAAAAGATGTATCAGTTTAGTATTAGATCCTTCTTGGCTGGAGAAAACAGGTATCCTCATCCCCCAAGTCATGTTAAATTTCCCTATAGGGATGTCAATCCAACATGTCCATTGTTCCAGAGAACAGGCACTGAAAGATGGCAGAGGAGTAGGGGACCCTATTCCAGCCTGTTCCTGGAATTGAGCTGGATATCTACCAGTCCACTCTGAACATCCAAGAAATCAGCCTGAGATGTAAGAAGATAGATCTGGATCTCTGTAAACAGAATATCACAGGCAGTTGGTTTTGAGGTAGGAAGCGCAGAGCCATGATTCCACGGGCAGATATTGGAAGATAAAAGGCAGGGGGAGGGAGCCAGCCTGTAGGGATGGCTGCACCGCCAGTGAGTGATAGCCTCCCAAGCTGTGGACAGGGCACAGACTCGCAGACCGGTAGCAGCGGGGAAAGAACTTTAGGGCAGCCCCTCAGACGAAGCCCAGAGTGGAGGGGCTGAGCGTGCAAACTGGGGGTGGCTGGCGGTTTTAGAAGCACAAAGGGCAGAGACATGCCCTGACCTGGAGGCGAGGACTGGGAGCACTGCTGAGGGGTGCACAACCCAGGACGCTGCAGTTTATAGCAGCACAGACATAAATGGAGATACTGTGGCCTGGAGAGCTCACTGAAGCACAGACTGTGATCTCTCTGCTCTGAGGCAGAGGGTTGGAAATTGTCTCTTCTGCTCTGACACTCGGAAGAGACATGGAAAGCCACCAGGGAAAGCCACCAGAGAACAAAAGTCCCCCAAAACCAGTTTCCACTGAGCCCATTCCCCTGCTACAGGGGGCAGGGCAACTCTGCCCAAACAGGGTTGCCTGAGTGACAGTGAGCCAGGCCACTCCCCCAGAAGACAGGCTGGGAGAACAAGAGGCCAGCAACCCTAAGGCCCCTAGAAAACAGGTGCATCTTGCTTGAGTTGTGGTCAATAATTTGAACTCTATACATTCCCTCAACCACCCCTCAACAGAATGACTAGGAGGAGGAACCCCCAAAATAGAAAAGACTCAGAGACTATGACTTATGCACCAGATTTACAAATGGATTCAGATATAAGCACGATGTCGGAGATGGAATTCAAGCTAGCAATCGTGAAGACAATGGCTAGAATGGAGAAATCAATTAACAGCAACATAGAGTCTCTAAGGGCAGAAATGAAAGCTGAATTAGCAGAACTTAAAAATGCTATCAATGAGATCCAATCTAATCTAGATAATCTAACAGCTAGGGTAAGGAAGGCAGAAGAACGAATTAGTGACCTAGAAGACCAATTAATAGATAAAAAGGGAAAAGAGGAGGCCAGGGAAAAACAACTCAGAATCCATGAAAATAGAATCAGAGAAATAAGTGACACCATGAAACATTCCAATGTCAGAATAATTGGAATCCCTGAGTGGGTGGAGAGAGAGAAAGGACTAGAAGATATATTTGAGCAAATCGTAGCTGAGA
>NC_138370.1:168561994-168583801 GCF_054177405.1 Leptonychotes weddellii | reverse complement strand
GGAGGAGATTATGCTAAGTGAAATAAGTCAAGCAGAGAAAGTCAATTATCATATGGTTTCACTTATTTGTGGAACATAAGGAATAGCATGGAGGACATTAGGAGAAGGAAGGGAAAAATGAAGGGGGGGGAAATCGGAGGGAGAGATGAACCATGAGAGACTATGGACTCTGAGAAACAAACAGGGTTTTAGAGGGGAGGGGGGAGGGGGGATTGGTTAGCCCGGTGATGTGTATTAAGGAGGGCACATACTGCATGGAGCACTGGGTGTTATATGAAAACAATGAATCATCGATCACTGCATCAAAAACTGGTGATGTATTGTATGGTGACTAACATAACATAATAAAATAAAATAAAATAAAAACAGAACAGGCACTGGTATCACATCATGTTTATGTAGAAGAGAGAGAAGGAAAAAGAACAGCTAACAGTCATTTCACATATCCTACATCCCACATGCTTTATATTTATTATTTAACCATGAAAAACACCCTCTAATAGAAGAATCCCTTCTACCAACTTCTACAGAATAGGAAACCAATGTTTAGTGAACTTAAGGGACTTGATCAAAGTCATATAATTGTATAGAATAGAGACAAAAGCAAGTTTTTCCTGGCTTGAGCATTCATGCCATTAAGTTGCTTATGACCGAGAATGCAATCCAAATGTAGAGCTTTCATGAAATGTCCTAAGAAGATAAACCAGCCATATATACGAAAGTGTTCCATAGCATAGTGTCAATCATCCATAAATATTGAGTAAAACTAATGCAAAGTCATACTCAGATGAGATTATTTTAAGAGTGTGTCCAGGAAAGTTTAGATTCGCTGAGATTTGAGCCTGCTCATTTACAGATATGATTAATTTGTAAACGGCATCATTACAGTATGAATATTATAGTACGGAATACTATAATGTTTAGCTGTGAAAGCTACTATCATGCTGTTTTATTAATGCATTTATTTCAAAAGATACTCTTCCAAGCTCGTTGCCTTTAAGTCTAAATAATCCTAATTAAATATGATTCTTGACAGATTTATGCACAAAGCTGGTCCCTCTTGGATTCACTCAGATATACATTCACCCAGTGCTTACTGAATACCTCCCAGGTTTTAGAATGAAGATGCTAAAGCTTGTTTTCCAGAAATTTACAGTCTCATGGGAGAAAAACACAATCGTGAAATAGCAGAGCAAGTGCTATGATACAGATTCTGTGCGAGGCATGGGATCAGGAAAGGGGCACATACATCACTAGGGAGAGGCCTCATAGAAATGGTGACACCAAGCAAACAAGCCTCTGAAGGGGAAGGAGGAGACAGCAAGGTGGACAGGCTAAGTGGGGTGTCACGGGTCAAGACAAAAATGTGTTCAAAGGCTCAGGAAAGTGACAGAACATGTGGGGTCTTATCTAGTTTAGTGGAGAGTGGCAGGAGATGAAACTGGACAAGTAAACAGGAGACAGACCAAGAGGGTGAGCTTCGAATGCCTTGGGGTCCACTAAACACGTTAAAATTTGCTTTCTTTTTTCTACATTTTAGAGATTACATATTTAAGCTTTGCTTTTTCTTTCAAAGCACTGTCTTGCTACTCACTTTACGACCATTTGGGCTCCTTCTGACATGGGTCATTACCAGGGACTCAGATCTTTACTTGCTCGATCCTCCGTCGCATGGTTTTGCAAGAGAGGGTCTCCAGTCCCTCTCACAGAATAGACACGACGATGAAGGTTGGAGACCCTACTTTTCTCCTAAATCCTTCATAATAAAGACCTTTCATCAAATGCTAAAGAAATGCCAGCGTTCAGAAAGTACTTGGTGACTTCTTGAGGGTAGCGAGATGCTATATACAAAGTACCATGGCAGATGGCTAAGGGGCATCGAAAACAGCATCCTTCTTGAGAAACACTAGAACACCAGGTCATCACCACCTCACACAGTCCTATCGGAAGCCAAGAATTAAGACTGGACACATTGTCAGGATCATTTCAGATCCTAGAATCCTGCTTCTCTGATGATATTGTTAATAAAAATAGCACCTTTTTGTGAGACTTGCACAGTTTTCAGAGCTCGCTCACCTCTGACCTCCTCAGAGCAGCTGATGGGTGAGGCAGAACTCGTAGGGTCAAGGGTGCTCCCACCCAGACCTCGTGGTAAGATGACATTTTAAATGGACATAGGAGATACCAAACAACACATGATCCAACTCTCTGTGTTTGATACTGAAGGATGGTTTCATAGAGAGCAGAGCTGGCCTCCACATTTCTACACTTAAAATTTAGGAATATTCCAAGGATATCCTATTATTCTTGTATAATCTATCATTTGTATTTGTTTATAAAAACACTTAAAGCTATTTAGATTTTTAGCTTGTTTCTACCATGGAGAAAGATGCTTTAAATTTTGCCATTTTCCCCAATATACCTTAAATTTTCCTTTTATTTTCACTAAACTTAGCTTTTTATAAATGCAAGCAGTATTCCATAATTAATGTGATATCACTCTTAACAAAGAGAATGTGTTTCAGAGACATATTCATTTGAGAGAAACATAATAATCAGAGATAGAAACTTGGAGGAACTTTCCAGAAAACAATAGATAAAACCAGGAATTAGAAATCATACAATGTGTGTGAGCTAGGGGAAGAGAAGAGGGCAGGACTTAGGTAAAGGTATCCTTTCCCAAAGTGAATTCTGTGGAACCAACTCTGCTACCTGTTTCTCAGAAGAAAATTGAGCTCTTATGGTCAAATAAGTTGAATATATCACTTCTGAGGGTATGCATATTAGCCTAATAAAGTCTCTGAGAAGTCCTGCAGTAGAGAAATTTGCAAAACTTTACTTGATTCAGAGTTTTGCTAAATTTTTTTTAGCACAGATACTTATTTTTCCCATATATAGCTCTGCACTTGGGTTCCATAAAATATACTTTGAGAAATGCTGCTTTGAAGTTAAGGAAAATGAGAGAGGCTGACCTACATTTTTGGCAGAAAAGGAGACCTACCAACACTCTTATCAAATACAAAAAGGTATTTTGCAATGTCCTTCTCAGAAGGTCTTTTAAAAATAAGCATGGTGAGATATTTGGGGAGAGGTGTACTGACTCCTGCAACTCACCTTGAAATGTATTAAAAATAAGTTGAAATGATGGATGGACAGAGGGATAGATAGTGACAAAGTAAGCATAATAAAATGTTAATTGTAGAATCTAGGTGGTAGGTACATTCGTTATTCACTGCAATTCTTTTTTTTTTTTTTTTACTTTTCTGAAGGTTTGAAAAATTTTGAGATCAAATGTTGAGAAGAAAAAGAATACATATCCAATATGTATCAACACCTGCACGAAGTATGGCTTAGAAGGAGGTAGGAAGATTTGTTGAGTTTTCAACTTCCCACTATGGTTCCCATCTATTGGCCACATACCAAGGACTATACAGGACAGTTTACATGCACGTATTATCTCATTTAATATTCAAAGCAAATGAAAAGGAAGTTTGGGGATCTCCATTTTAACGATGAGACAAGTAAGACCTCATGGGTAACTAAGACTCGTGACAAAATTCACTCTGGTTAAGCCATGTTTTTCATGCCCCGTGTATGAGGTGCCCAAATTATCATTCCCCTTTTCCTTCTTCCCATCTCCTTGTTCACTCAGGAAAACAGAGCAATGCTGGGGGGAATTTCCGCCTCCCTCCAGGCTCTTATCCCTCCCTACTCTTCAGCCTTATGCTATAGTTAAGTTATTTTATAGATCAGTGGCGAGAAGCAGAAAAGTAGAGGTGAGCTATCTACCCTAGAAAGAGTCAAGATTTACTGCAAGGGGGGTGCAAAAAACAGGGAGAAGAGGCAAAGATATGAGGCCATGGGGTACATGTGTGGATCGTGGTAGAGGGCAGGGAGATGAGGGAGGAAGAGAAAAAGATTTCAGGGCAGTTTGGGGAGGTAGATGAGAGCAAGAGAAATGAAAGGGAGGGATTTCAAAACATGCTGTGATGAGATTCTCTTTAATATTCTTTGAGAGGCGTGGAATAGATTGTGGTTACTTTTATGTCTTTGTTTTCTAGATTGTATTTTTTGACTATGATATTTCGTACCAAAAAAAAGATTTATTTATCTATTTGAGAGAGAGAGAGAGTATGAGTGGGAGGGCCAGAGGGAGAGAGAGAGAAAGACTCTCAAGAAGACTCCACACCCAGCACAGAGCCAGCGCAGGGCTTGGTCTCATGACCCTGAGATCACAACCTGAGCTGAAATGAAGAGTCAGAGGCTTAACCAACTGCACCACCCAGGCACCCCATATGTGATATTTCTTTTAAAAAATGTGTATAGGAAGGAGATCGTTGTTGCTGTATTAACCTCAGAGGAGGCATACCTCACATTGACCTATTACATCAGTGATACGTGACTTCATCACGTGGTGGGGAATTGCAGGATTGGATCCTGGGAGGGATGAGGTTGGCAAAGTGCAGGCAACAATATGGGACAGACATCCTCCTTCTCTTCTTATAACTTGTGAACTCAGGTAAGTTAGCTAACCACTCAATGCCATCATGCCAGTCAAATGGCCTTAATTGTGGAGATCTTTGGCTAATCTTTCCTGGTGTTCCTAAAGTCAACATAAATGCCAGCTTACTGAAGTGTTACTTGAAATAGGTAACTAAAACCTCTAGTACCGGGGAGAGAGGCCTGACTTTGGCCACCAAACAAGATCGGTCTTGGGCTTGCTTTCTGGATCCTTCAGCCCTGTAGCCCCCCAAAACTGAAAGACTTTTAGTCTTTAGCCCAGCCATTGAAAGCCCATGATTTTAGGTCTTTATATTGTGCCAGGAATTTAGAACTGTATGCTTAATATTGTCCTTCCTTAAACTATCCACTTCCATCTGAAGCAACTGCCCACTCACGTGGTCTTAGAATTTCTTAGTCCAGGGTGCCTGGGTGGCTCAGTCAGTTAAGCATCTGCCTTTGGCATGATCCCAAGGTCCTGGAATCGAGTCCCGCATCAGGCTCCCTGCTTAGCGGGAAGTCTGCTTCTCTCTCTCCCTCTCTCTCTGTCAAATAAATAAATAAAATCTTTAAAAAAAAAAAAAAAAGAATTTCTTAGTCCAGGTTCTATGGCACTGCTGACCTCATCTTCACTGGTTGCTGTATTACCAGTGACCATGTGTGATAACTGGATCAATTGTTTTGCCACTGGTCCGGTCAGCAGAATCCCAGCCCTGGACCTGGATTATCACTCTCCATGACCCTAACCAGGCCAAATAAGCAAACCTCATTTCATCCATTTCCAAGAGCCTACTGCTACAACCATGCCACCTCTGGTCCTGATGAATGCAACATCAGAGTTCTTTACCACAAACAATTATGCTGGATAATCTAAGCAGAAACCAAATTTATCAAAAGCGTATGGGTTGATAGTGGGAAGGCTGTGCCTGTGTGGGTAAGAGGTACAATGGGAAATCTCTGTACCTTCTGCTCAATTTTCCTATGAACCTAAAACTGCTCTAAAAAAGGTAGTCTAAAAAAAAAAAAAAGCACCTTGGATAACAGAGGCTTTCTAGAGAAGTCAGGGAACCAGACTTGGAGGCTACACAAGAAAAATGCAAGCCTCAGTACTGCTCCCCAAGTTGCCATTGCCTCTGAATGGACACTGGATGCTGCTCCCAGAAACTTTACTACGCCACCTCCGTAAGCCAGTCGTAGTTGTTGTGAGTGTCACTGTCTCTCCTAATGGCCAGAAGGGAGTTAAATATGGTCCCTGATTTTGAAGGCCATTAGCTTCCCATTCAAAGTCAGGGGACAGTTCTGAATGAGGGAGCCTAAGTCATTTGTTGTCTTAGAATGGTTTCCCCAGAAGTAGACTCTGAGCTAAAGATTAGTATGCAAGTGATGTATTTAAAAAGAGCTTAATAATATATGTTCTAATATGAGAAAATACAGTATATGATATAATAATAAAATAATCTCATACAGATTTAATTCTTGCATTTGGGAGTCAGTAGAGTGGAGTAGAAAACTGCAATTAGAACATCTTCAGTTTAGATGTGACAATAACTGGCTATATTTAAGTAGGGTAGCCAGAAAGAAAAAAAAAAGAAAGAAAGAAAAAAATGCAGAACACCAGTTAAAGTTGTACTTCAGATAAATAACAAGTTATTTCGTAGTGTTAAGTATATTCCAAATATTGCATGGGACATATATGTCCTAAAAGTTGTTCATCGTTTATCAGACATTTAAATTTAACGGGGCTTTCTGTAGTTCGTTTGCTAAATCTGGCAACCCTGTATTTGAGTCACTTAACTTCTCTGATCTGATTTCCTGTCTGCGAAATGGTCTCCTCTCCCGTTCGACCACAGGAGACTCTCAGTGAACAGCTGTGACTTCAGATTTTCTAGGGCAGTTTACTCCTAATGCGGCAGAATAGGAGACAGGATATCTTGAAAACTCAAGAGGTAAGGTGTTTTTATATTTTCTTCCTTTTGTGAAACCTGATCCAGACAAATTGTTCCTTTATCAGATGGAAGCCCGTAAGACGTGAGCCGCATTGTCTGCGTTTCAGCTGACTGCTTCCCCAGCTGGTCAGCACACATTATTCCCTGGGCTCAGCCAGGCTCCCGGCTTGCAGCAAGCAGCTGATAGCGAGATTGGGCTGCTTGGTCCCTACATTCTTCCCAACGGCATCTCCTCCCCTTGCCTCTTCTGTTCATGATGTTAAAAAAAAAAAAAAAAGTCACAACCACCACTTTATTGAGCAGCTGTTTCTCTGGGACTAATCTCTCGCTATGGGGAAACCCACAAAAAGTGAGGCTGAGATGATGTTGCACATAATAACCACAGAACTCTGATTTTTTCGGTCAAAGAATAATTTGTTAGGCTGATTAGTTTTCAAATGTTTGGGTTCTATCATTTCTAGGGATCTTTGGAAGAAAGGAGGAAGCAATATTATGTGCTTGGTCTGTGATCTTGAAATCCAATTCCTCACAGCGAAGCTTGTGAAATGCTTTCTGCAGACTCTCACTTAGTCATCCTGGTAACTGGAGGCAGGGAGCAGTACAGTGTGCACCTGCCCCCAAAGCAGCCTTGATTCACAGCAGCCTGGAGCTGACCCGTCAAGGTCGAGTGGCCGCCTTTGGCAGAGCTGGGAGCAGAGCCTGCCTCTCCTGTCTTGTGAGTGGCCTTTCCCCACTGCTCACTGCTGACCCCAGGGATACAAGACATTGAGCGAAGTCTGTGTCTCCATGTTCTGATCTGTTCTGGTCTTGGTCTGGGTCTTTCCCCCAGGACTCCTACGTGTTATGGTGAGGGCCTGGGCTCGGTGTAAAAACATGGCTCAGATGTCCCAAGGAAGTTAAACTCAAGCTCTTGGAAGGAGCCTTGCACAGGAGTTAGTAACTTACTGTGGGTGTTGACTCCTAAATTCTATTTTCATCTGTCCATGTGTCAATGAATTATTGAGCCATGTCTCAATTTGGATCACCCAGAATCGACCCAAAGACAAGGATATGCATGAAAAGGACCACTTGGCTCTCCTGTTAGGGGGCGCACAATTGACTGACAGCCCCAGACTCTGCCCTTCTGGATCCACCTCCTCATCAGTGGGGAAACCACACATCTCATGGGCTAGTGACTGAACACGGTGGGGTTCTACACAGTCCCTTTGCTGTGTGACATGGGATTCTTCAACTGACTGACTTTCACTCAAGGACTCTCCATCTGCATGGTCAGAACCTTCTCAGAACTGCACGACAGGCCAGGAATCTTCCTAGCCAGACCTCCTTCCTCCCTCCTCTTCCCAGGGGGGCTCTGTATCTTTGTCTGAAGATTCCCCCTGCCTACTCTGCTCCTCCTCTTTTTCCAGTACAGCATCTCCCCCTCAGTAACGTCCTTGTTCATTTGAACGCATCTTCACATTTCCTCCTTGGAGGAGGAGGACCTCAGCACGGAGGCCGTCCCAGGAAGCGCGGAGACTGACAGGGGAGGAGAGGCAGGGAAGAGGGGAGGACAGTAGAGGGTGTTGACACAGCTACCACTGTGGGCAACTGGAGGAGGCTCAGCCCTGCCCAGAACCTTCCAGAAACCTTCGTGCAGCTCACTTCAGAATTAGATCTCCAAGGGACAAGAAGCCTAGAATTGTATTCACAGCTCTCCCCTCCCTGAGTGGGGGTCCCTCCAGGGACATTAACTGTCTTGCAGTTAGTACTTCCAGATGCCTGTGTTGCTTCTCAGGGGTGACTCTGGGACTGGGCCAAGCAATCTAATTTCAGAGCCCAAGTTCTTAATCACTAAACTATGCTCCTTAAACTTGTTACATTTGAAAGCTTGAGTTTCCCATCCAAGTACTAACCAGGCCCGACCCTGCTTAGCTTCCGAGATCATTGAAACCAACATGGTATCCATCAGTTACTTTTTTTCTCTGCCCATATTAGGAACAATTTGGCAATAAACCTCTTTCTTACTAAAATGTTCCATATTGGTAGGTGGAAAATCTATCCAGGTAGCTGTTAGAAGGCCCAGCTACTTGCCAGCTGTGTGAGCTTGGGTGGAAGACTTAACCTCTCTGTGCTTCAATTTCTTTATCGATCAAAAGCAGATGGTAGTCACAGAATTATTTTGAGGACTTTTGGCACCCATGTATGTGAAGGAGTTTTAGAAACTGTAAAGTGCTATCCAAATGGAATGGATTATGTTTCTTGAATAACCTCAGACTTTCTCACTACTTCCCTGCTCTGCTCTGTTTCTGAAACAAATGCATACATTGTCTTGTCTGGCCTTCCCCTGCTCCCACCCCTGCTGTGTTATAGGAGACCTCCTCTGATTACAAAACTGGTTTCACAATCTCTACAGTACAGGATGTTTCGTTCTAGTCCAGCATAGCTTAGATAACACAGCTTTAAGAGTTTGCAATTCATCCTTCATTGATCAATGTTCTTGACTGTTACACGCTTGCCTGAACCCTGTTGTAACGCCAGAGGCTTAAGAACAATGAATGGTTTCATGTCTCTCTCATGTCACTTAGGCAGCTATTTCTTAACCCCCTCTTCCTAAGGAGGTCCCTAAATCCTACTTCGTCATTCCCCTCCTTGAGACTCTGCTGAAAGTGAAGACCTCTCTCCTTAGGAAAAAATAAAAGTGAAAACATATCAGCCTGTACACACACACAGACACACACACACACAGACACACACACACACACATCAGGTACAATTTTGCGGGGATTTACAGCCCCCCTGAAACCCACAGACTGCAGCTCTGCGGTAAAATGTCTGGTCTCTTCTGTGAGCTGGATGGAGTTTTTAAACAATGGTTGTATGTGAAGTGTCTAACAGTGATGCTCATCCACAGCAAGTGCTCAGTAAATATGGGAAGAAACACACATTTTCCAGAAACAGTACAAAGACCCGGAAAATGTTCAGAGAGAGAGAGAGACAGAGGCTGGGCAGCTTAAAACAGAGGTTCTACAAGAATGAGGTTTGTTTTCGACACTGGAAGAGGTTGGTGTTGGTTCTCCCTCTGCTGGCCCATGGTTAACACACACTCTTTGTTTTGATTCCAGTTGAGTGTTGGTGTGGTCCTGGGAGAAGCTCACAGAGACAAAGGTGGGAGGTGAGGAGTTAGGGGGCTCATGGGTTAGTTCTGAGACAGGGAACATACCGGAAAAGCTAAGGACAAGGTAGGCAATGTGTCTGTCCCTTTGTTTCTCTGCCTTTGCTTATAAGTAGTAACTTTGCACTTGCGGAGTAAACCCTTCCTGGGCATCGGCTATATGCAGAGGCGTCTTGATACAACCTGAAGAAGGCACAGCCAGACCCACGAGTGCGGGGGCTCATCATCAAAGGTTTGCCTTTACTTTCTGACTTACAGTTTCAGTTGAACTCAGAGGGCACAGGTTTACACTGCATGGGGGAATGGTGAAGAGCAAGGGCTTTGAGCTTCTGACTCAGCCCTGCCCTTACTAGTGGAATGATTGCTCCACTGGAGATTGAGCAGTCTGCGCCTCAGGTGCTCATCTATAAAATGGGGCTTAATCGTAGTTCCTACCTCATAGCATTGTTATGAGGATTAAATAGTATGTTGGATGTGTACTGGAAGATCTAGCAATAAAAAGAACTTAATAAGTGGTAGCTATTAGCATTATTTTTATTCTAATATAAGAATAGTATTTTATAGCTTTGTAATAGAGCTTGAAGTAGAGGCAGAGGCTCATAGGGGAAGAGAGGAAAAAATGAAACAAGAAGAAACCAGAGAGGGAGACAAACCACAAGAGACTCTTAATCTCAGGAAACAAACCGAGGGTGCTGGAGTGGGGGGGGGGTGGGAGGGATGGGGTGGCTGGGTGATGGACATTGGGGAGGGTATGTGCTATGGTGAGCGCTGTGAATTGTGTAAGACTGATGAATCACAGACCTGTACCCCTGAAACAAATACATTATATGTTAATTAAAAAAAAAAAAAGAATAGTATTTTAGGGACTCCTGGGTGGCTCAGTCAGTTAAGCGTCTGACTCTTGATCTTGGCTCAGGTCATGATCTCAGGGTTGTGAGATCGAGCCCTCCACTGAGCTCTGTGTGGAGTGTGGAGCCTGCTTAAGATTCTCTCTCTCCCTCTCCCTCTGCATGCCCCCCCGCTTGTGCTCTCTCTCTTAAAAAAAATAGTATTTTAAAAGTCTTTATTTTTTAAAAGATTTTATTTATTTATGAGAGAGAGAGCACAAGCAGGGGGAGCGGCAGAAGGAGGGAGAAGCAGGCTCCCTGCTGAGCAAGGAGCCCAATGCAGGACTCAATCCCTGGACCCTGGGATCATGACCTGAGCCAAAGGCAGATGTTTAACCAACTGAGCCACCCAGGCCTCCCAGAAGTCTTCATTATTTTTAAAATTCCACAATAATACTTGTTATGTGAGGTCAAACCACTTGAAATTGTTAGTATTCAGTCAGTTTTGACTTACAAAGTTAGCAAATGTTCATATGGTTCAGCCTAACAGAAGAACTGGAAAACTCAGATTGAAAAACAGAAATTGGGCGACTGGGTGGCTCAGTTGGTTAAGCGACTGCCTTCGGCTCAGGTCATGATCCTGGAGTCCTGGGATTGAGTCCCACATTGGGCTCCCTGCTCGGCAGGGGGTCTGCTTCTCCCTCTGACCCTCTTCCCTCTCGTGCTCTCTGTCTCTCATTCTCTCTCTCTCTCTCAAATAAATAAATAAAATCTTAAAAAAAAGAAAAGAAAAACAGAAATTATTCATAGCACCACTATCCAGAGATACACACTTGGGTGTATCCTTCGGTCCTCTTGTACATATGTAAATAAATAATGCTGATTGCAAGTAGAGGTACAATCCTGATAAGAGCAGGTTTTTAAAAGCTCATTCTGACTAGTGAAGGGTCAAAGTGTCTCCAGGGGGCACCACAGTAATGGGCGGAGCGTGTAAGCAGTGGCGGGGTTGGGGGGAGTTGGGGGGGGCACTGCTAACATCCACTCCACAGGAGGGAGACTCCCGGCTGCTCTGTTTCTGTAGGAGTCTCCCAAAGCAGTGGCCAGGTTGTCCGCCTGACCCTCCACTTGTCCCCTCCCAAGGGCAGAGTGCTGACTCAGCAGGTACCCTTGGCCCTGGCCAGTGAGGGATGTGGCCTTGACGAGTGATTTCATCAGCTCCTTAAGATGAGATGAATTGTTGCTTTGACTTTATAATTTCCCAACCACTTTGGCTAACCAGGGTTTCTGCTAGAGCACAACTACTTACTAGAGTAAAACTGTGGTAGACTTAAACCCACCATCTCCTTTTATTGTGCCAAGCTTTTTGCCAGTATCAACAACTCCTCACTATTTTTAGAATGGGGACATAGCTGTCTGGCTGTGCACAGCCTAGCAGGGTTTAGCAATGCATATCGAGAGTTCCTGAAGTATACTGCTGCTTCTGCTCAGGGAGCAGAGGGAGCAGATCCAGAAGGGTCTGCTCTCTGTCTTCTGGCCCTGGGCTGATGAAACTCTCACCCACCAGTGTAGATGCAAGTTAACAACTGTGCTGTCATTTCCCATAGACACTCACTTGGTTCTCACCACCCCAAGCTGATGAGAGTGAGCACCCTGCACAAGAGCCCTGGATCACCACATCAAAAACTAATGATGTATTGTATGGTGACTAACATAACATAATTAAAAAAAAAAAAAGAGCCCTGAGCCCTAATTCTGATCCTGCTGCTCACTGAGACCGTGACATGGAGCAAGTCATTCACCCTCCCTGGCCTGCGGTTTTCCAAATGAAAAACGGAGGGCTTTGAGTTGGGTAATCTCTAAGTTTCCTTCTATTATAATTTTCAAGATCTCTCTATACCTAATGGGAATCCTTCCTCTTCCTGTTCAGTGAGTCTATGAACTAGGAAGTGATAAGGATCCAAAGGTCCAAGGAAGAATCAGAAACTATGGGAGTTTATTTTGTTCTTTAAGAACACTATTGAGAGAATGAAGTGGCAAACAAGATTGCAATGCATATATCTGACAAAGGACATATACCCAACATATATAAAGAACTCCTACAAATCAATGAGCAAAAAGACAAGCCAACAGAAAAAAAAATATTTTAACTAAAAGGGATTTACAAATAGTTGATACATTTATGGAAAGGTACTTAACTTTATTAGTCCTCAAGGAAATACAAATTAAAACCACAAAGAGATACTCCTACACACACACCAGAATAGCTGACGTTAAAGACACCAAGGAATTCAAGAGTTGAAGAGGTTGTGGAGCAACTGAGATTCCATACACTACAGAGAGGAGTATAAAGTGGTACAACATTTTGGAAAATTATCTGGCATTATCTATGAAAGCTGAACATATATATAATTTATGACCCAGTGATTTCCTTCCTTAGGAGTAGACTCAACAGAATGCATATATGTTTCTCTCAAAAGACTTGTGCAAGAAAGCAGTACTTTCCAAAGGAGCCTAAAACTGGAAGCCACCCAAATTTCCATCAAATGAAGAATGGATAAATAAATGTGGTATATTTATACAATGGAAATTCTAAACTGCAATGAGAATGAATACACTACTGCTAAACATAACTTGAATGAATTTCAAAATGTAATGTTGAGCAAAAGAAACCAAAAACAAAAGAATACACACTGTATTATTTCATTTACCTAAATAGGCAAAACTAACCTCTGTTACTAGAGTCAGGGTGGTGGTTTCCCTTGGGGGTAGGTAATGACTGGAAAGGGATACAAGGAGCTTCTGAGACACTGGTAATGTTCTGTTTCTTAATCTGAGGATTAATTACAGAGATGTGTTCAGTTTATGAAAGTTCAGAGAGCTATGCACTTACAATATGTATCATTTTGTGGGTGTGTATGATACACTGACAAAAAGTTTTTAAGTAAAAAAATAAAAGTTATACATTTCATTATATTTTTGGAATCTTTCCCTAACACCACCACCAGAGACTTTTTTTAAAAACTATTCTAGCTTCTGTTGGTCATCCTCTTTCCCAAACTTACTCAGTGCCATATAATTCAGCATTCAATAATGTGCTCTTTTTTTGCATGGTTCTCTGATTATTTCACCTGCTTTGATCTTGACCTGCCAACTGCATTATGAATTCTAGAACATGGAAGTTATGCTTTTTACTTTCGGACTCAGGCAGAAAGTAAAGAATATCGAACTTGCCAATCCATTTCTCAGACGCCATTATTGATGGGCCAATATTCCCATGCCATACCACTGTCCTCAACCCTGGCTTTTTCTATACTTCTCCAGTGTTTATAAACCTGTCAGTTTAGCCTACCTCTGAACTTCCCATTTGTAATATGTGCATAATAACCTGCCCCTTTTTCTCTGGATCACTCTGGCTTCACTGCTTCAATTCTGCACAAATTCAGCAGCTGATCCATACTGGATACTGTGAGATGCCCCAGGCATGTTGAGATCATGAGACTGAGTCTCCAGCGCCAAGAGCTCCATGGATGGCTAGGGAAGACAGACTCAGAAATGGAGAACATCTTGATTCATTAAATATATGGAAGTAAAGAGGACAGGTACCCAACCTAGCCACAGGTGACTCAGAGAAGACTTCTAGAGGAGGGAGTCATCTTAGAATTGAGTCCTGAAGAATGAGTAGAATGTGTCCAGGTGAAGAGGGTAGAAAGTCCTTTCAGGGAGAAGAAACAGTGAGTAAGATCACAGAATCATGAAACAGCAGAGTGTGTATTTGAGTGTGCAAGTGCATGCATGTGTGTATGTGTATGTGAGGAGTGGGGGATGTGGGGTGGGGTTTTTACAGCCAGTTATGAGTATCTCTGGATTCTAAATGGAGGGTCAGGGAAGGCAAAAAGTTAGCAGTGACAGGATATGAAGTTGAAGAGTTAGGTAGGAGCTAATTAAGGGGCTTTAAATGTTAAGCTGAAATGCTCTGACCTCATAATGTACAACAGGGGTTAACATACTGTAGCTGGGAGCCAAATCTGACTTTCTGCTTATTTTGTAAATAAAATTTTATTGGCACACAGCCACATCCATTCCTTTATGTATTGTCTTTGTGTGTGGTGTAAGAGAATGGTCGAGTTTCATTCTTCTGTATATAGCTGTCCAGTTTTCCCGGCACCATTTATTGAAGAGACTGTCTTTTTTCCATTGGACATTCTTTCCTGCTTTGTTGGAGATCAGTTGACCATAGAGTTGAGGGTCCATATCTGGGCTCTCTCTTCTGTTCCATTGGTCTATGCGTCTGTTACTGTCTACGGCCACTATTGCACACCAATGGCAAAGTTGAACAGTTGCTACAGAGACCATACAGCTCAGGCCTTGATGACCCCAGTGTAGAAGATGATGAGCCACGAAGGGATTCTAAGCAGAGAGAGAGTAGAGATGACTCACTATGTGTGATAGGAAGGTCACCCCAACAGAGCCTTGGTCCATGCTGTGGAATGGAGACAACTTAATTTGTTTAAATGCTGCAGAAGCATCATCGAAGACCTTCTTGAATCTGGTACTGTATTTCCTGAGCACAGGACTCTACTGAGGTCTTCTGCATACCTGTGACAAATGACAGACGCAAGGTACATGATCATGCATGCAATTCCGTTGACATGGAATCCACCACTCTTGGGCTACTGGTAGTTTGCCAACAAGTAGGTTTAGGTCAGGAAACTGAAAGCACTACACCTTTTTCTCCTTTTGAGTTCAGAAACCAATCATTGGAAAATCCTAGCAGTCAAATAAATAGAAATGGAAATACTATCTTTATTGTTAGTACCCTTGAGTTAGACAAACTTATTACCTCACAGACCCTGGCCGGGCTGACCAACTACAGGGCTCTCCCTATGAAGACTTGTTCCTGAATATTTGCTTCTGCAAAGAAGCAGTAACAGAGAAAAACAGAAAGAGACAGACTGTGCTCCTTCTCCAAGCACACCAGTCAGATAAGTCACTGCTCCCTCCTTGGAGGGGGGAATGTGGTGAGAAACTAGGAATGACACTCTAACAGAGCTCCCTCCATGTGGAAGCATGAAGGCAGAGGGAAAATGCTGTTCCGTCACCAACACTCTGGTGTTATTCTTCCACTGAAGAACTATGTCTTTTAGTGATGTGCTGATGTTAGACTCTCATAGGATTATCTCTTCTGGGGCATTGGGTCAGACTATGCCTTGAGGTCCTTGCTGTCACTAGTCCTGGGAAGATGCAGATACTGACAAGAGAAACAGGGCCAGGCACAAGTCTCAGAGTAGGCAAGGATTGGTTTGGCCCATAGCCAAGTGCAATGGTGCTGGAGTGTTTGTGGAGGTCAGGGCACCAGACATGAAAGGAAGTGACCTGAGAAGAGACCCTAGGGAAACATTGAGCCAGTTGGGAAGAGTTAGAAGTTATAACCTCTCCTCACCCTCCATGCACAGCCCTTCCACTATCTCTGAAACTTCAGTGCAATCCTATTCCACCACCTAATCCTAGTTGTTTGTCTTGTGACTCAGGTGGAGTAGCAAAAGGAAGAATATTGCCAAATTCCTCTGAGGCTACAATGGTAGAAAGAGTAATACCTACTAGCAACCACTGTTTCCAGAAGACAGGCCATCCCATCAGCCATTAGAAGCAAAGAAAGCAGCATGATGGGGCAACAGGAATCTAGGAGCAGAAGAACCCAGGACTCATGTCTCTGAGCATGCAAGTCACCCTGCACTGCTCAGATAGAGCCAGGGACACTTTGAGAAAAGCTACTTCCCAGGAATCACATCAGTGGGACTCAAACTGTCATAATGTGGGCATGAAGGTAAATGAGGTGTTATTTTGAAGTCACAGGCAACACATGCAAAACAGCTCATTTGCCAGCTCAGAATAAGCAATAACTTCTCAACAAACAAGTCCTCTTGTCATTTTTATCTTTGTATTATCACTATCATTACATCTTGGCTTTCATTTCCCTGGGGTGACTGATGGATAGGTCACTGTGGCTTCAGAGCTAGTTGGGGATCCGCAGCCAGGCAGTTGACAAGGATTTGTGGAGAGGGAGCATTCCAGGTTGTGCTTTAAGGACAGTAGGGATTTGACTTTGTAGAGAAAAAGCAGGAGCTCTACAAAATGTGGGTCAAGGCCACCAGAAGCGGGGCTGTCTTGGGGGAGGCTTGGCAACAGCTACTGCGTGCAAAGGCTCTGGGGACCCGGGATTCAGGAGAGGAGGAAGAGAAGCAGGAAGTTTATACAAGGTGATTTTGTAGAAGATCAAACCTGACATATTTGTAGGACCTGTATAAAAAATGCAAAACAGTCATCTCTTTTAAGAACCATCTTTGAAATTGCAATAAATTTTCCCTGACAGACATTCAGTCAAGTCCAGCATGTAATCTCCTGCTGTCGAGAAGAGTAATACCAGGTGGTATATGTTCTCTACTATGAAAAATAAATAAATAAATAAATAAATAAATAAATAAATAAATAAATCAGAGGTTGCTGGCCTGGGAAGATGGAAGTTAATTTGCCAAAGCTGTTTTTCAAGGCTCTGCTTGTTCACCTTGTGGAATCTCCTTTTTATTAGTCTTGTGAAAAATGAATCCCTTTAGGGAGGCCCTTTTTGGCCAGTTCTTTTTAGCAAAGTATCTCCCACAAAGTAGGAGTGAGAGGATCTGGAATTACATGCACTGGGGCTTCAACGCTCACTTCACCAGTTATTATTAGCTATGTGATCTTGAGCAAGTTGCTTTCCAAATCCAAGCCTCCATCACCTCACCTGGAAAGAGGAGTCGGAGTGGTACCCATCTTACAAGCCTTGCTATGAGGAACAGGTGAAATAAGGCATGTTAAGTGTTTACACTACAAGTTGGCATTCAGTACGTGCTCAATAAATGTGAGCTACTATTGTCGTCGTCATCACCATCATCATCTTCTTCTTCTTCATTGTTATGGTTATTCTCTGCCATCTCCAAGTGCATCATTTTTATCCCCAGGGTGTCTTCCAACTTCAATGTCAGAGCCTTAAGGAGCTAAAGTCATGTTTTGGGGTTCATTGTGGAGAGTTAATCTGAGATGGAGAAACCAAATGGGCTTTAATCAGCTTTTCCCCCTCTGCTATTTTATCCTGAGCAGTTCTGCTGGGTGTGTATGTGTGTGTGTGGTGTGTCCCCCTCATTTTATTTTAAAAAGTCTATTCTAATTCAACAAATATCCATGGAGAGCTACTATGGACAAAAATATCCCAAATATCTACCAATTTTTTTAGAGAAGGAGAGAGAGAGGGAGAGAGGAGGGAAGGAGAGAGCGAGAGAATCTCAAGCAGGCTCCACACCCAGTGTAGAGTCAGACACAAGGCTCTATCTCACAACACTGAGATCATGTCCTGAGCCAAAATCAAGAATCGGACTCTTAACCAACTGAGCCACCCAGATGTCCCCCAAATATCTACCAATTTTAAAGATACAATCATCTTTTTAGTCTGCATATCTTCTTCCATCAGCTGCTCATTTATCTGGTCATCTTCACAGCCAAACTCCACAAAAAAAAAATACCTTTCAGTTGCAGTCATCTCTTATCCCTGCTCCTTTTCTTTAGCCTTGTGATCAGGCTTGTTTTCCCACCATCACTGAAACAAGCCCTCATCAAACCCAGCAGCGACCTCTGTGTTGTTAAATTCACTGGCCATATCTCCCTCCTGTGGCATTTGACTTCACAGCAGCATTCAGTGGACCTGACCCTCACTTGGTATAAAACACTGGTTTCTTCTGGGGTCCATGTGCTCCAGCTCTTCCTACCATAGAATTAGCTGTGTCTTTTCAGTGTTTCTTTGCTGATTTCTTCCCAATCACTTGAAATGCTCCAGGGCATTTCCAAAGCCCCTTTCCCTTCTCTATCTATACTCTCCCTAAATGAGCTCATCTGGTCCAATGGTTGTACAACTTTGAACTCCAAATTTCATCTAAATATTTAACTTCTCCTGATACACACATTAACTCCTATTAAATGTCATCTCTTCTTGGGTATATTTTGTTCTTTAGTATGCCAAAGGAGAAATTTAACCATGTCACACCCTTATTTAAAATCCACCAAAGGTCTTCAAGATTTGGCCCCACCTCACTCTCCAAGCCTCATCTCTCAACATATTCAGACCCTTCTTACCCCTAATACTCACCCTATGCCCTATGACCAAGGGAATACCTCCAAAAGATTGAGCTATTTTAAAACTTCCTGCACATTTTTCTCATGTGTTTCCCTTTTCATAGTATATAGTTTTTCCCCCTTCTTTATCAATATCCTACTGATTCATAAAGACACAACTTAGGCATTATTTGGCCATCTAGCCAGCCTCAAATGCCCCTCCTTCAACTCCCATGGTATCTTGGTTACTTACCTATATTTTGGTTTCTTTTTACCTATCCATCTTACTCAGTTTAGGCTGATATAACTGATACCACAAACCAAGCGCTTTAAACAACAGACATTTATTTGTCAGAGTTCTGGAGGCTGGAAGTTCAAGATCCAGTGTCTGATGAGAACCCTCTTCCTGGTTAGCAGTCTGCCATGATCTTGCTGTGTCTTCACATGGTTGAGAGAGAGAAGAGAAGTAAGCTCTTTCATATTTCTTCTTATAAGGGCACTAATCCCATCAGGAAGAGCTCCACCATCATGACCTAATTATATCCCAAAGGCTCCATCTCCAAATATCATCACATTGGGAATTAGGGCTTCAACATATGAATGGGAGGGAGGAGGACACAAACATTCAGTCCGTAGTACTATCTGTTTCCCTTTCCAGGATGTAGCATCTCAAGAGTAAGGTCTGTGTCCTTCAAGCACATAAGTCCCACCACCTGGCATAGTGTCTTCAAACAACAGCATCTGTATCAGTAACAACAGTTAGCATTTACTGAGAGCTTAAAATGTATCAGGCATTGAACTAAGTGTTCAGAGGAATGCTACTGTTAGGGAGAAAGTTTCTTCCTCATTCTTGGTATTTCCTTCCATATGGAGGGAACTACTAGGATAGTACTTCTATCCTTCCCTCCCCAGGGAAAACAGAGTGATTCTTCTGATTGGAGTGTTTAGAAGGAAAATTTGGGCATGTGTATTTTAGCTCCATCTTTTTTGGTTTCTTATAAGAGAGCATTTGCAATGAGTTGCAATGAGCATTTATTTGCCTCTCTATGCCAAAACTGCCCCTGTAACTGGAGGGATCAGTCTTCCTCATCTTAGAGGGTCGTTCTATGAACCCTGTTTTTTCTTGATTTTCCAATATCATCTTTGTCAGTTTTTTTTTAAGTCATATATTGGCGTCTGTCTAATGATTCATAATTATTTCTCATTTGGTTCAGAGCCCAGCTTGGGGAAATGGAGGCTATTTACTGGGGACTCACTCAAAAAATCCAACAGTTATGAAGTCTTCAATATTATTATGCCACAAATAGGTTCTCAATAAACGTTGGTTGAATTCAAAGAAAATCTAGTCTAATATATGGATGAGTCAAGACAGGATAGGTTATGCTTTGGCAACAAATTAACTATATGAAGTCATACACACACTAGTTCATTTCTTGCTCATGGCACATGTCTGATACAGTTGGTGGGAGACTTTTCCCCAGAGATTTTCAAGAACCCAATCTTATGGAATCACCATCGTGTTATGATTATGTCATCTTAGCATGTGACTTCAGGCCCTCTCAGCCACAACAACAACAAAAAAGAGTGTTTGGATACCGTTTCTACCTGGCAGTGACATTTTCATTCACAACCAAGTCATATGGCTGTGTTCTAACTACAAGGAAGACTGGCAAGTATAGCAGAGCACACAGGATACATAGCAAGCCTGACTGTGCCCCAGGGCACTTGACTGTCATGGAGCACAGTGTTTGGAGAGATGGAACTCTCGACTAGACTTGACGGTGAATAGAACTGCACATTGTGTGCAATGAGGCTGACAGGCAGATCAGAAATGATGCACAGTAACGGTCAGGCAGGTGGAACTGGAGGCTCCCTGACTCGCTTCTCAAGCTAAAAGCTCGGCTTCCTTATATTTATAAAATGAAGAAAATATTTCCTGCTTCATAGGGTGTTATGAAGATTAAACCAGATAAAATAAAGAGTGCCAAGCACAGTGCCCCCAAATTACTCCTCAGAACAAAGGAAGCCCTATTTTCAAGGGCTTACAAGTTCTCTCATATTACAGGAGTCCTTCTCGTTCCTTTATTTGGAACAAAGCAGAACTATTTGTCAAGATACATTAGCCTGCCATGTACTCAATTAATGCTGATTTTCAAAGTGATGGAAATCACCTGACAGCACTGGATTTTTAAAAGGAAGAAAAGGAATTTGACAGACTTAGTCATTATTTCCGGGCAGGAGGTATGATTTTCCAGATGGAAGCACAAGTTAACCCTATTAAAGATGACTTTAAAAACACATTTGAATAAAAAGAAAGACCAATGCATGCTATAACATGGATGAATCTTGAAGACATTATCTAAGTGAATGAAGCTAGTCACAAAGAAACATATTGTATAACTACATGTATATGAAAAGTCCAAAATATGTGAATCCAGAGGGAGAAAGCAGATTGTTGTTTGTCTAGGGCTGGGGCCTTGGGGAGGATTGTAAAGTGATGGCTACTGGGTATGGAGCTTCCTTTTGGTGTGAGGAAAATGTGCTAAAGTTGATTGTGGTCACGGTTTCACAACCCTGTGAATATACTAAAACCATTGAACGGTGAACTTTAAATGGATGAATTCTATAGTATGCAAACTGTATCTCAATAAAGTTGTTATAAAAAAAACTTCATAAGTTGTTACCATGTAAATATCACACATGACGAATGAAAGGAAACCTATGCAAATGGGTATTGTTTGCTTGGAACAAATTTTTTTTTTTAAAGATTTTTGTTTATTTATTTGACAGAGAGAGACACAGCGAGAGAGGGAACACGAGCAGGGGGAGTGGGAGAGGGAGAAGCAGGCTTCCTGCGGAGCAGGGAGCCCGATGCGGGGCTCAATCCCAGGACCCTGGGATCATGACCTGAGCCGAAGGCAGACGCTTAACCGGCTGAGCCACCCAGGCGCCCGCTTGGAACAAAATTTACAATGACAGCATCATGGATCCAAAAAGCTTTGAGTCCCCAATAACTGAGATGGGAATGGAGTCAAAGTGCTCTGGACATCTTTCTTATATGACTCCCAAAGTGGATCTAGACATGACCAAAAATCAACCTCAAAGAAGCGTGTGGAGGGTTGAATAGAGTTGTTTCATGAAATGTGATAGTAGAAAAAAATTGTAACCAATATATCATTTTATATGATATTGTTTATATTATCTAATATTATGTATATATAATGTGTAATATGTGTGTGTGTGT
>NC_138370.1:168516576-168561494 GCF_054177405.1 Leptonychotes weddellii | reverse complement strand
GCAAACAACGAATCATGGATCACTACATCAAAAACCAATGATGTAATGTATGGTGATTAACATAACATAATAAAATAAAACTAAAAAAAAAAGAAAGAACATTACAGAGTGATGGGAATAGTCTGTATCTGGAACACAGTAGTACTTACCTAGCTATACACATTTGTCAAAACTCATTCAACTATACACTTATAAAGAGTGAGTTTTTATTGTATGAAATTACACCTCAATAAATTGGATTTTAAAAAAAAGTAGCTGTTATGACCCAGTGGACTTTAAGGCAAGAAATGTTCCTAAAACAGAAGCAGGATATTTCATGAGATAAAAGTTTCATTTCACCAGGAAGATGTAGTATTTGTAGGCAATATGTAGCTAACAATATGGCCTCAAGACATCTAAAGCATAATAACGAAAAGAGCTATACAGAATAATATGCAAGCCCACCATCAAAAAGGTAGACATTAATACAACTCTCTCAGTAATTGATAGAACAAGTAGGCAGAAACAGTACAAATATAAAAGATTTGACATCGTGGTGAACACATTCAGCTTAATTTTCTTACGTAGAACACTGCTTCTAACAACTGGAAGTGTATACATGTGGAGTATTTACTAATATTTTAAAAGAAGGCAAGTCTAAAAAATTTTCAAAGATTGAAATCATACAAAATATATTCTGACCTAGCAGAATTAAGTTGGGAATTTACAGTGAAAAGATAGCTGGAAATCAACCTTATATTTGGAAATTTTAAAATGTTCTTCTGAACAACTCATAAGTAAAAGAAGAAATAAAAATAAAAATTTTAAATATCTTCAAGGGAATGATAATAAAAATATAATATAGTGACATTTCTAGAACGGAGAGAAGTTGTGATTAGAAGGTAATTTTTGGTCTATTAGAAAAAGATAACAGGTTAAAAATCAGTGATCTCAGCATCAACCTCAAGAAGTTCTTTTTTTAAAAAGTCAATTAAATCCAAAGAAGGGAATAACAAAGATAAGAGCGGAAATCAATCAAATAGAAAACAAGCATACAACAGAAAGAATCAACAATGTCCTAAGACTAATAAAACTGATAAACCTGGCAAGAATGGTCAGACAAGGGCGCCTGGGTGGCTCAGTTGGTTGAGCGACTGCCTTCAGCTCAGGTCATGATCCTGGAGTCCCGGGATCGAGTCCCGCATCGGGCTCCCTGCTCGGCGGGGGGTCTGCTTCTCCCTCTCCCGCTCCCCCCTCTTGTGCTCTTTCTCTCTCTCACTCTCTCAAATAAGTAAATAAAATCTTTAAAAAAAAAAAAAGAATGGTCAGACAAAAAAAGAGAAGGTTAAATAAGCAGCAAAGTAAATGAAAAAGGGACAAAAGTAGAAAATTCTGGAAAAAAAATGTAACATCACTGTTTACCTGGGGTTGAAGATACTACTGCCCAGCAAGGGGCTCAGGGAAAGGTTCCACATCTTGTTTGTTGTCATACTTTCCTGGGTCCACTCATTTGTCAAAGTTCATTGAATTACACACTTAAAAGTCATTCACCTTATAGTCTATGAATTACACCCAATAATGTCTACTTTAAGGAAAAAGAGTAACCGTTAGAAAGGAAGGGGAGACCTGCCATTATTCAAAGATCTGATTGCAAATGGAGAGAAACCAGAGGAACTACGCATAGGCTATGGAATTCATAAATTTATACAGCAAGATTGCTGGATTCATGGTCAACGTAAAAAAATCGGTTGTATTTCTAATTACCAACAACAATCAGAAAATGAAATGCAATTGAAGATACTGTTTACATAACATTACTGTGTATTCCATGGCAGCACTGTCAATAGAATTTACACACTGTAAAATATCTATTGAATACTGATATTAGTTTCTAAGTAGAACTATGATGGATTGTTGTAATCACGGGCGGGAACTGTGTTGAGCTGGGAAAGGCCCCACATCCAGGAACTGGAAGTAAGAGAAGGATGATTAAAACAGATCAATAAGCGATGATATAAGTGGGTTATTTAGAGACGTAGAGGTAGATACAGAATAGTGACTTTATTCTTGAACTATGGTCATGCGTAGTTTTGACAAAAATAAAATAGCTTTCAAATGAGAACGTGCACTTTGGAATCAGACAGCCCTGAGTCTACAATCTGTCTCCTGCATTTCTAGCCGTGTAACCTTGGAATCATATAACTTCCCCAAGGCTTCGATTTTTTTTCATCTGTAAAATGAGAATAATAATATCTACTTCGTAGGGTTGTCATGGAGATTAAAGTAGGTAAAAGTACACTCATGGGCAACAAAATGCTTAAAACCAAAACTGATTGTCGCCCCCTCCAAAAAAAATTGGTCACAGCCAATTCTTCCTTCCAAGAGGCAGACAGGGAAAAGTGGGGACACGGAGAAACACAGCTTAGATCCGCGGCAGGCAAGGTCTCTATCCAGGACAGCTCCTTCTAGAGAGCTGCAGAACTCCCTGTGTACAGAATGGGATGTGAGCCTTTTCATTTGAATCCCAAAGACAGCCTGTCTCTGCTGACATTTGGGTTCAAACAAGAGCTGAGCCAGAAAGAATTACACTGAATTTTCTTCAAACATCATGTTTATTTTCTGAGCCCACCTGGTGAGAGGTGGGGTGGCTTGGGTCCAGGTTCCGTCAAGTGTCTCACTGATGGGATGTGAGCCTCCAGTCAGAACAATATCTCCAGAAATAAACTAAGAGGAGGGAAGGTCAATTTTCTTAGAGGGAACTGAGGGTCAAAGCCAAGAAAGCTGGGTTTAAAAAGGAAATTCGACCCGAGGGCAAGAAACACAGGCCCCAGGCTGGAGCTAGGAGCTGTGTTATCTCCATCACCCACCATAGTTTCCTGCTTCTATAGATCCATTCCTCAGCCTGGTATTCCTTCCTTCTCCAAAACCCATCTTACAAATTGATTGGTTCTGCTGTTTCTTTTCTTTTTTTTTTTTTTAATTTTTTTATTTTGAGAGAGAGAGAGCATGCAGAGGAAGGAAAGAGGGGCAGAGGGGGAAAGAGAATCTTAAGCAGTCTCCATGCTCAGTGTGAAGCCCTACATAGGGCTCAGTCTCATGACCCTGAGATCATGACCTGACCCGAAATCGAGAACCGGAGCCTTAACTGAACCGGAGGCTTAACTACCCAGGGACCCATTTCTGCTGTTTTTTTAAATGACTTTGTATCCATTGGCTTAACATTTGCATGCCACATTTTTCCAGTTGCATACTAACGTGATATTTGTCAGGGAAGTTAAAATGAACAGAAAATATTCTTTGTGACCAGTCTAATATACTCTTCCAGATTATCTCTGCCTTTTCATTGTCTTTAAACTACTTTAAACTTTAAACTACTTTACTACTCTGTGAATTACAGAAAATTGATACTGCAAATTAGTCTTATCCAGAGGAATGCAAATGAATCATGTCCAGTGGAATGCAATTGATTATTGCCCTGTGGATCATAACCGGTTTTCATCTGTCAAGAAAATTTATTTCAGCAGCTCTGACTGCCTCACAATAGACAGTTCAGAATGTTTGTTGGTTGAATGAATGACATTGAAGCTTAAAACATAAGCCATAGGAACTCACCAATTAAAGTTTATAACTCTTACAGGTAAGATGGGATTGGTAGAGTTCCATGCATCTTTCCGCTGCTAAGGAACATTGTCCACGATGCCTCCAGGTCCTTCCACCTCCTCCGTCAACTGCCCACTACTGCTCTCTGCTCTGCAGTCTGCCATGAGAACACTCTCGCTTACTGCTTCTTTTTCTCCAGTCTTTGAGAGACCTTGCCTTGATGAGATCTTTGATCCCCCATGTTGATCAAAAACAGCAGGCAATCTGGAAGGAAAGCTGCAGAGTTACAACAGGGATACCTCGCTGTAAGATACTACACAACAATTACAGAGAGAGAAAGATTCAGAGACAGAGATAGGGAGGAGGCAGACTGATGTAGAGCATATCTAAGATGTGCAAAGTTTAAAAAAAAGATCAATTGCAGGAGCGCCTGGGTGACCAGTTGGTTAAGAGTCTGCCTTCAGACAAACTGAGGGTTGCTGGAGTGGTGGGGGGTGGGAGGGATGGGGTGGCTGGGTGATAGACATTGGGGAGGGTATGTGCTATGGTGAGCACTGTGAATTGTGTAAGACTGTTGAATCACAGAACTGTACCCCTGAAACATATAATACATTATATGTTAAAAAAAAAAAAGAAGAAGAAGAAGATAGCAGGAAGGGAAGAATGAAGGGGGGGAAATCAGAGGGGGAGATGAACCATGAGAGACTATGGACTCTGAGAAACAAACTGAGGGTTCTAGAGGGGAGGGGGTGGGGGGATGGGTTAGCCTGGTGATGGGTATTAAAGAGGACACGTTCTGCATGGAGCACTGGGTGTTATACGCAAATAATGAATCATGGAACACTACATCAAAAACTAATGATGTAATGTATGGTGATTAACATAACATAATTAAAAAAAAGAAAGAGTCTGCTTTCGGCTCAGGTCATGATCCTGGGGTTCTGGGATCAAGCCCCACATTGGGCTCCCTGCTTACTGGGGACTCTGCTTCTCTCTCTCTCCCTCTGCCCCTCCCCTCCCCTCATGCTCTCTCTCTCTTGCTTTCTATCTCAAATAAATAAATAAAATCTTAAAAAAAAATCAGTTGCAGAACAACATGTTAGTACCATCTATTTTTACTAAAACAAACAGACACACACACACACACACACACACACACACACTGGTATATTCATTAAATAAAATGAGCATAATATGCCGAACCTCTGAGAAAAGGTTGGAATTACGGAAAATATTTTCTTTATAGGCCATGTGTTTCTGTAATGTTTCAATTGTATTTACAATAGTCACATATTACAGTTGTAGTAATAAAAATAAGAACTATAAAAGATATAAAAGAAAATAAGAAAGCAGCTGATTCTGCAAATAAGAGCCCCCCAGATGCAGACCCAGGGCAGTTTTCCTGAGCACATGATGTAGCAAACATTAGCCTTTATTGTAGATTATTATTCTCAATCAGAACCAAGTGTGAACAGAGATGGGGTCAGCACATTACCTTCAAACACAAAACACAGCAAAATTTTCCTCATAATGGCTTTCACAGTACTTTCCAATAGAAATACACCTGGAGAAAAATGGACAAAGTCCATCAATCAGAAGTTTTCACTATTTGATGGATTGTTCATAGCTTAGAGGGAACATAACACCGGGAATAATGCATCAGATAAGTCTTCTTAATCACTTATGAATCTTGAATATTTTATAATTTTATATAAATATTAATGATTAATGAGCTTGCTTTTCAAAGCTTTTGTTAAGCATCCAATGGGTGCCTGGCATTCTACTTTATTTCACATGCCCACTTAATCAATGTTGATTAATCTTATTTAATAGATATTCTTTTCTCTTTCACTAGATGAGAAAACAGAGGTTCAGAGTGGTTAGGAAACTTGCCAAAAGACCAGTGACAGAGGTGACCTCATTACCAGCCACAGTGACATCAGGTAAAATGGGAAATGTATGTATAAATGAAATACAATGTTCCAGCCAGAAGAACCACAGTGAACACAAGTCTCTCTTTGCATGGAGGACTCACCTTGGACAACTGGCCCAGAGTTTCCCGACAGTTTGGATCTGACATTTCCCTACACATTTTGGGAATAGGGTTTCCAAAAAAAATTCAGAGGGTCCCCAACGTCCACGCATGGACTCCCTAGGAAACATTCTGAGAAATATCTTAGGTCCCTAGGAGCTCTGAGCCCATTCCAATCATTATAAACTCATGAAGAGTAATATTTGAGCAGAGATGACCTGCTCCAAAATAGTGAAAAAAAGGTGCCTCATGGTACTGACTTAACTGAAATAGTCCTCATTTGATATATTCTAGCCATTTGACCCTGAAAATTCATACTTCTGGATTTGAAAGATGTGGTCAGCACACTGATAGTTTAATCTCAATACCCCAGTGATGGAGGTGCCTGCCCACTGGCATGTTTTTTTTACCTTAGAACTTAACAAACCTCCGGAGCTGTGGAGCTCTGGCTATATTTCCATATTGCCACCAGGGGGCAGCAAAGTGCAAATAACGTCTCTAACTGCACTGGAGCTCCAAAGCTGGGCCCGGTTTGGGAGGACAATGTGGTTCTCATTCCGCCTGTGTTTCTCAGGTTTAAAATAATGGTAATGTAATCATTTTAGTCCTGCTCTGGAAACTGTCAGAACTGATTCATTTCAGATGAAAATATACTGCCTATTTACATCTGCATCCAAATCAGTTTTTTCGGGATTCAGGTTCTGCTCATTAAGGCATTTGCTCATCTAACCTGTTACTCAGAACCTACTGTCCACCAGGCGCTGCCCTGGGACCGGAGCCGTCTGTTATGGAAGTGGACCTTGGACAACCTCACCACCTTCCCGGGGTGGCGTTCCCTGCCACGTTCCCTTCTTTTTCAGTTTCTCTGAAGCATATTCTCATTTTATCTCATTTTTGTTTGTCTACCCTGCTCCTCACGAGCTGAAATTTTATTTGTTCTGTTTATTGGTGGACCCCCAGCTCTTAGTACAGTGCCCCCACATAGCGAGGGTTCAAAAATATATGTAGAATGAAACAATATAAAGCTATTGACGCATGCTGCAGTGGAGGTAGGCGCATACAGCTTTGTCTGAACTAGAGATGGTTAAATTCCTCCCTCACATGATGCTCCAATTTCCATCCCCACCAGCAGTGGGTGAGAGTGAGACCCCAAAGGAATAATATTTGATATGAGCATTCCAAGGAACTTGGGACATCACCTGTTCTCTCCTTCCACAAGAGAGAGACTTGAGGTCAAAGTGGAGGAGAGTTTGCCCAAGACTACACTGGTCTTCAGTGGTTGAGTCAGGTTCTAGGTGGGCACTCTTCACCCCGGCCTGCCTTCTGCCTACCTGACTTCTTCTTTTTCCTTAAACATCACCTCCCAGTATAACAAACTGCATATGTGAACAACCCGATCTGCAAAATACGTATTTGGTAATTGGAAGAGACAAGATTCGGGCATCTGCTTCCTGGATCCCCAAACCTGCACTCTTGGAGGCACCTCTGACCAGCCTCTCAGCATGAGACCCAGTACTTACCTCCTAGTGCCTACACTGCTCTAGGTCCTTCAGAAATATCCAGTCACTCGTTCCTCAACAATCCTGTGTGTGTGCTGCTATTATCCCCTTCTTTCTGATGAGAAAATATAATTATGGCATCTGCTTTGCCGACATGGCACTTAGCATGGATTCGGGATCATTCTAAGGGCTCCGTGGTTTAGCTCATCTAGTTCCCTTAACGGCCTTTGCGGTAAGTACCGATGTCGTTCCCTGTTACTGATGTGGACGCTGAGGTCCAAGCCGCTCTGCTGGGAAGTGGCGAAGCCGCCCTGTTGCACTGCTGTGCTCTGCTTCCTTGCGGAATGGTAGAGGCTCAGGACCGTGGAGAGCACTGACATCATCTGAAGCCACTTCTGTGAATGGCTTGTTTTGTTTTTGTTTTTGTTTTTGTTTTTTTCACAATATTAATCTACAGGTTTGGGCCAGAAAAGCCTTTTGTTAGAAAGTCACAGGTCTGAAACTCAGCAGAAAAGAAGAGGTCGTTAGCACGTAAAAGCTGCCCAGGCTGCAAACAGTATTTCCTCCCCGGGTCTATTCTCCTCTAATTTGGTGTCATCTGCCAAGATCTTCCTGGGATGCTGCAGCTGCTCATACAAGCTCTTGAAGGGATTGCATTCACTGGCCAAGGGCTGGGCTGGGCTTTCTGTGTCCACCCTTCAATCTGGGCATCCAGGTGCTGGCTCTGCCGTGGGCATGGGGGACTCCCCAGAGCTTGGCCACTCCAGTCTAAACTGGACAGTGAACTGAAGTCACCTCATAGAGACTTGGAAGTGGTGTTTGTGGGAACAGAGTTGGTTCACTCTGTTATGCTGTCAAACTAATCTGGGCTCCAAGCCCCTTTGAAAGTCATCAGGAGAACACAGTCTAAAACGATGGACAGGAAGTCGATCTTTTGCTGGCTGGAGGTGTTCCTGTTGATGGAACTTTTACATCTGGTATGACATAAATGAGCAGAAAAGGTTTGGCTTACTCATGCTATCCTTAGTTGGTCTCTGTATGTCTGGCTGGAGTTCTGACCTCTGGAATTGGAACATACTGATCAATCTCAGAGCCTCTTTGTGGTGCATAAAACAAGGTGACCAACGAAGGCTTTGGAGTCCAATGGACTGGGAATGCTCCACCACACACTAGGGATGTGAATCTGGGCGAGTAACTTTGCCTTTCTGAGCTTCAGTGTCCTCTCTGTAGAATGGGGGTCACAACAAAGCCTTTTTCATGGGGTTGTTGTCAATATCAGGAACTTAATGTATACGTTCAATAAATGGGCACATGGGGTCAGAAAGCAACAAAGGAGCAGGTCTGAGCCTGGCTCCACCTTCTTCTAGCTAGGCAGCCTCAGACACATCACTTCCCCATTCACGGGCTTGAATTTAGCCTGTGTGAAGGAGGACATTGAAACACCATCCTCTCTTGGGGCTCTGAGCACTCTGCAGTGGTGTTCCCCAAAGATGACCACTCTGTCCCCCACAGCCTGCACTGATTTTCTAGAGTTCCCAGGGGATCACAGGGAGACCATGGGGGTCTCCGCTGCCAATCTCCAGAAGGAAAACAGTAATTATTGAACATCTCTTAGGTACCAGCCTCTGATTCAGATGCTGCTCCTTCATTCTCCCACTTGAACCTCTCAATAACGCTTGATGCGGACAGCAGTATCACAAAAAAGAGTTCACAAAAGAGGAAACAGGCTTAGACAGTTCACACAATCCTCCCAAAGTCACACTAATGGAGAGCGGCACAATCTACACTTCTACTCGTGTCCACCTGTGTCCCAAGCCCCACGGCCCCTAGATGATCTCAAGACATTGGAAAAATGAAAATTCTCCTTCTCTAAAGGACAGGAACCTCTATAAAAAACTGAAAACAGGTATTCTTACTGATAATAGTCACTTTTCCAACTCCATTGTGAATGCTCAAATGGGAAGCCAATAAAAAGGGTATTTCCCAGCCTTTTATGATGGATTAATTTACAAGTTAATTTAGCCATATTGGTTTTGCAGAGTAATAAATTATTTAGGAAAAAACCCCATGGTAAGCAATTCAAAATAGTCTTGGAATTCTCCCCAAATACAATGGGTTTGAGGTTTCCCATATTTTAGTTATTTACTTGTTTATGTGTTTATGTGGGGGGTGGTCCCATATTTTGGCAGATCAAGCCAGCTATAATATTACTGGTCCGGTCACTATGCATGGCAGAAGAAAAGGCAGATATTGATCACAGCAAAAAAACCACAGAGGACAAAATGAACCAGTTTTTTCCTTGGTTTCTCCTCTATTATATTTTCAATGATATTTCTTAAAGAAATGACCAAAAACAACTAGGAAACAACTTAATGTTTCTCTCATTTCACCTGCCCTGGGCAGCATCTGATGGGATGAAGAGAATGGAACCATTGAAATGCACATGGCTGTTGGCTAATCAGGCAAAGCATTTCCTATCTCAAGGTTTGGATAGAATGTAGCTGGCCTGCGGCACAGCTCAGAAACTTATCTGTTCTTTCCTAATTGTTAAGTTCCTCTCTTAAAATCCTCCTCCAAGGGAAAACTTTAATTTAGAAAGGTCATAAGTTGGAGCCTCTGCCAAAAACAAAACAGGCTGGGAGAACTGACAATAATTTTGCCACAGTAATAATTGGTCACCACGGCTGATGGGGATAGCTTCTTTTTTTCCCCCTTCCTAAGATGCTATTTTTCTGTTTGGGTCATTTTGATTGTAGCAGCATGTACCAGATTATTAGACATCAAAGCTAATCTGTTTCCTTCACTGAAAGAAGCTCCCTCAATCTTGAACACGCACACACACACACACACACCTCATTGGAAAGATATTTAGGGGAAATATTTCTGCCTAAACATATACTTCTTGGTAGAATTCTGTTTTAGAATTGGTCAGATTTCTCCTATGAGAAGCACCAGCCTGGACACTCAGGGAGGCTGGTTTGGAACCTCAAAATCTGGGGCAAGTAGATGTATTGTATTAGTCAAGGGAGACAGCTGCTGTAACAGACAGCCCCCAGATCTCAGTGGCTTGACACGATTAAGATTTACTTCCTGTTCAAGTCATATTCCCTGAAAATCAGCAGGTAGGGGCTCCCTGTTCCATTCGAGAACCTGCTCCTTCATCCAGTGACTCTGCTATCATTTAGGGACTCAAACTCCTTCATTTATGGGCTCCAATATCCCTGAGGGCTTTAGAATCTGCCACTGGATACCCTGCCTCCAGACAGCAAACAAAAGGAGAGAGCAGAAGTGAGTGTGAGAAATTTTAGGGACCAGGCCTTTTAGTGGCCCACATCTCTGGCGCCCACATTCCGCTGGTTGCTACTGGTTAGTCCCATCTAACTGCAAAGGAGTCTGGGAAATGCAGTCTGGCTCTGTGCCCGAGAGAAAACGGGAAATAGGAGTTGACAAACCCCTAGCAGTTTCCTTGTGACCAAATGTGTTGAGCAACTACTGTGACATCCAGAGCATGTGGCAGTTTCTCAAGACAGGTTTATTATGGTTTTTTGTTTAGAGGATATTTAGATTTTCTAAGTACTTTACTCGAAAATTATTGCCCTTTCATATAGGGGTTAAAGAAATGTGAGTTTGGGATGAAGTAAAGGTCAGGAGGACGATAAGGCTGAAAGAGAGAGATCTATTGGTCACATAACTTGGAGATTTTGTTAAGACTTGCTATCTAGGTGGCATCTCAAGGGCCCTGTTGGGGATGCCATTTCCTGAAGCACATACAGGCAGTTAGAATGCAAACTTCACAGATGGCAATTATCAAAGGCCGGTTCCGGAGAAGCCAAAGCCACTCCTGGTTCCAAGGAGAAAATATGGAGCCAGGAACAGAAAATTTAGTCAAAAGGGGTTAAGAGCCAGGAAAATATGGACTCAAAATAGGATGGAAGGCAGGGACAGGAGAAGCCAAGAAATTCTGCCACAAACATTTATTTCCTCCGTTCTCTGAATGTCCATTGAGGACTTCCAATGTGCCAGTTTCCATATTGGAGAATACGACAGTGAGGAAAACTCAGTCCCTGCCTCCAGGGAATCCAAGATTCACTTTGAGTGGATGCTGGCCTCATGGAGCATGGGTGGGCTTGTCTGCCCTAAAGCCCAGAGTCCTGGGAGAAGCAGGGCTCTTCCTGAAGAGATCTGACAAAAAGGCAGCTTTAACAGCTACCAAGATGGCTTCACACACTCAAAACCAAAGACCCTCCTCCTGATGTCATTTCCATCCTCCCAAGAAATTCTAAAGTCACTTCCCCCCAGCCAGCCCACCCCATGGAAATGTTGAGTCAAGAAATTTTAGAGCTGAAAGGGGTCTTATAAATGACTCAATCTGGCCTTTCTGTTTTTCTGCAGAGGAAAGGAAATCCGTGACCTGTCTGATCCCTGTGGACGGTATGGAGACAAGCCCCTCAGACTCACTGTCACACCCAGGTCACGCAGTCGGCCCCATTCCCTTGATGTGTGATCTATGTGGCATGGAAATGATCTACTGAACTCCTACTCATAAGACCCACACACTTTCCTAAGGACTGGCCTTTCTATCTCTGATGTCTTTTCCTTGAAACATGTCCCTGCGCTTCACTCAGGTTTCCCATGGTCACGGTTCTGGGGCTCTATGGAATGCGTATGATCTTTCCTCCATTTTAGTTTCTCAAACAACTACTGCATCTGTTAGCGTCTCCACAAGACGGAGGCAGCACACCTGGATGAAGGCATTGGGAAAAGTTTGGTAAAAGACCTATTTCCAAAGGCTTGGCTGGAGTAAAATGAGACAAATGTGCAGTGCGTTAACCAGAGCTCGCCACAGAGGGGAGACATTACCACCTCTATCACCAAAGGGGCAGGGCCAGAGAGTGGTTACCTCCAGGACAGAGCCAAAGACTAAAGCTGTGGCTTTGGGTAGAAGGGTTTGACCAACAGTCTTGGAGCTGCCTGGGAAGGAACAGAGGGAGGAAAACAGACCTCCCTCTTCTCCTGCCTGCGCCTCCCAATGGAGAACCTGATCAGATGTCAGAGGTCAAGGGAACCTATGGATGAAGTCGATGAATGTCAGCTTCCCAGCTCCAGAACAGAGTGAAGAAGAGTGGGGTGGGTGTGCAGGGGCAAATGTGGTGTACCTATCCCTCCCCTCATTGCCAGGCACTCCACTATCACTGAATGCAGAGGAGCTGAGAAAACGGTCTTGGTCCTTGACTTCACAGAATTTACGGGCCAGTCAGGGAGAGAGAAAATAAACAAGTCCATGCACTAATGAACTTTGCTAAGTGTACAAAGGGAAGAGTAGACTGCACTTCCAAAGGTCTTTCTGTGGATTTAACATTTAAGCTGAGGCCCAAATAATGAGAAGGAGCCAGTTGGGTAATCAGTGAGAGTGTGAACAAAGGTCTTTGACACATGGCAGCTCCTCAGATATTTGATTCCTTAGACTTAATTTGAATTTCTATGAAATATATAGGTTTTATTTCCATCACATGGAAAGAATAGTGGCCGGGGAGTCAGGAGGTCTGTTTCACCAGACCTGCCTCTGGCCTTCATTGTCCAAAGACTTTGCCTTGGACCCCAGGTCTCTCTTTGCCTCCATATTTTATCTATAAAATAAAGATGTTGGCTTGTTGGCCTCCAGAGTCCCTTTCAGTTCTAAAATCCAGCGTTCGTCATGCATTTTATTCATCTTTTTAAAGATGTTTTTCAACACTTTTCAAATTCTATTTTCTGCTAAGCGAATGCCCAAGAGCAAGTTAAATTTTCTTTAGATCTTCAGATGAATGGCAGTTGAATGAGACCTGTGCTGAACACAAGCTGAACTCTGTGCACAGTTCTACGGGAATTAAATAATATTCTTTGGTATTTGGCCAAAGGAAAAACACAAAGTCATAAAACTAAGGAAAGAGGCTCTGGCTATGGGCTTTGGTTTTTAGGAAGTATATTTTATAGGATCAGAGAGTATCTAGGTCATCTCTCTGACCCTCCCCCCTTGCCTTCCAAAGCTCAGTTCCTCCTACGGCAACCCCACCCTGCTTACACACTCCAGGGACAAACACTGAGGAAGACCATGATTTCACTGGTCAACTCTGGCTTCACTGAATGTCCCCTTACATCAACTTGAAATCTGTCCCCAAGATGTTCCCTCAGATTCCCCATCATTCTGCTTTGGGTCCTATGGAATTGGATGCCTTTCAGAAACTTTAATTTCCTTGTTCCATCTTCCCTCCAGATTTTCAAACACTCCATTCCGTCATCCTGGAACACTGTTCTCTTCCTCTCAAAAAAACTCCCAGCTTCTCCCTCCAAAGAGGGATACTTCAGGTCTCAGCTGAAACATCTTTTCCATGAGGCAGCCCCTCTGCACTCTAAATTAATCAGATTCCTTCTTGTCATTCAAGCTGCGTGGCAGTCTCTCACAAGCTTTGTTTTATTACCTGTCTGCACCCAGGACTCACCGCTCAGGAAGAGCCCAGACCATGTTTGCCACTCTATGCTGGCACCTTGACCAATGAGGGACATCTGGATCATCTCCTCTGGAATGAGGGATTTTGAGAAGACCTGGGTTTTGCTAACAATTTTGGAGTCCCACTGACCAGAGTTAGAATGAGGAACACCTCACTACAGAGATTTAGATAAATTACCTACCACCTACACAGGGTATCTCTGGATGTCTGTCTCCCGTGGGTGAGAACACTTTAAACAGTGTGGTGAAAAACAAAGTCTCTGTTCTGGCGGAGTCTGAATTATTTTCTATTTGTCACACGTTGTAAACAATGATATATTGATGAGTCAAAAGAGCAAGTTTCTAAACCGTGTCCACGGTGAATCCTATTTCTGTAAGAAAAGGCTTATCCATATGCATACATACACAGAGAAGGTCACAGCTTTGGTGAATCTATAGTGGTGGGATATAGAAATGTTTAGAATCTCATCATAAAGTCAAAATAGTATAAATCCATCAGAACTTGAAAGAAAACTGTCAGGACTCAAAAAACTTGAAATCTAGAGGTCTAGGCAAGTGTTCATCTATGTTTGTGTTACAGCTGGGGCCCCTTGGCTACTAGTGAGCAATCCTGACCATCCTGGGGTCCATATCACTGTGTGCACTGGCCTTATGTGAGGGACTTCGGGGATCTCTTAGTCTAAATTTACTCTTGCTTTGTTTTTGTTTTCATAGACTCAAATAGTGTCAACCAAACTTTCACTAGGCAGTGACACAGAATGGGAAAACCTGTCTAAAAATCAACAACTTTGGAACAAAATGTTAGACACAGTTAAATGTTATGAAGAAGGCCTTAATATTGCCTGAAATAATATGAAGTATGAATTTTAAAGTAAGAAATGCATGAAATGGGACAAGAATTCATCAAAATATAACCAGGTAAGGATAACGAAAACCTTGAGGGAAAAAAAAATCCACCAAAACTTTGTTACAGGATGCGCATCACAAAAGTATCCTTCCACTTACGGGTTATAGATTCATGTGTTGCAAGAACACATTCCCCTCTACTTTATATTTAATTCCTATAAAAGAATCAACTTCAGAGTTTGTTTGAATCAGGTGAGTTCTTTTGGAATCCATCCCTGAAATCAAATGGAATTATACAGATAAAATCTGGAGTGATATACATTAAAATATTAAATGTGGGGCTTTGGGGGTTGAAATTATAAGTGGTTTGTATTTTCTTTATATTTATATTTTTCCTAGTTTTTAAAAATTAATATTTATTGACTCTAAATAAATAAATGGAGTGTTGCATAATCTGTTTTTAAGAAAGAATTAATGCCAGAGGCAGTAGACCGTTGAAACCAGCAGCATCTGCACCGTCTGGAATATTCCCTTCATGCCAATGTGTCATGGCTTGACATAGTACAGATGTGCCCCAGCACCTTCCTGTTGGAGGGAATCTCATCACCACCAAGAGTAGTTGGCTCCTGAGGATACGTGTTTTGATTACGTACATCATGGAATGGGGACAAGAAAAGGAGAAAGGATGGGAGGGAAAGATAACCACTCCCCAATGTCTTTGGGTTGTTTTGGAGCCTAAGAAGCTATGAACTGGTATGAGTCTTAAGTCCCAGAATATTTGAGAAGACATTTGTATTACTTCATCTAAAACAGAGGTTCCCTTTCTAAGATTTTTTTTTTTTTAATCTGAGACAAATCTGTAACTAAAGCTTCCACTTCAATGTCCATCTCTGAGGTTAGGGTCTGGATTATCCTCCTGTCTGAATTTTTAACAGGTGTCCCTGGACAGTTCTCCTATCTGTGAGACCCAATAGAACCAACTGCCAGAACATATCTAGTTCTGGAAAGGAATGTGGCCCTCTAGGAACTTTCTGGGAATGAAGAAGAAAGAGGGAGGACAGTCTTACACAATTCACAGACCTGTACCTCTGAAACAAATAATACATTATATGTTAAAAAAAAAAAAGAAGAAGAAGAAGAAGAAGAAGATAGCAGGAAGGGAAAAATGAAGGGGGGAAAATCGGAGGGGGAGACGAACCATGACAGACTCTGAGAAAATCTGAGAAACAAACTGAGGCTTCTAGAGGGGAGGGAGGTGGGGGGATGGGTTAGCCCAGTGATGAGTATTAAAGAGGACACGTTCTGCATGGAGCACTGGTGTTATATGCAAACAATGAATCATGGAACACTACATCAAAAACTAATGATGTAATGTATGGTGATTAACATAACATAATAATAATAAAAAAGAAAACAACAATATGGACCAGAAATACATAAACTGTTAGAATGCTAAAAAAAAAAAGAAAAGAAAAGAAAAAAGAAAGAAGGAGGAAAAACAAACCCTCTTAGGAGCAGATAGGTGTGTTGGGCATATTATTTTGCCTACACAACCATTTCTCAAAATATTCTTCACTCATTCTTTTTTTTTAAGATTTTTATTTAAATTCAAGTTAGTTAACATATATTGTATTATTAGTTTCAGGGGTAGAATTTAGTGATTCATCACTCAGTCTTATCACTAACTCCAGAGATGAGCAGCTGAACAGGCCAATCAGAGAGCCTGGCATAGGGATGGACATCTGAACTAGGCCAAAGCAATCAATCACTCCCCAGGTCTTTTGCTGAAATTATCTGAAAAGAGATGCCCTCTTTTCTCTGTGATCATGGTCTGAGAAGATAATACAATTCCAGAGCTGCTATGAGCCCTCTTAGCCTCCTCAAGAAGAGAGAAGCAACAGAAAAGAAATGAGAGACAGGCCTCCAAGCATCATTTGAGCACTCGGTCCAGCCCCAAGGGGCCAGGTGCACCCCTTGAACTGCCCAGTTGCTGGACACAACAACTTTCATTTTTGATGAAAGTTATTTTAGTTAACTTTGAACGGTAGAAGGGAATGCTTGCAAAGGGGACATTACTGAGCCATAGAATAGGTCTAGGAGTGAATTCTTTGAATAAAAAAGGAAAACTTCTTAGGACTCAGAATAACTCATTCTTCTAGTTGTCAGAATTCTGGGGCTATATATTTGCTACCTGGTTTGACATATGCCAGGTATCGAAGCCGTCTTGGTTTCTGGTATTAATAAGTGCCATATTTTGAGCACCCATTATGAACGAGGCATTGTATTAGGCACTATGTTTACATTATCTCTAACTTCACCATGACCTCCAAGGCTCATATTACCTTTGTTTTATAAATGGGGTAACTGAAGTGAAGCAGGGTGAAAAAACCTACCCAAAGTCTCCCCCCTGGCAAGGGACTGGCAATGCTAGCATGTGGACCCAACAGTGACTGGTCCTACTCTACATGAGTTTCCATCATGGCACATTGCCACTTGTTGGCCAGGATCCCCAGGTTATCTTCCTCTCCAAAGGCCTATAGGATCTTCACCTCCTTCTAATCAGTGTGCCTGGTCAAGGAGTGATTGATGTCAGGGTCATGGGCTGCTGATCCCCGGTCAAGCTTTGTTCAGAAATCCACCAACTTCTTCAGTTTCCCTGATATTGACCACTACCCTGTACCAAAATCTATGTGCCAAATATTTCTTAGAAACCCCTGTGTGGTCCATTTAAGTTTCTAGAACTGTTCTGATCAGCCATCACCTAAGAAGTAAGCTTCCCTAAGCACTTGTTAATGGTCTTTATTTTGATCTGTCCTCCTCAGTCCATTTAGCCCTCCCAATTCTATTCTGCTTCCCTCCTTGATACTGACTTGAATAGGTCATCTGCCAATTCCTGTGACTCTTTCTCCTTTTTTGAAGTGGGGCTTGTTCCACTCCCCCAGCACTGACTGTAGCTCCTCTTAAGCCATCCTGGGGGAACACCCTTCTCTCATTGATTCAGACCCATGGCCTTTCTACTCCAGCCCAGCCCCACAGATGGTCATTATCCTGGGCTTGCTCTTGCAGGATCCATAAGCAGCAGCCGGGCAACTGAATCTGAATTCCCATAGGAAAATGGCATGAAGAGATTGGCAGGTGTGTTAGTCTAGGTCCTCTGAGAAGCAGACAATAAGACAGGATTAAACATGCTGGTATTTTATTGGAGAAATGCCCATGTAAGAGAACAGAGAGAGAGCCAGGCAAGACTGAGAGGAGAGTCTAAATGAAGGAGAGAGGCAGACAAGGTTAGGTGGAAGTATCATAGACTGTCCACCATCAAGTCAAAAGAGGATTCAGCAAAGGCATCAGCAACTCCTTGAGATAAAGTTGCCTCTCAGAGAAGTGCCTAAATCTCAATATCGCCACCATGCTCAGCCTTCAGCAAGAGTTAGCCATGGGAGGCACAGCCTGGGCATGAACATGACAGTGGATTTCAAAGCCCACCAGGTGGGTTCTCAGTGAACTCTGCTGTCAGTGGTTGAAGGTCTGGAGGCATATTCTCACGGCCCCCAAAGCAGGAAACTCTGAACCTAATGGAAAAATTGTCATGGTGGAGTCTATTCATTTATGTAAATGGAGTGCCTACATGTATATATGTAAATATGTATATCCAAGACCAACATGTATGGAGTGTCTATATGCTAGGTGCTGTGCTAAGTGTAAAAATCAAGGCCAATTTTCTAAACTAGGCTACACAAAATATTTTTTTTGAACTGGGTGGTCATGGAAATTCTCATCAGCCTCCTGAAAAAAAAAATGTGGGTTACTCCAAAGCCACTAGGATTTGCCTCTGATTCTTTAGACTCTGTGAAAGCCAGTCCTGCTGGGGAGTCCAGAATGTGGGAAACTTCATTGTATATGTACCACAGAGTAATACAGAAAGGCAGCTTGCATTGTGATACAGTAGTTTTCCAACTTTTCCAGGTGGCTCAGGAGTTCCCTAGAAAGTGACTCATCAGCACCCCTGGGAGTCAAGAAGAAGCCTATTTGGTGGGATTCCAGACCTATCAATATCACATCAACCAGAACAGCTGTCCACTTAGTATTTCATGCCCTGGAATCATGAGTAGGATCCATTTATTTAAAAGAGCATGGCACTTACAGAATTTTAAAGTCAATTTGCAATGGAATTAGATTCTCATTCATTTCCCCTTCCCCATATCCTAACACAGTGCATCACATATAGAGAGACTTAGCAAATGTTTTGTAATAAATTAGTGTATGAACACGTGCGTGAATGAATGGAGTTAGCCCATGTAAATTCATTCTCAGAATGGCTCTTTTAAATAGATATTATTGTCCCCATTTTACTGATCACAAATTGATGTTCTCAGAGAGTACATTGACTGGTCATGGTTAAGAGATTGCTCAGTGGGAGCACTGAAATTCAAATCCAGATCATTTGAGCCCAAACCTACAGACCTTTGTACTGCATCCCTCTGCAGGAACTGTGTTCTAGGGCCTTCTTTAAAATCCCCCTTCTACCTCTGAAGTTTCTATCTATAGAGTCCAAGCCTATAACGTTTCCAGTTTATCACTGTTTCTCTCTATGGGCTATTGGCAACAACTACTCTTTATTCCCAGTTGTCCATGAGCTTAAAAAATAGTACGTACTCTGCTTATTTCTACATCCCTCAGAAGGCTTTCAAATGCTCAGAGACTATATGCTGTCACAGAGCAGATGAATTGCAGTCCTGGGACAAGAACTTCAGCTCATTGGTTCTCTTGAGAATGTGCACCATCCCCAGAATAGAATTATTAAATTGTGGGCTGCTGCTGATGATGTAAGAGACTGCTTAGTGATTAGGTGGGTTTGTCTTTTAGTTTGTTTGTTTGTTTGCTATGGTTCTTCCAGGAAATAGATCTTCTTAGTACTTGAAATTTTGGATTGTGTCTTTGATGTGAAATTTACATGGAAGGAAAACTTTAAACAACTGGACTAGCTTGGAACATTGAAAATAACTCTCCTTGGGGGCCAGATGCTGTGCCAGCTCTCCATGAAAATTATTTCATTTAATCATCCAACAGCCCTAACAGTAGTTACAATTAATATCATGGCTTTATAGACAAGGAAACTGGGTCTCAGATGGTAAGTTGGCAAAAGAAATACAGCTGGTAAGTTAGGAAATTGACCTGCAAATCTTAATGGAACACAATTAAAACACAAATGCAGGTATTAAGGGCAGGGTTCCGTTTTAATTCTGGTTATATTTTATAAATAATAAGAAACAGGGAAGTTGTATTTTTAAATTTTTCTTGGATTAATTAGATTCTGACTCTTAATAGCAATAAGGATATTAGTCAATATGTTATATCATTGGATTACAGGACAGTTTTTAAAGGTTAATCTTGGAAACCTTATTAGAGTACCTGACTTGCCAGTTTCTGAAAGCCTTTTCTCTATTAAATCCATCTCACTTGCTGACATGATAAATGATTATACTTTCATGAGCCTGAATTCCTGCACTTGTTTCAGTTCTACTAAATCCACATGATTCTTTGACATCTTTGCAAATATTCTTTAAAAATATCTGTTCATGGACTATAATAACAAAAACGTCACTCTTAAGATACACTGATGGCAGAATATCTCATCTGCAGAGTTCAATTCCTCATTAATGTCTTTTCCAAAACCAGTTATTACTAATGCTTCCTTGAGTTACTCCTAAAAGAGCTCACTATATTCTGCCTGGTGTGTTAATATATATTTACTTTAGTGTGGCCCTCCATTAGGACTTTAAAAAATTATTTAGGTAAATAGATAATTTTATTTATTTAAGCTCCATGTAGAGAAAAAAGCAAGACATCCCATTAGGGATTCCTTCAATCCAAGGTACAAGAGGGACTCCTATGGAACATAACTCCCATTAAAGATGAACATGTATTTTTGGAATTTACAAAGTACCCAAAGACAACATCTGTTAAAGAGCCAGTAGACTCAGAAATAGGATAATTCTCATCTAAACAACTCATAATAATGGAGTAATATGAAAGGGACTTTAAAATAAGGAAAGCATGTTTAAATAGTCAAGTAAAGAAATAAGGGAATAAGATAAAGCAGGACTTTTTAAATAAAATACCACGTAGATTTTAAAATGAACCAAAAAAAAAAAAGTCTAGAACTGAAGCATTACATTAGATAAAATAAAAACTCATAAATAGTGGACTAGACACAGTCAAAGAGAGAATAAGGAACCTGCAAAATAGATCTGAGGAAATCAACCAGAAAGTAGCATGAAGAGATAAGGAGATGGAAAATATGAAAGTGAAATTAAGGCTTATGAAATAGGGAAGCACAGGACTGAACAAATATCTAAGAGTTCCAGCAATCTAGAAGGGAGAGAACAAAGAGAAATACTGAAAGAAAATTAGAATATTTTCCAACCACAACAACAACAAAAAGAATTGAGTTCTCCAGCCCAAAAAAAAAAAAAAAGCATACTCTTGAGCAGCATAAATGCAAATAGACTCACTAATCACACAATCAATATTTAAATGATATAACATCAAGGAAAACTGGGAAATCTTAGATTTGTGAGACAGAATGGTCAAGTGACCTTCAAACACATCTCTTCAGAAACAACAGATAACAAAATATTCAAATCATCATGCTGAAGTGCTGAAAGGGAAGAAAAACTCCCCTAATCTAGCCTTTATTCAAGAATAGGAGTAATATTAATACATTCTCAAATTAAGATGTTCACTGAAAAACTCATAAAAGGGTATAATTCAGTGCATCAGTTATGAATGCTTTCTACTGCAGTTTTAGAAAACTTAACTAACTGTAAATGACACAAACAGGTAATCCTTCTTCTCTAAGAAGTCCAGGATTAAACAGCTATTGATTCACTTATTATTCATTTACTCAATAAATGCTTACTGGGCACCCACTTCATGTCTCCCTATGTGCCTACCATGTGAAGCTTACAATCAATGCTGACCATCCAATTTATAATTGAAACTTACTCCTAACTTTCCGTTCCCATGTCCCTTACCTTGTCTTCCTTTTTCTTTTTTTCATGGCATCGATTTCTTCCTATATTATCATTATGTCTATTGATTAGTGTCTATCTCTGTCTGCTGAATTACAATCTTGGGGACAGGGATCTTTGTCTACTTTGTTTAGTAATGAAACCCAAATTACTAGAGCAGTGCCTGGCCATAGTAAGTGCTGTGTGTGTGTGTGCACATGCACACACTATATATATATATATATGTAGTTAAGCAAATAGCATAAATAAGCTTTTGGGTAGACAGAAAATAAACAAATAATCGAGTAAAATCTGATGTGGTATCAGAAGTAGTCTTTCTGAGATTCTTTTGGTCCTTCCCTTATGCCCATCAGCTCATGGTGACAAAATGGTGTCTTCAGGCTTAGATATCAGGCTTCCATTCAAGGTAGGAAAAAAGAGGGAGTCAGTGTAGATTCTTCAAATTTCAACTATTTCTCAAAGAAGTACAAGGAAGTTAGGAAATCAACTATTTCACTTTTAACAGCCTTTTTAATGGAGGTAGCCGTAGAAAATGGGGTTGAGTTTGGAACCTGGGTGAGCCAAGCTATGTCAACCACATTCAATAAGACAGGACTGGGACCTAAGAGGAAAGAAATGATAAAAAATAATAATAAAAATATATCTTTAGAAGAAAAGAAAAACAGAGGTTTTTGTTTTGTTTTGTTTTGTATAGTATCTCAAAGGTCATTGTTTATCACTAATTGACAGTCTGAAGGAGATGATGAATGGAAGGAAGGAGACTGAGGAGGAACAAAACAGAGAGCAGATTGCCATCTATGATATCATGGTCTGTCTCAGACGTCTGGAAAAGTGTTTTTTCCTCAAACCTCTTTTCCCCCCGAACTTGAATTCACTCAGAATAGACCGAGTCCCTTAATTACCAACAGGCAGAGGAATCCTTCCTCTATATAAAATTGTTTCCTTGGTGTTATCAGCATAATAGTCTTAAGACAAGATAAGAAAAAACTAGTGGTTGAGATGGAAGACAGGACACCATTTGGGCAGACAGCTGGAGTTGACACCATACTCCTCTGGGTTGCTGAGAGACCGTGGGATGTGCTCTGACTTCATTTGCAAGTGAAGAGCCTGCAACTGTCTATTGGATTTTACTTTTAATGGCTCTTTGGAAATCTACTTAGAAGAATATATACACTACTGGCCACTCATACACAGGGGGACCCAAGGATAGGACTAGGTAATGTCACAATGAATAAACATGTCATGTAAAATGTTACTTCCTTAACAACACTTACTAAAACTCAGACTGTAAAAGAAAGGAGATCGAAATGTCTCCTGCCAGGAGGAAAATGATGTTGGATTGATGTTTGGAGGCTTTAATTTGGACCCAGTCCCTGCTCAAACCCCTTCTCTGTCTCCACCTCAAAGTGTTCTCCCTGACTTAGGGCCGTGGCTCTGTGACCTGATTCTGACCACACCAGGGAAGGACATAAAGGGGACTCAGGAGGGAGGGGAGAGAAAAGGCCTGCATCCAACTTAGGATGGATCTATTTGAAGGCAAGTCACGTCAAGACTAAATGCATGGACCAGAGAAACTCATATCAAAGGCAGACTGTGAGAAGGTGGAGCCAGGACCTATTTGGGTGGCCTGTGGGGCATCAGCCTTATGGCCAGAGCCACACCCACCTGGCACTAGCAGTTTCTGTTGCCATCCCTTTGAAAGAGTGGGTGTGAATAATTTCCCGATCAGCCCTATTTTTCTTACCAAGTCATTAAATGAGGAGAGGCCCTGTGGCCTCAGACACTGGATTCTCTTTGAGTAAGAGAAGGTCATCCTCCAGTGGGAATTCCAGATGCCCTGCCATTCCATGAAGAGTCTGCTCTTTCTCAAAGGTGTTTTTGGCATCTGGGTCTGTCTGCTCTGCCATGCTTTCTTTTCAGGCAGAGTTTGCTGCTGTTTTCCTATCAAATCCAAGGAACAGTCATTCCTTTCCAGGAACACCCCCTTCAAAGCAGGGAGAGGAGACATTTATAGAACTGGTGAAAGGGGCAAGACACTGGAATAAGCTAGACCTGATTTGAAGCCTAATTTCTGAGTTTCTTCATCCTTGAGGAAAATGCCTGCCCACCCTGCAGTGCTACTATGAGGACTACAAATAATGTATGGAGCGTTCTCAGCATGGTGCCTGTAAGGACAGGGTGTTTAGTAAATGACTCCTGTGTATTCTGATGCTGGTTTTACTGGGTTGTACTCTTTTCTGTTACCTCACCAGCTTTGTGCACACGTGTTCATGCACACGCACGCACGCACACACACACACACACAAACACCTGAATGTTCAGGTCCCGTTGGGTAGACAAGATAGGGAAGTACTATGTGTATATCAGCTATGTTGATCCCGAGTTGCTTCCAGGTTTTATGCTACAGAAAATGGAGTATGGATGAAAATGTAGTTCTAAACCATACTAAACGCGGCCGGGTCCTGTGTAAAATGTTCATTTGTTTCATCATAGGGCAGAGAATAACAGACTAGGGGTCTGGCTTTATGGACTTGCTTCCACCAACACCATGTATGATCTTTATGTCAAGAACATACAGTGCAGTGGGCATCAACCAAAGACTCTGCATGTCTCACCTCACCTAAGGGGAAAGGAGTGTGAACACACAGGGCCTTTCCCCACCTCTCTGGCCCTCTCCTCTGGGGAAAAAGAAAAAGTCCCTAAAGTGTGGTATTGAGAGAAATAGCCACAGCTCTATGCCCCACCTCCATTAATGGGCACACTACTTCCTGATGCTGCATTTGGGGAGCTTACAAGGGAGCACTTTGCCTCTTTCGGAGAGGTAAGTGGTTCAGAGACTCCATCTGGGACAAGGACAGAGGTCAGTGAGCCCATGTGGTCACAGTCACATCATATTTCTTCAATTCAGCCTTAAGGTAGTAAGACCGATGTTTTGATCACCAACTGTGTGATCCTTGCAGCTGTCTTTCAAGGGGTTCCAGACACTGGAGATCACAGGGGGTGTTATTTAATGGGCCTCCTAAACCCCATCTTAATACATGAAAGATCTGAAGTTCAGTGAAGTTAAGTAACTTGCCCAGGACTGTCAAGACAGCAGGTGGCAAAGGTGAAGTTGAACCCAGTCCCTTTGACTTCAAAGCCTCTGCTCTATCTTCCATGCTACACCGTCACCCCAGAAAGCAAATGTCCATTCTTGAGTTAACTTCAACCACCAATTTTCTTTTCACAGCACAGGTTGGGCAACTTTCCCCTCTTACTCTCAGTTTTCACATCAGCAAAATCAAGAGCTTAAACAAAACACCAAGAAAGTTCCTCCAGATCAAAGATTTTTCTTCAGTTCATATCAATCCTCCCTCCATATCTTCAGTGCTACAACTCCACAGGTTTTAAACTTCTGAAAACAGGGGTGCCCTGGTGGTTCAGTCAGTTAAGTGTCTGCCTTTGGCTCAGGTCATGATCCCAGGGTCCTGGGATGGAGACCCACGGTGACCCACATCGGGCTCCCTGCTCAGCAGGGAGTCTGCTTCTCCCTCTGCCCCTCCCCCTCTCCATGTGCTTGCCCTCTCTCTCTCAAATAAATAAATAAAATCTTTTTAAAAAAATACTCTGAAAACAGAAGAAATTAGGTTTTATAAATTAATAATAGTGAAATGTATAAATTTATAAGTGTATAGATTATTTTTAAAAATGAAAATAAAAGCAGAGCTGGTCTGGTTAAGGTGACAGGTGAGAACGTGTAGTCAAATGCTACATCTCATCAGATTTTGAGACATCTCAGAACAAATCTGGAGCACCCTGAAACTGAGCCAGAAATTCACTCACATTTAATAGGAATAACATGAGCTTTGGGGCCAGAAGACCTGGGTTTGAGTCTCAGCTACTCCATTTATGAGCTGTGCATTTTGGACAAGTCATCTAACCTTCCTGAGCCTTGGATTGTTAGCTGTAAATTAGGAGTCTTACTATCTTCATGGTGGCTATGACGCAAATTGTTTTGGGAAATGTCAAACTGCACACATGTTAGTCATTAGTATCAATAAGGTGGTATATTATTTTTATCATTGATAGACCGTAGTTTTCTATGAAAATTACCAGGGAATGCCATCTTAGACATGGTAGCCTAGAGACTCAAACAAGCTTTGTGGAACATCAACAACTCGGGCGAATTAGGGTTAGAGGCAAGTGGGAGCAAAGAGGCTGATCCCTAGAGTGATGCTGACACAGCCTCTCCCTGGGGTTGAGCTGTCAGCAGGGCAGGAGTAGACCTGCAACCTCTCAGTGTCTCACTAAAGCTCTCCCTGCAATTGTTTAACACATGTGTTTTCAATGTCATGCAACTTTGTGCTGTGATTTGAAAATTTTGCGTGTGGCAAAGAGCTGAATTTAAAGATGGAATGTTGGGATATTAGTCACTCCTTTTCCTTCTACTGACTTTAGTAGATTGGACATAGTTTTCCTATTGAACTTCTCAGTACCCTTAAGGAAGTGCACCTCCTGTATGACACTTACCTTCTCAAAGAGGGCCAATCACATTCCCCTTCCCTTTGTCTATCGCAACTTGTATTCTCGTATCTACAGTGGATTCTCATTTTTCCCAGGAGCTATTTTCTATAAAGTCACCACAAACACGAATCTGGCAAGTACCAAACCATCACTTTTAGGGCCAATTAAGAGTTAGGTTCCTGCAAACCTCTGGTCACCATATTTTGGTCAAATGATCAATACATAACCTTGTTTCATGTATGTTTCTATTTAAAGATATCTTCTCTAATGTATTTTGTTGGTTCATTAACATTGAATTCATGGCCAATATCACAGTAACTCATACTTGAACAAAGCCTGCCTAAAGTGTATTTTTCCAAAAGGCACAACACATTCCAAGTGTTCTTGTACTTGGGAATACTACACTGCACTTCAGCATTGAGGGCCATTTTAAGTAGCAAAATCACCACAAAAGGAACAAAAATGCAAAAACCATGGCACTAAACAGACCGTGGAATTAACACTTGTTTGTAGTATGAGAACTGAAACAAGAAGGCAGAACAACATCTTGTCCAACCTTAGCTGGCAATGTGTGTCAGGCAACGCAACATTTTCCCTGCTCTCTGCAAATCTGCAAATGACTTGGGAAATGACATGATCTGAGGACTACAAATAAATTTTAGCAAGTAGATGCATTTGCAAACAGAATCCACAAATAATGAGGATTCCCTGTAGCTCTCTACTGTATAGCTGTTAGGAATTAAATAACCCAAACTAAGTAAAATGTGTAAAACTTCAAATAGGACTATTTTGCAGAACTTTTTATACATCTGTACTTCTAGCCCCAAACTTATTTCTAAGTGCTAAACACGTTTCCAAGTGCTTAGCACAAAGGCAATTCAAACTTGACAAATCCAAAGCTGAATTTACCTGCTTTCTCCCTATAACTTGTGTTTTCTCCTTTTATTTTGAAATTTGGATCTCTTTTCTCTAGGAAGCCTCAGTGTCCAGTCATGGAGGTTCTGGATGTTCAGCTTTAAGTGAGATTATCAGAGCATTTTCCTCAACAAGGCGGCTCCCCTGCCTAAAAGGATTTGTGACTTCCTGTCAAAGGAATGAAATTTCTCCTGTAGAATAGTTCATATTTCCTGAATGCTTACTCAGAGGGAAGTCCTCTTCTAAGCACTTTGCTTCTATTAGCTTACTTGATCTTGACAAGGACCCCATGAGAGAGGTACAACTATTATTTCCATTCTACAGATGAAAAAGTTGAGGCATGGAAAGCCTAAGTACTTTGCCCAAAGTCTTACAGCAAGTAAGGAGTAGAGCCAGGGTTTGAACCCTAGTAGCCTGACTACAAAGAATGAACTATTAACCACTCTATTACACCACCTCAATTTTGTTAAATGTAAGCAATTTTGACAGTCATCTGCTTCAGTGTCTTCAAGAATGCTATATGGCTTGCAAATCATAATCATAATCATAATCATAATAATGTTCATGATAATAGCCCCTGGACAGAAATTTAGGACTTTTCCTGATCTTGTGATAAATTTTCTTTCCTGATTTAGCTTCCTTTGCTCCCCTCATGAATGTTGCCCTCCTAATGCCAAAGATTGCTATCTTTTCTTCACTGAATTTCTATGCTCCTGCCTCTGTGCTTTTATACATACAGTCCCCTCCACCTAGAATGCTTACCCTTCAAATGTGGAGGATCTAGTCCTGCCCATCTATGTGGACAACACATCATAACATTGTTAGCAAAAGAGCCCAACACAACAGTCAGAGGACATGTTTATTTAGTGGCAAAAGTCATAAAAAGCTTTCTGCATGGGGATAAATTCTCAAAGAAGAAGCCATCACAGCATATTCCTAGTTGGGAGAACAGCATCCCATGCCCTGATAGGAATGTTCATGCTGTACATGGCACAGGGTTCTGCCATTCTCACTGGGTGCTGGTTGGAGGGCAAGACTCACTACCCTCCCATCCTTCCTGTTACTGGACCCCGGGAAGTATGCCTGCCTGTTAAGAAATGAAAATGTGCAAAGTAGGGTGTCTGGGTGGCTCAGTTGGTTAAGTGACTGCCTTCAGCTCAGGTCATGATCCTGGAGTCCCGGGATCGAGTCCTGCATTAGGCTCCCTGCTCAGCAGGGAGTCTGCTTCTCCCTATGACCCTCCCCCCTCTCATGTGCTCTCTCTCTCTCATTCTCTCTCTCTCAAATAAATAAATAAAATCTTTAGAAAAAAAAGAAAAGAAAATGTGCAAAGTAACCCCAGTGCATCCCTTAGTGTTTTCTGCAAAACTGGTTAGTTAGGGACCAAGTCTTGCCTATTCTTGGGTATTTGAACAATAGAAGGACTCAGGCATCCCTGAACCCTGCTTTCTCTGTCTTCACTGTCCTTTTATGTGGGTAGTGCTTGCTCTGAGTTTGAATTTGTTTGAAAACCTCTTGACCCCATATCTAGTTCCCCACAACATATTTTAAAGACAATCTTAAATGCACTTGATCTTCCAACAGGACTTTCTTTCCCTAAAGACTCTAAGTCATAAATTTGGAGTCAGATGAGGGTTTTCCTTCATATGAACTCCAAAATAATGCTCCTTATAATATACCCATATTCCATATGTGGGGAGGGCAGCCATTTCCTGTGTGCTTCACAAGGCACTGCACTAAGAAATATTTCAAGTATACAATCTCATGTAAACCTCATATCAATCTAAGAGTAGGAAAATTATATCTTCTTTTCACAAACAAGAAAGCAGAGGCTTGAGGAAGGCAAAAACACATTCAAGTCCACATAGGTAGCAAATGGCAAAGCCAGAAATTTTACCTATCACATTAAACAACAATATTTAAGTAACTCTTAGGTCCTAGGTACGGTTCTAGAATACTGAGAATACAATGAGGGCATAGTCAGGCAACCTCTCTGCTTTCATGGAAGAGAGAAATATTAGTCAAATAACCACAAAATCCAATGCATAGTTGTAAACTGTGTATAGCATTTGAGCCTCACCTCATCTGAGAGGTCAAAAGGCTCTTTCTTCAGGGTGAGTTGCTTCTACAGCAATCTGAACAATGATTTGGGGCTGACTGGGGGAAGAACAGCGTGGTAATAGTGGCAATGGAAGTGTACTGTTTTGAGAAATATTTAGGAGACAAAATCTTGGAATTTGCTGAATGAATATCAGACTGCCAAGGATGACCCTAGATTTCTAGTAATCTGGAAAGACTCTGCTGCCATTCATTGAGAGCAAGACAGTGGAAGGAGCTTAGGTCAGAAGGCAGAAGAGAAATGATGAGTTTGACTTTGGACATGATGAGCATAAGATGTCTTTGAATCACCCTAGTGGAGAGGTTGAGTGGAGAGTTGGAAAGGGAGCCTTGACTGACATGAATGTGTAAGCCACCAACCTATGGATGACGAAATGGAAGCCATGAAGTTGTTTAAGGAGAGACTTAGGAAATGATCTATGATGGAGTTTAATGAGATCCAATTTGTAAGGGACAGGAAGAAGAGTTTAGCCTGCAAAGAATATTGAAAGCAAATAATGTATTGTATCATTAAAAACAAAAGGAAGAGATTGTTTCAAGAATATAGAATTCTGATGCCAAGTGAGATTATAGTTGAAAAATATCCTTTGGGTTTAGCAGCTTAGAGGCCAATGGTAATTTAGCAAGAGCCCTCCGGTGGGTGATGATGGTCCGAGCCAGATGACATGGTCTGATCAGGAAATTGAAACAGTGGTTCTAAATGACTGGTTTGAGAAGCGTCCCTGGGAAGGAAAGATAGCAACAGGGCTGCAGCTGGAGGGGATGTCTAATAACAGTGGCCATGACCTTCATCACTTCACTATTTCACCTCCCCCCATAAAACAATGAAAGCATTCCATTTTGTATTGGTTGATTTTTCTTCCTCTTGCAGATACTCAATAATAAACTGTGCTCTTCATCATTTTGTGTAACCAAACAATTGAGTTTAAGCCACAGTCTGACACACAGTAGAACCTCAAGAATTATTTGTTGAAGGAGAGACAGAAGGGAAGAAGGAAGGAAGAAAGGAAAAAAGACAAGACAGAGGGAGGGAGGGAAGGGGGAGGGAGGAAAGGGGAAAGATTGAGGAGCTCTGTACACAAATCTCTTTATCATGGAAGGTGAGGAAACGACGAAACAGTCGATTGTCAAAAAGAAACATCAGACAACTAACAGCATAAAATGCCTAATTCACACTGTATTCATAATAGTTTCCTCTCTCTACTGAGGAAAAAAAAAATCTTTTGGGGAAAAAATACCCCCAAACTAATATTTTCATGAATAATTTTTTTATGATTATACCATATAAAGTAAATTTCACAGAACTAATTTGGGGTTGACCAGGATTTTAAAAATTACTTAAGGCAGTCAGAAAGAATTTCACATCAAAGCCAAGGTCTTGAAAAGGTGTTAAGGCAATTTATGTCTATCACTGAAACATACCACTGTCATAAGGGTCCTGAAGGGCTTGGTTTCTGAACGTAATGACAATTCTCTGCTCCTTCGGGTTTTCTCCTGACACTTGTGCCCTGATCCCATTTGAGTAACAGATCATCATCTGTGTGTCGGGAAGGTTGACTCACTCTGCAAAATGTTACTAGCGTGAGCTTGCCTGGTTTTGAACTTGCACCCTTTATTTCATTGTTTCCAGAAATATGAGTCTTTGCACACAAACAATAGCACACCGCAGCCAAGTCTCATTTTTGGCTCTGTCCTTCTGAACCCAAACATCATACCTTTGTTTATGCAGAGCTTTTAAAATATCCTCATGTTACTGTGCTGACTTAGCTAAAAACATAAACTATATTCCTTGTGTTTCAACAACACTTAAATTAGGAAAACGTTGTCCAGTGGACAAAACTGTATTCACTGTTTGGCCAGATGATTTGGAGGAGATTAAAGTCATTTTAGGATGTTTCAGTGCCTAACTTCCAGAGAAGAGAAATTTGTCAGACTTACTGTCCCAGCAACTTCTTAAGAACTGCTGCGTTCAAGACAAATTCCCTTCAGGAGATTGATTCGCTAAGATGTCAATATATAGCTTGTCATTTATTGATTGCCTGAGAAAAATACAACGCAAATTACCTATCCAAATGTTTTTGCTTTAAGGCAGTATGCAGTAAAGAGACACTTCGTTTAGTGAGGGGATTAAGGAGGAACCAACCAGCCCACTTTAATAAGAGCTTGTGAATTTCATGTTCTGCCTCTGACTACTTCTCACAGTGATTCACAAACTATTGTCAATACTCCTGGTCCTTCACCTCTCACGTCACGTCTGAGTTTCAGATTTTAAACCCCCTCAAATGTGGCAATGGAAACTGATTCTTCAGTCTTGACTTTCCTTTTTCCCACCAAATCAGCAACTTAGAGTAGATTCTTAACTCAGTGGATCTCTGGCCACTCCAGGAACTTCCACCACGCCCCCTACATCCTGGATCCACATCTGTCCAAACTGGAGTGAATGACCTTCCCACCAGCCTTTCTGAAAACCCCATTTCATGGAAATCATGCCTATGGATGCTGTGATGACTAAGAAAGGTACAGAGAGAAAGATGTCTGGCCAATTGCTCAGCACCTAGTAAGTGTTTTGAGGAATGTCTCTTTCAATTGCAAGTGACAGGCATCTAATTCAAACCATGTTAATAAAAGGTGGAACTGATTTTGTATGGTTCTCATAACCAAGCATCAGTCCAAGGATGGGCTCTCTGGATGGCTTCAAGCCAGTCTGGGCTGATGAAGTCAGTACTCAAGAGAAGAGGCCAAGGTTGTGCCTTCAGTTCTTTGTGACTCTTCTTGGCTTAATTTCAACAACATTCTCTTCACATGGTTAATATGACGGCCACACACAGCCTTGGACTCACAGCCTCCCAGATTACTAATGTTAGTGGAAGGAGGACTTCTCTTTCTTAATGCCCGTATACAAATCACAATAAAGACCCCAATTGGCCCTGATTGGCTATATGTCCATATATATAAAATCATCTCTGAACCAATCATTGTAACCAGGGAAACCTAGTACTCTGATTGACCAGCATGAAACAGATTAACATGGGAATAGAAGGTATCATATCAGATCATGGAGTGGGGAAGAGTGATTTCCAAAAGGAGGATTTACTTTACCTAAAAGGGAGAATGAATGCCCCACAGGCAAAAACCATAGACACACTCCCCCCTCCCTGAATAGGTGAATGAAGCCACTAGTTGAAAATATTTCTCTCCTCCCTCGCTGCTCCCTAAATACTTCAAACTCCATCTGTCAGGGTGAGTTAAAGCAAATGTATGGACCATGAGCCAATACCCACAGACCAAACATAATACCCAATGCAAGATTTCCTGGTAGATTATCTTGCAATTTTCCAAGCAGCTATATACAATTTTTTTAGTGAATTGGATAAATACAAGAGAAGGTTGTGTTTAGCCAGAGAAGTGATAGGGTGGGTTTTTTTTTTCTTTTTTTCAATATTTGAAAAGTCGTGACATGTAATAGTCTTGGCCCACAATCTTACAGAAATGCACGTAACAGTTCCCTTCCTCTCATAAGCAATTTCCTTCCTGACAGGCTCAAGTGGATGAGTGATTGCATCTGTGCTGTCTTCTTGAGGATCTGAGTGAAAAGTGTCTTGGAACCAATACTGCTATCTTAGAATGTTGTCTGCTCTGATCAATTATTAAGACTTAAATTCAGTCTCTGATACAAGCCTTCACCGAAAAATGCAAGGCTCCTTAATCTACAATTCATACCATGGATCAAAGTATAACTAGCTGAGTGGACAGAGGAATTATCCAGTGTATTACAAGTAACTCTCAAGAAGTTACATAGGCAATTGGGAAAGCAATGTGACTGAGTCCCAAAATGGGTGGCTGGGTTTTCCCTGGTGGAGAATGACTGACAATGTTAATGGAAAAAGGCATCCATGGGGATGATGAGTGGTAGTCCAGAGAACTCAGTTAACATTCAACTTTTCACAGCTGGTGTGTGATGAAAATGAAGATTGAACCATACCTTCTGTGGCCACTGGAACAGGTCACCCAGGAACGCACACATAGGCATGCTGTGTAGGAAGGGAACAGCACACCAATAGGAGTGATGACACATCTCATTCCTTGAGATGCGTGTGCCAAAGGGGCCCCAAGACCATTCCCAAAATGAAAAGTCAGATGGAACACTGGAGAGGGGAGTGTGGGTCTCATGTTGTTCATAACTTTGTCATTGATGAAAAGTCACAGATTAATTTTCTCATGATGCATTTGTGCCCCAGCAGCTCATTGGCATTAGCCTAACCTTACTGAGATGGAAAAACGGGGCTCAGGAAACCAGCCCAGGCTGTCAGCTATAAGTGATGGCTTAAAAAGGATTCTGTATTACCCAGGTGACTGTTGTAATTGAATAAAAGTGAGAGGCAGAGATGGTGTCATTTGGGGCCTTGAATTTCCTTCAGCAAGTGAACCCCAAACAACAGATTGAGCTAGGCAGGATTAAAGATCTCAAGATAATTTAAACACATAAAATAACAACAGTAATGATTCAGTGCCTAGAAAAAGTCCCTAAACCTGGTGGGTAGTTTGTGAATGTTTGTCATTTAAATGAGGGAATATCAACCTTTTTTCTTTTATATCATACAGTGTCCCAGAATCACAACATATTTTTGAGTTTAAACAAATTGGGCTTTGACAACATTCGTATGGAGTGTCAAAAAGGGTCTATGAAATCCTTTTCTCTTGATAGTTGAGGAATCTGAGATATGAAGAAGTTAAATGATTTGAAGATAACACTTCATAAATTCTGGATGAGGTAAAGAGAAAACATATCTTGAACTTCTTGCTTCCCCTCCAGGGAATAATCCCATTCTCTCACTGTTTCTGTCAGCTTGCTGTCTGAAGTCACTGTGGTATAACAATGCTAGTAAGAACCTTGATTTTTCAACAGTGATCTGGAGCAGATCTGTCTCTTGGCCCATTTAGAGATGGTGCCAAGAGGAGCTTCCTTTCTCTTCTCTCAAAGGTGCTAAATGCCCTCCTATGTGTTCACCGGCAATTGTTGCATCTCTGATGAAAGTCCTACTGAATTGGTAACTTAGAGTGGATTCCTGGCTCAGCCAGATACTCTGGAGAAATGCCTGAGCCCACCAGCCTAGTCCAGGAACATCCACCTCCCCCTCCTGTCCCAACCTGGAGAATAGGGTCAAACAGAGATTACTCAAGGGAAAGAGTCAAGAGCTCCCGGATGATCAGCAATAGGTGTGACCTCAGCCCCCACCTCCCCAAGCCCACCTTCTGCAGGTGAGCAAAAGGAGTCTGCAGAGGGGCGAAAGTGAAGCAACCTTGCACTCCAGCTGAAATCACGTCCAGAACATGCAAACTCACCAGGGACCCTAAGTGTCTCTGGATTCACAGAGAGTCCTTCTAGGGAGAGGGTGGACCTTCCATCATGGAGCTGCTTTCCTTGGGCTGCATGCTTTGTGAGATCAAACAAGCCACTCTCCCTCATCTGTATGTGAGATGGACTGGACATCCAGATTAACTGAATGGAAGCAATGTGTTTAGTTCTTGAAAGAAAACACTCAGAAAAACAGAAAAGAAAAGGAGTCAGGAGGCGAGGGGGTCTTTTTCATTGTTAGAGCAACACTAAACTAATTGCCTGTTGAGTAATTTCCTTTATTATGGCTAGTGCAATAATTGAATAGTTGGTCTCATGTTAAATAATCATTACACCTTGGAAATCTAAAAAACTAGACAAAATTGACATTTTCAAAGTCCCTTGGTTCAAATACATAATAGCTGCATGAGCTTGAGCAAATGAATTCAGAGTCTGGATTTCTTCATCTGAAATGAGAGCTTTCAGATTTCCTAGGATTATTTGAGGATTAAATGAAATCAGGTATGTATCAGGCCTAACACAGTGCTTTATAAAGTTTTCAAGAGAAGCTGATTGCATTTCTCTTCCATGTGCAACCAAATTCTTTTTCCTCTGACCCGGTCTTGGGAGAGATGTGCTCCCGACAACACTCCCCAACTGTTGTGTGATGAAACCAAGTCAGTCTTTCTCTGAGCCCTACTTTCTTTCTTCATTATGAGAGGATGGCACTGGGCCATCTCTGAGATTCCTGTGGGCTGTGCCGTGTTTTAATTTTCCCCAGAAAAGATGCATCCCATGGCAAGGCCCCCAGAAGCTTCTCTTCTTTCCTGGTTCTATTCCTGTCCCTCCATGTGTGAGGTATGGCCATAGTTTTCTAATGCCTGTGGCCAAGATGCCTCCTCTTTTATCTAAAAGCCATAAGAAAAAGCCAGGCAACACTTCTTCACTGTATGCTCCCACAGGAACTCCAGCTGAAGCTGAGAAAAGGGTCCTGGACTTCAGCTTCCACATCAGTGAATCTTTAGTCCAAGGGCACTAGGGAATAAGGGGGAAGCTATATTGTTATCAAACCAAGTGTAGTAAGCTACCCACCCATTATTTCATATATATTTCATAACAAGAATTTACTTTCTATAAAGTATTTGGGACCATAGACCAGAACTGCAACCTTTCTGCTGTGCAACTTTGAGCAAGTTACCTAGCCTATCTGTGCCTCCGTGTCTGCATCTATAAAATAGGCACTGTAAGAAAACTTGCCTCATAGAGTTGTTGTCAAGATTAAAAACATAGATGCGGGGGCACCTGGGTTGTTCAGTCGGTTAAGCGTCTGACTCTTGATTTCGGCTCAGCTCATGATCTCGGGGTTGTGAGATCAAGCCCTGCTTCAGGATCCACACTCAGTGCCCCCTCTTAAGATTCTCTCTCTCGGGGGCGCCTGGGTGGCTCAGTCGTTAAGCGTCTGCCTTCAGCTCAGGTCATAATCCCAACGTCCTGGGATCGAGCCCCACATCAGGCTCCCTGCTCGGCGGGAAGCCTGCTTCTCCCTCTCCCACACCCCCTGCTTGTGTTCCCTCTCTCGCTGTGTCTCTCTCTGTCAAATAAATAAATAAAATCTTTAAAAAAAAAAAAAAGATTCTCTCTCTCCATCTCCCTCTGCCCCTCCCCCACTCATGCTTACTCTCTCTCCTTCTAATAATAACACAATAAAATACTTCAAAAACATTATAGATGTAAAGTATTTCAATAACGCCTGGCATATGAACATACGCTCACTGCTGTTTGCTATTCTTTGTGTTTTTATTGTTCTGTGCCAGAGTCTTTGCTATTGACCAGCCATCAGCTATAAAACAGCTACAACTCTTACTCATAAAGAATTTGCAGCCTCACAAGACAGACCTACATGCAGCTAACCTCAGTATGTGGTCAGTCTGCCAGTTCGTTCTAGGGTTCTCTCCATGTGCCAAGCATTCTGGGGTGTTCTGGACACACAGATGGACATGCCATGGTCCCTAATTATATGAAGTCAGGGGAGTCACAGGGAGGTCCATGTGGACTTGGCCTGCCTTGATTTGAATCTAAAATACCAGTTACTAGCTATGTGGGTGATCTTGAGCAAGTTTCTTAATCTCTGCAACCTTCCATTTTCTTATCTGCATTGACTGAGCTTTACATGAGATGCTATGTGTGAAGCCCTGACACAGAACACAGCCCAAGTAGACCCAAGCAGCTCCTGCTGGGTACTTATAGCAAAGTGTGGGAAATGCCACAAGGCAGTAGACCCCAGGTGCCATGGAGGCCTAGAAGAGGGACACCCAACTCAGACAGTGATGAGAAGAGGTGCCAGTGAAGCTTTCTGAAGAAGGGAGTCCTTGGGGTGACTGGTGAAGAACAAGCCAGGGTTGACTTGGTATGGCATTGTAGAACATTCCACATAGAGAAAAAACGAGATCTAGAAAATATACTGCAGACAGAGTTTACTGCAGCATTTTCTCACCATGAGGGTACCTGCAGGATAAAACAGCTTCCCTGCCAGTTCAGGTCAAAGGAAGTTGAATCTTGAAGTTTAAAAACTTTATCTTGAGTTAATGGCCCATGCAGGACCAGTCTAGCTCGAACTGCAGAGCCGAATCACCCAGATTTGTTTATCATACTGGAACTTAATGGGGATGATGGGAGGTCTGTCCCTGAGTGTCATCAGCCCTTGCCACCTGCATTCCATGTGAAGTTTGACATAGAATAAAGACCTAGCTTGGCAAAGCTAGTTTTGAGTGGTTCATAGTCGAGTTAGACCATATCCTGCTGTGCAGCTCTCAGAAGAATGAAGTTGGCATTAGCTAGGACACACAGCATGAGGGAGGTCAGCACATCCTCCACTTAAGAGATTAGCAAAGGTAGAAATTCTGGCAGCCTCCCCAGGCCCAGGAGAACCAAAAGGGCAGACTATAATGCTGACAGCAGTTACATTTTGCAGACATCCACTGCAGAGGAAAGGCTGTTATTCAACAACATGCCTAGGACACCTTTGAAAACAGAAAATAACTTTCTTGCAACAAATGACCCCAGAAACAAAATCACCCCACCTTCCAGATTCCTAATCCCTGCAGCTTTAAACTAGAAGTCACATACAGGGAAGATACTTGGGGATGCCAGTGGGTGTACAAGCCTGTGCCCCCCCCCTCAGGGGCTGACTGGGCAAACTCAAGAAAATATGGAGAAGAAGGTGAAAATGATGACCAATGTAGGAATGCTCTTCTTCTGCCCTTTTCTCAGCTTTAAGAATGTCTCTGTTGAGATAAAAAGATGTGATTTGCATCCACACAAGAGTTTTGTTGTATTTTGTTTATTTGAGCCCTGTTTGTTTGCTGTTTTTTAATCTGCACCTCCTCTCACTGGTCCCTTGGTAAATCCAGCTGCAGGGTATGAAGTAGCCCAGGAAAACCCAAAGGTGGCAGCTGCTTTCCTTGGGAGTAGCTCCATACAAATGAAAACTATCAGTCACTGTTATACATGAATTTAGAGAGGAAAATGTTAGGATATGCAGTTTTCATCCAAACGTTTGTCTCTATAGTGGCGGATTTTTGCTAGTTCCTCATCCTCCATCTAACTTGCAAATGTTGCAATTATCCCAGACTCAGTCTTGCTCTTTCCCTTCTCTCCCCAGACAAAATCATCCATCTATGTGGCTTTCACAGATCTATGCTTTTCATTTCCATACTAGTCAGCAATAACCATCACTACCCCCAACTCTGAGGCTTAAAACAACAAAGCCTTATTTATCTTTCACACAAAGAATTCCGGGGGTCTGGATGTCTCTCTGTGTTGGCTATCCTTTACGTGATGTTCAACATGTCTCCTCTGTGTCAGAGCTTCCATGGTAGGAGAAAACTGGGTGCTTGAATCTTGCATAGGCAACTAGTTGATTTGCCTGAAAGTAACATGTAGCACTTTCACTCACATTTGACTTGTCCAGTCAAACCATGTGGTCCTCCATCATGACTGCCTTTCCATCCTCACCTCATACCACTCACCCCTCTCTCACTTCTGTCACACCAGACTCTGAAGACCTCCAAAAAGGGCTGCATCTCCCCCTCCTTTGAGGACTTCCCAAAGTGTGGTTGACTATTGCTGAAATTGTCCACCAGTAATTTACACCTCCCTGTCCTCACTCCCTCAAGCCCCTGTCACATTGACTTTGAGCTTGGCCGTGTGATTCGCTGTGGTCACTAGACAATAAAAAACGTGAGATAAGCAGATACTTGCTCAACAAATCTTTCTCTTTCTGCTCTTTGGAATCTTGAGTCTACCATGTGGAGAAGCCCTCACTAGCCAAGTGGAGGAAGAGACAGCACTGAAGCAGAGATGAGGCATCTCATTTGAGGACCTCTAGACCAAACATTCTGCCAACCACTAAATATATGAATGGAGCCATTCTAGACACTCCAGCCCCAGCCAAGAAGCCAGCTGAGCATAGAGAGATCAGCCAAGCCAGCCCTGGAGCAGAAAACAAACCCAGCTGACCCAAAGAATTATGAGAAGTAATACATGTTTGCTGTTTATGGCTGGTTTGTTATGCAGCAAATGCTAACTGACACATAAGAACTATCCTGTTGAGAAGGTTCTTTCTTTTTACTGTACTGGCTCCCTTCTTATCTTTCAAGCCTCAGGTAAAATGGCAACATTTAGATCCTAATTATAATGACAGATTTATTTACACAAAATCATCAGCATTTATACTTGATTTATAACTTCTGATTGTCTGGGGCCGACGGTTTTTATTAAACTCTTTCTATTGGTCTAGGCAACAATATCTATTATACCCACAACACTATTTATATCTCCACTACCTTTATGTAGTGAAGCCAATGCCATTCCTATATTTTTACCTAAAACTTCTCATTTTATCCCCCATCTGCTATGTCAACAGATCTTCCCAAGATATTCGATGTAATTTAATAAATGTTTCTAGATATCTACTACATGATCAGTTAGGCACTGAGCACTTACAGATGAGTAAACCACAGTCCCTACACTTGACAGTTTACAGTAATAGAGCAAACAATACATGAATAAAGGAAATGCAGAAAGCAGGATGCTTGTAACAGCAGAAACATGGGGAGGGGCAGAGCTGGCACAGAGATAGGAAAACTGTCTCAGGTGAAGAAAGGGGGAGGCAAAGCAGCATCCATTGAATAATGCTTCTTGGAGTTCATTCTTGGAGTTGCATTTTAAAAGACAAGAGGTGGACAAAACAGGGGAAAGCATTCCAGGCTGAGGAAAAGACCATGTGTAAATTAAAAAAGTGAAAACCCCAGGGTGTGGGTAACGAAGGTGGGGATAGACTATGGGCAGTTGTGTGTTCCTGGAAGGTAAGGTGCAGGGGGCAGCAGGAGGGAATGAGGCTTGCTGAGCAGGCAGGGGCCAGATAATGGTAGACTTTGCATGCCATCTCAAGGAATCTGGATGTTCTGATGTCTTCTTCCACTTCCCTTTATCACATGGATTATTGCCCTGGAAATGAGTAAGTGAGTCATCTGTATCTCACCCATCTGCACCCAATCTGCACCACCTCTGACACGAAGGGTTTTTATCTGCCTTTAGGATAACAATTTCCTGCTTTCTGAATCTGTTCTTTCTCTTCCTCTTCCACTCAACACCTTCCCTCCCCATGCCTCCACCAGCAGACCGCCCCCCCCCCCCACATCACACACAGTCTCTCCTGTCATTACCGGTTTCATCGCTAATTCTCCCCTTTCCCCTTTCCTCTTACATCATCTTATATCACAAATGGAATGACTTGTAGAGGAGAGAACACATTTCGAGCAGAGGCCAAGGTGTGACTGAAGGTGAGAACCACCTGGTCTTAGGGGCAGGAGGGAGGACAGAGCAAGAAGTGATCCCAACAAGGATGTATGTGTTGGGCTGGAGTCAAAGTTTCATGGTTGGGGGGGGTGGGGCAGCAGGTGTTTGAGGAGAAGTGAGTGAGAAAGGAAGGTTGTGGTTCAACAGTGGTGGGCCAGAGTTACAGGCTGAGATGTCTAGGTTTCCAATCTGAAGGCAGCAGGGAGCTTCTGCAGACTTTACTAGATGATTCTGTGTGATACTGGGTGGAAAGGAGAGGAGTCATACGCTGCCTTGGCATAAATTGCATGACACTGGAATAAAGAAAATGTTATCCAGAACAAACATGAGAGGAAGGGACCAGAAAGAATGGAAGAGTAACCATGCAATGTAAGGAAGGGTAGTCACACTCTGGTTACCTGTCAACTATCGTGTTATGTGTCAAATAATATGATAAGCTCTTTACATGTGTTCTCTTGCTTCACTTCATTAGTCCTCCCAATAGCCATGTGAGTTAATGCTATTGCCTCCTATTTAATAGATCAGAGATTGAGAGATTTAGTGAACTGAGCAAGGTCACATAGCTGGTGAGGGATGGAACTGGGGCTCTAGTCCACAGTTGCTCTACAGCACTTGGGACACTTACAGAAGAATGCTTCCAGGCCCCTTGACAGGAAAGCCTGACACCTAAGAGCTCCACACAGCCCTCATTTAGATGGTCTCTTCCTCTTCCATCTGTTCAAATAAAAATATGTGTTTGGTTAGCCTCCCATCTGTGATTTCATGTCAAAATGTATTTTATTTTCCACATCCCCTTCTTTTGAATTCCAATCTCTATCTCTGTCATTAGTTTTCAATTTTAGACCATAGAGGCCTCCTTTGCCAAGGCCCCCTCTCTCCTTCTGTACTTTGGTTATTATGATTTACATCTGGGGACCCTCCACTCATGAGGAGAGGACAGATGCCTCTCTTTTTGAAGGAGCCCATTAAAAACCAGTTATCAAGCCAAACGCAGTTACATCCCTCCCATGATGCTCTCTCTCCCTCACACCTGCAACCACTTTCTCATCCTGTCCTCCAGGAATCCCCTGTCCTCCCCTCCATCCACCTTGGGCCAGTCCTGGTGCTCACCCTCTTCCTGAACAGTTCTCTTTGCCCTGCTGCAATGGGTCTCTCAATCACGTTCTGGCCATGAATGTCCAAATTCTTCACTTTTCCAAGCTCAGCTGTCCCTGCTTCTTCTCACACCTGGATCTGTACAATCTCCTCCCAATTGCCCTGACTTATTGATGCTTCATGTGTTGTTACTCAATGAGGTTGACAGAATAATGGCTCCCCAAAGATGTTTACAACCTAATCTCCAATACAGGTGAATGTGTTATCTTCCAGGGTAAAAGGGACTTTGCAAATGTGATTAAATTAAGGACCTTGAGATAGGAAGATTATCCAGGGTTTTCTGAGTTGCCCAATGTGATCACAGGGAACCTTACAAATGGAAGAAGGAGACAGTAAGAGAGGTAAGAGTGGTACAATGTGGGAAGGACTCCAAATGCTGCTGCTGGTTCTGAAGATGGGGAAAGAGGGCCACAAGCCAAGGAAGGTGGACAGCCTCTAGGAGATGGATTCTCCTCTAGAGGCTCCAGAACAGAATGCAGGCCTGCTGACACCTTGACTTTAGTCCAGTGAGACCTGTGTTGGACTGCTACACTATGGAACTATAGAATAACAAATGTGTATTGTTTAAGCCACAAAATTTGTAGTTATGCATAACAGCCGCTATAGAAAACTGATACACTCCCTCACTAAGTCTTTTTAGAGATTAAAAAATGGAGCCTGGATCAACTGAAATTACTCCAGAAAGGGGAATTTGGGGTCTTCTCTGATTAACTGAAGGTTGACTTAAAAACCCTTTTTGCCAGAAACCTTTCAAGAAATAGCCTTGAAATACTGTTTCTCCAGCTCAGTGAGCCGAGTGTACTCTATATGCTCACTACTCAGTATGGTCCATGGGCCGGCAGCCTTAGCAGCACCCAGCAGCAGACTAGGAAATAAAAATGACAAGGGGCCAACTGGCTCAGAATCTGCATTTTAACAAGATATGCAGATGATTCAGATGCACTTCAAGTTTGAAATGCACTGCTCTCCACGATTACAAATTATACTAACATATTTGTGTTGATTGCATTCTTACAGCCAGTCACCATCTGTCTACTTAGACTTCCTCAAGTTGAGAGCTGGACAGCAACTTGAAGATCACTTCATCTGGTGGCTTTCAAACATATTCACCAGAAGAACTTAATTTTAAAAGAAATCTTTCCAATCAGGGGAAGGATATGTGTCCACAGAACCCTACCTGCCTCCATCCCTCTACCACCAGCCTGAGAGTCACTTGTGTGGATCTCTTTGGAACCTGAAGGGGTTCACCTCACATAGTTTGAAAAACAGATTTCAAGCTAATTCTCTCTTAATATGTATGGGAAAATGAAGACTTGAAGAGGAGAAGAGACTTGCCAAGAGTCATAGGTACAATTATGAAGCTGCAAAGGTGGGCTTGGAAAGCCTAGAACCTTCTCAACATGATAGACTTGTTAATGATCTTGACTGCACCCAATGAGGGAGGGTCTATTTCCATCACTGTTGTGATTATGGTCTCCATGTTAGAGATGAGCAACCTAAGGACAAAGGTGTAGGCAATGGGCAATAAAGGATGGGGGCTGATCTTCCTGACTCCAAAGCCCCAGTATTTTCTTTTAAGCCTTACTTCTCCAGTAGGCTTGCTAGAAAACAAGTTGACTGTCTCAGAGAAGTAGAGGTCCTTAGATCTTCTGAAGACCCTTTATTAAGTGTAGATGCTTCTTATTGTATTTATTTTACTATCAGTAAGTTTTTTAATGTATGCCTCCCCAGCTCTGGGTTCATTTCTGCATCCTCAGGGCTTAGCACAGCAATCAGCAGTACACAGTAAATGTTGACTGAATAAGTTATTACTAATGATAACCAATGGTTATTGCAAGTTCACTGTACACCAAACACTGTTCATTTCATCTTTTCTGGCCTCATATTCCTGCTTTATAAAATAATGATTAATGGACAGATAGATGGTTGGGTGGATGAGACGGATGGATGGATCAACTGTGGGGTGGATGGATGGATGGATGGATGGATGGATGGATGGATGGATGGATGGAGAAATGGACAAACAGATATTAGGGTGGATCATTGGCTGCTCAGATGAGGGGGAAGTATACCTTAATGTCTAGAAGATTTTTCACCAAAATTTTGAATCTGGTTGCAATTCCCCTCCTTTGTGAAATTGCAAACACAATTAGCAGAGTACAAAAGCTAGAAATGCTCTTTGGATGGTCTTGATTCAACCATTCTGAGAATTAAGGGATTCTTGTGCAGAAAGTGCTTTAAAAATACAGTTAGGAGGAAGTTTTATGAAAAAATAACAACTGAATTGCTGGACTCTCTCACAGTATATGCATGCTTCTCTTTCAGGGCTTTTAAAAGGTTTTATTTTATATGTGGATGGGGGAAAGATGGAGGAAGAGTAGGGGACCATATTTCAACTGGTCCCCGGAATTGAGCTGGATATCTACCAGACCACTCTGAGCACCCAGGAACCAGCCTGAGATGTAAGAAGATCTGGATCTCTACAAACAGAATATTGCAGGCTGTTGGTTTTGAGGTACGAAGCGGGGAGCCGTGATTCCGTGGGCAGATATCAGAGGATAAACGGCAGCAGGAGGGTGCCTGGCTGTGGGGATCCTACACCGCCGGTGAGTGACAGCCTCACGCGCTGTGGACAGGGCACAGACTCCCAGACCCGTAGCGGTGGGGAAAGGACTTTAGGGCAGCTCCCAGGGCAGAAACCTGGAGCAGCGGGGTCGCGCCTGCGAACTGCAGCCCCCAGGACGGAAACCCCGAGGGGCGGAGTCGCGCACGCGTGAACTGGAAGCGGCTGGCGGTTTTAGAAGCACAAAGGGCAGGGACGCCTGGGTGGCTCAGTTGGTTGGGCGACTGCCTTCAGCTCAGGTCATGATCCTGGAGTCCTGGGATCGAGTCCCGCATCGGGCTCTCTGCTCAGCGGAGAGTCTGCTTCTCCCTCTGACCCTACCCCCTCTCATGCTCTATCTCATTCTCTCTCTCAAATAAATAAATAAAAAGAAAAAAAAAATCTTTAAAAAAAAAAAAAGAAGCACAAAGGGCAGAGACGCTCACCGACCTGGAGGCAGGACTGGGGGTGCTGCGGAGGGGCGCACAACCCAGGACGCTGCAGTTTATAGCAGCACGGACAGAAATGGAGATGGTGTGGCCTGGAGAGCTCACTGAAGAACAGACTGTGGTCTCTCTGCTCTGAGGCAGAGGGTTGGAAATGGTCTCTTCTGCTCTGACTCGTGGAAGAGATGCAGAAAGCCGCCAGGAAAAGCCACCAGAGAACAAAAGCCCCAAAGACTGATTCCTGCTGAGCCCATCCCCCGCCACAGGGGCGCAGGGCAACTCCGCCCAAACAGGGTTGCCTGAGTGACAGTGCGGCAGGCCCCTCCCCCAGAAGACAGGCTGGGAAAACAAGAGGCCAGCAACCCTAAGGTCCCAAGAAAACAGGTGCATCTTGCTTGGGTTCTGGTCAATAATTTGGACTCTATACATTCCCTCAAACACCCATCAACAGAATGACTAGGAGGAGGAGCCCCCAAAATAGAAAAGACTCAGAGATTATGACTTATGCTGC
>NC_138370.1:168482282-168516076 GCF_054177405.1 Leptonychotes weddellii | reverse complement strand
ACTGCATGGAGCACTGGGTCTTATACGAAAACAATGGATCATGGATCACCACATCAAAAACCAATGATGTATTGTATGGTGACTAACATAACATAATAAAATTAAAAAATATATAAAAAAGTAAAATTAAATTAAAAAATAAAATAAAATAAAAAAATAAAAGGTTTTGTTTTTTTTAAGTTCAGTTTTGCAGGTTTTTAAAAAATTTATTATTTAATTAACACTTCCTCACAATAGCACTAAATAAGTAGATTACAAGGATAATATTTTATTCATCCCTTTATTTCTACTATGAAGCATAGAATTTGAAATATATTGTTTCAATAAATACCAAATAAATGAATGAATGAATGAATTTGATTGCTATCAGAAGACATTTGAGCACTGAGAGTTTATAAATTTTTCATTCTTTCAACAAATGCTAATAAAAGCCTGCTATTCCCAAGGACGTGTTCAGGTCACCCTGAGATATGCAAAGTGAATGCAATACTTTGAAGCAGACATAACTTCACTGTGGTTGCATGTGAGGAAACTATGAGAAATCAGGTCACTGCGCAAATGTGTCCACTCATGCAACAAATATCTATTGACCACCGACAACGTGCCAGTAAGCTGTACCTTGTGAAGAGCCTGGAATACCATGCCAAGGATTTTAGATGTCATGCGAGGGACCATGTTTAGTCATTGGAGGGCTTTGCACAGTGGGCTGAAATCAGAGCAGAGCTGCAAAAAGAAATGGAAGGACAATATGCTGCTATAAAATTGAAAAATAGCTAAATACTTTCTCCCATAAATGCTTAGCTGTGCTTGTCTCTGTCAAGTTCTGGTTTCTTTTTAAATCTCAAAGATAAGAACTTTGTATAGAATTCCCACATGGTGATAGAGGACATGAACTCTGGAGTCAGACAGACCTGATTTTACATCTTGGCTATGCTTCTTATCAAGAGCGTGATCTTGGGTGAGTAAGAATCCGTCTGGGCTTCAGTGGCCACATACAGAAAATGAGAGAAATAATAGTAGCACTGTACAGAGTTATAGTGATAGCTAAATGAAGTAATAAAGACAAAACACTTAGCTCTATGCATGGCATACAGTAACCGCTCAGTAAATACCTGATGACCAGAGCACAGCAGATATGGGGGTGGATGGGGCTAGCCAATGATTGAGCACCTAACGTCGGACAAGTCCTCCATTCTATGTTTAAGCATGCATTTATTCAGTGAGCTTCATGAAGCCTCTACTAGGAGCTATTCTAAGGATTCTGGACACAGCAGTGAAGAGAACAGAACAAGAACAAAAGTCCTTACCCTCAGGGAACTCCCATTCTAGCAGCATGCTTCATCTTCATAGTGTGCCTCTTTCTTTACCTGCGAGACAGTAGTTAAGAGCTGAACTGTCCTCGCACAGTCTTGAGGAAAATTCAATTATTAAATGTGAAGCGCTTCAAACAGCACCTAGCACAGAGTAGAGGCGTGTGGAAGGCGCTGCTATTATAAATAATAGTTTTTGTTCTTCTTACTGTCTTTATTATTTTTGTAGGGAATCATGACCTGTACCTCCGGCACCAGCCGCAAAGCGAACTTGTAGGGACTATTACCTATGTTTTACAAAGAAGTCAAGTAGTCTTATTAAAATAACACAGTTATTAAAGGCAGAGCCAGAACTTAAGCAAAATCTGTCTCCAAACCCAATACAAACATTCTCCAGCTTCCTCTCCACCCACCCTTGAGAAAAATTTATTTTATATACACTGACTAGTATAAACAATTATATCATATGCTTCTTTTCCCGGAGTCATTTAAGCTCTTAATAAATGGGTTTTCCTGATTTTGCAGTGATGGATGAGAGAATTAGCAGCACTTTTGGAATTTCTACTTCCAGGCTGACCTCATTAGCCTTATTTATAGACCAGGCAGGACAGACATTATGTCCTGTAAACCAAGGAAGGAAGCCCTTATAGGTTGGGGCAGCTTGCTTTGATTATCCATTTGGGGCCATGGAAACCCATACAGTAGTGCTTTTTATTAAGTGTTTTAATACAAACCAGTGAGACAACTTTGGAGTTCTAAAATGCAGGCAGCCATGGGTTTTTTTGAAAAGTGACTTTTAAAAATCTGCAAATTTGTTCTTTCTTCCAGTAATGAATATGCTAGACCCTTTCTCTAAAGACATTTTGAAATCCTCTTTAATCTACAGATTAACACCTAGTTGGAAATAACATTCTTTCTCTGATAAAAGGGACAAATAAGACAAAGATCAATATTGTGTGTGGCAGTGTTTCTCAAAGAGCTAAGTTCAAAGTTACAGCTGAAAACTTCAGGGGGAAAATATGCAAAGTATACGAAAGGGAAGTTGAAAGATAAAGAAGAAAAAAATGGATTAGTAAGAATCTTTGCCAGGGCAGGAAATCAACCTAGACATATTTTATTTAAGCCTTTTGACTTTCTGTTTGGGTTGAATTCCAATGGCTTTGAACTTTTTTTAAAAACATCGAAAAATATTTCTTTCAGAGGAAAAGCTCGGTGTGAATACAGGAATTCAATGAGATCCATTAATTATTTCAGCTCCTGAAGTCCTCGGTAAAGTGTCTAGATTCTTCTGGTAAATGAGACTTTCCTGCTGCTTAGAATGCACCTGAGATGCTCATTAAAATGACAGGTTCCCTGATCATATCAGAATCCTACAGAATTAGAAGCCCAGTTGCAAGAGTGGGGTGCAGGAGGAGTTCATAGTTTCAACAAGGCCACGGGGGACGCTGAAGCAGGTCAGAACACTCCCATTCCAAACTTTCCTCACTGGTCTAGTGGCCCATTTTGTGGATGAGAAAACTGAGAACCAGAGAAGGGAAGTAACTCGCCTCTGAATTATTTTTTTATTACGGTAAAATAGACCTAACATAAAATTTACTATTTTAGTCATTTCTAAGTGTGCAGTCCCGTGACATTAAGTACATTTACCTTGTACAACTGACGCTACCATCCATCTCCAGGACTCTTATCATCCCAAAATGAAACTGCATACCCATTCAACACCACCTCTCCATCCCCCACCCCCCAGCTCCTCGCAACCATTACTCTACTTTCAGTCTCTGTGAAATTGACTATTCCAAGCACCACGCGTAAGTGGAATCATACAATATTTGCCTTTTTGTGTCTGGCTTCTTTCACTTAACATAATATCTTCAAGATTCATCCATGGGGTAGCATATTTCCAAATGTCATTCCTTTTTAAAGTTGAATAATATTCTTTTGTATGTATATACCACATTTTGTTTATCCAGTCATCCACCAATGGACATTGAATTTTTATTTTTCACCATCTTGGACCAAAGACATGACATTTCACTTAAAAATCTTCCTTCCTTTTCCTGCACCCCCCTCCAGGGTCACTGGATTTAACAAACGAAAATACAGACTGCCCAGCTGAATTTCAGGTTAAATAAAAAAAGGTATAGATTTTTAGTGTAAGTATGTTCTATGCAATATTTGAGGCACATGTATGCTAAAAAATTATCCATTGTTTATCTGAAATTCAAATTTAACTGTGTGTCTTGGATTTTATCTGGCAGCTCTACAGTCCACATTCAGTAAAACCACAAGGAGATTCCTGTCTACTTGGAATCTTGAGTTGCCAGAATTCTTGTTTTTGAACCTTATCTTAATCAAGATTAGTGTAAAGCAAATAAAAGCACAGTATAAGCAAGCACTGTTTGTCCACTTCTCAGGACTGAAAGTTTTGCACCCTTGCCTTTGTCTTGCAAACACCATCTCGACTTTCTAGATAAGGAAACTGAGGCTTGCATATGAGGATTCCCTAAACTCATACAGGTGATAAAAATCAAGGGTTTGGCTCAAGTCCAACACTCCCAGATTTCAAATCCAATCTTTATTTTTTTTTAATATTTCACTTTAAGAATAGAAATAGGATAGACGATGGGGGGAATAGATACCCTCATTCAATGCTGGAGGGGATGCAAAACGACATAGTTCCAAGAGGGGATTTTGCAATACCTAACAAGCAACCCAAGTAGAGAGCATTTCTCCATCAACCCAGCAACCCCATACCTGGAAATTCACCCAAACATACACTTCCAACAGCATGAAAATACACATGTACATGGTCTTATTGTTTTACTGGTAATTAAAAATATTGGAAACTACTTAAGTGCCCAAATATAGATGTGGGGTGAATAAACTGTAACATATACACACAATGGAGTACTATGAACCTGAAAAAAGACAGGAAGCTTTAGGATTGATGTGAAGTGATCTCCAGGAAATAATGTCAAATGATGAAAGCAATGTGCACAAAGTCTATCTTTTGTGTAAAAAAGAAGAGGAAGTAAGAAACAAATGTGTATCTGCCTATCTTTGCAGAAAGAAACACAGGAAGGATCAAAGCAGAGAAAGCTGAAGTTGAGGGAGGGAAAACAAGGTGGAGGGAGTCCAGGAGTGAATGTCACTTCTCTGATAGACCACTGACATAGATTTGACCTTAAGAAGCAAGTTTATTTCTATGTCTTTAAGAAATAATTCTAAATCAGCAAGGATGGGATGGAGGAAAGAAAACCTAGAACACAATACACACTAAAATAAATAAACCCAAAAGTATTTAAAACAAATGCAAAAACTATACTGACAGAGGGTGGATAACTAATATGAGTAACGATGATCCAGTATGTCACTGTGTACCCTTAGTCTTGAGTGGGCCTGGAGACTGGGGGACAATTGAATTCTGCTTAGTGGATGTGTTGCCCCAGTGGTGTGGGTGAAGCAATTTTAAAACTACTTTAAGAGGGATGCCTGGGTGGCTCAGTCAGTTAAGTATCTGACTCTTGATTTCTTTGGTTCAGGTCACGATCTCGGGGTCGTGAGATCGAGGCCTGCGTCAGGCTCAGCTCTAAGCATGGAGTCTGCTTAATATTCTCTCTCCCTCTCCCTGTGCCCCTGCCCCACTCGTGTGCTCTCTCACTCTCTAAAAAAATAAATAAAAATAAAACTACTTTAAGATGTATAATAGGACTGAACAAATGAGTAATGTGCCATTGCTGTTGTGGGGACCCAGGGTTCTCACTAAGGAAGAAGGGAAATTTAAATATAAAATGGAGGATGGCCAGAACAACCACTGGATTGGAGTTAGAGGTTCCAGTCAGGGCACATTCATGATTCCCAAAACGTGTGCATGTGCACACACACGTGTATGTGCGTGTGTATTCATGTGTATGTGTGTCCATGGTGTGCTAGAGAGAGATCTGATTTTTTAATTTATAGGCTTGCTGTGAGCCCATTGCTAATACAACTGTTATTAAAATTAAATTATATAAGCTTAAAATTAATTACATTAAAAATAAAGGTAATAGATACAAAACTCATAACATCCCCCTTATTTTACTACATTTTACTATTGTCTATGTGTCTGATATTAGTTGAATTATTGTACCTGTTCTCAACACCATGTTCAGTAACATCACCTTAAGGTAGCTTAAAATCGGCCACAGTGGGAGTATTTACACCATGGAAATCCATAAATGCTGCAAAGCAAGGTCTTGCTTGTTTGTGGATCTGGTTGCTAAACACATACCAGCATATGATGTTTGTATACACATATGTAAGCATGCATACATTCTCTAGATTTTTTCTTATTATTGCAATGTTAAGAATGCACATCTAAGAACTGGTGCAATATGGTGTTTGCTCACTTCCCCTTTATGGTCTACCTCTGTCTTTCAGAACATCCATTCCGGGAGAGCAAAGCCTTGTTTATTTTTTTTTATTTTTTATTTTTTATTAACATATAATGTATTACTTGTTTCAGGGGTACAGGTCTGGGATTCATCAGTCTTACACAATTCACAGCGCTCACCATAGCACATACCCTCCCCAATGTCCATCACCCAGCCACCCCATCCCTCCCACCCCCCTCCACTCCAGCAACCCTCAGTTTGTTTCCTGAGATTAAGAGTCTCTCATGGTTTGTCTCCCTCTCTGGTTTCGTCTTGTTTCATTTTTCCCTCCCTTCTGCTATAATCCTCTGTCTTGTTTCTCAAATTCCTCATATCAGTGAGATTATATGATAATTGTCTTTCTCTGATTGACTTATTTTGCTTAGCATAAAACCCTCTAGTTCCATCCACGTCGTTGCAAATGGCAAGATTTCATTTTTTTTTTTCTTGGTGAATGGATAAAGAAGATGTGGTATATATATATATACATATAATGGAATATTATTCAGCCATCAAAACCTTGTTTATTTTATGTATTGCTATATGTAGTGTCTAGGACACAGCCTGCCACAAGGTGAGTAGTTGGTAACTTTTTGCCAATTGAGTGAAAAATGACTAATCATTCTCATTTAAAAATTCTAAGGGGTCTCTGATTTGTCATTGTTATATCATGATGAGCCTACCAAAGAATCCCAAGATTCCAACCAAATTTGAGATTAAGAGACATTCTCTCCAGCAGTGTAAATAGAATGGCACATGAATTCACTGACTTCCACACACAAGCTGGTATCTCCCAAACTCCCTCTCCACCACTGCCCAGAAAACTAGGGCCCAAGAGGCTGTTGTGATCACTGCCAAATCCCCAGGTCCTAGAACAGTGTCTGCCATATAGTAGTCCCTTGATTAATGAAAATGGGATCTCTTCTGGCTGTTCTCAGAAATGAACTTGAGGGGCGCCTGGGTGACTCAGTTGGTTAAGTGTCTGCCTTTGGCTCCCGGTCATGATCCTGGGATCCTGGGATCAGGCCCCGTGTTGGGCTCCCCGCTCAGTGGGGAGTCTGCTTCTCCCTCTGCCTGCTGCACCCCCTGTCTACCCCACTCATGGTTTTTCTCTCTCTCTCAAATAGATAAATAAAATCTTTAAAAAAAAAAAATGAACTTAAGGCCTCTCCCTTTTGGATCAGCACTTACACACACAGTCACCATTCCTTAATCAACATACATGTGACTTCAGATAAAGCAAGGGAAGTTATTCTTAGGGGAAAAAAAAAGTTGGAAGCCCAAGTATTCAAATCCAGTGAATAATACTTTTGAAATCAAAGAGGTTATTCACTGAAAGCAAAAAAAAAAATGTTCAAAGGGTAAGTCACCTTGGAGAGCAGGTCAGGTAACACAGGAGGCCCACCCTATAATGTCATGGTCCATGGTCTGCTTAGGAATATGGAGTTCAGCCCTTTCTGGATGTGGGCTCCACTGCAAACCTCTGAAATGTGAATAGCTAGCCATTCATGTAAGCACCCTCCCTGTTTGAGGGTAGCTCTGGCCTCTGATTTTTTTTTCTACTGTTTCCTTTGCAAATCCTTCAAAATCCCATCTCCTCCCCCAGGAGCCTGAGGACCTCATCCACCACGTGGCCCCTGAGCCACTTCCCATTTGAGGAGCTCAGGACACCATACTTCCTAACTCTCTCATTGCACTGGAAGAGGACTTTAGGGCTAGAAAAGGAAGGATATGGCAAAGGTCCCATACTAGCTAGCCTGACAACTCTACATCAGAACAACAGGCACAGAAACAGTGCGGAATTGACTCTTTTGCTGTTTCTTAACACAACCAGCCCACCCCTGTCTTTTCTGTCCCGTGGGAGTGTCCTCTGGGAAGGAGAGACCTTATTTAATAAATATCAGTGAACACTTTCTCTGTGTCAGGCACTGTTCTAAGGGTGTTACAGGTATTGACTCATTTTATCCTCACAACAGCCCCATGGATTAGCCACTAATTATGCTTACCAAATACTTCTGTCTCTCCACTCTCCAGGCACCGTTGCACTCCTGTGATTGGGCAAGGTCATGTGACTGGTTCTGACCAATGAGTTGGAAGCAAAAGTGAAGCGTATGCCTTCTGGGCTGAGCTAGATTGCCAGACCCTCCAGAGAACTCTTTTCCATCTGCCATGGGTACCCGCAACATTCAGATGCCAAATGCTTCATTAAGAAACAGTTTCTCACACAGTTTATCCTTGCTTCAATCCAACAATACAACCTCAATTTTTATGATGAAGGAATTGAGGTTCAGAGAGATCAAGTGTGTTTCTCCAGGTCACATGGATGATAATAATTAGAGGTTGGGCCCCAAACAGCTTTTTTTTTTCAACTTTACTCTATAGAAAAAAGATAAGTACTCATAATAATGAGCCTCTGACAAGACAAAGCAGAGCCCCAACCAATCCATGGCGAAGAGGGAGTATCAGAGAAATAAAAATCTCTGATAGTATAAACCAATGAGAAATGGAGTTCATTTGTTACAACAGCATACCCTGAACTATCCTGACCCATTCTGTGAGGCAGAGCCTACCACTGTCCTCCTTTTGAGGTTTCGGAAGCTGAAGCACAGTGGTATTAAGTAACTTGCCAAGGTCATACAGCTAGTGAGCAATGGGGTTCCTATTTGAACCCAGATGGTTTGGAAGGGGATTTATCTCACTGTTCTTCCACCTGGTTTGTCTCCCAGCAGCTGATGTTTCCCACTGCCCAGGCATCCACAGAGGGATTGGGGCTCCTGCCTGTGATGACCATGGAGGAAGTATGCTCATTTTAGGACTGCCATAAAAAATTGCCATAAACTGGATGGCTTAAAACAATAGGTATTTATTCTCTCACAGTTCTGGAGGTGAGAAATCTGAGATCAAGATGTCCCCAGGGCCATGTGCCCTCTAAGGGTTCTAGGGGAAAATTCATTCCTTATCTCTTCCAGCTTCTTGTGGCTCCATGTGTTCCTTGGCTTGTGGCCCCATCACTCCAATCTCTACCTCCATCATCACTGGCCTCCTTTTCTCCTGTTTGTTTCTCCTCTGTGTGCCTTATATAAGGACACTTATCATTGGAAATTAGGGCCCCTGGATCCAGTATGATCTCCTCATCTGAAGATCCTTGACTTAAGTACATTTGCAAAGACCCTATTTTGAAAAAAAGAAAAAAAGGCCACATTCTGAGGTTCTGGGTAGACATGAATTTTGGGGGACACTAGTCAAGCAAGTAAAGAAAGAGAATGTTAGGCATCTACTCAGGACACTGCCTCTACTACCTTTCACAGAACCAAGTGGACACTGACACCAATAAAGGTTTAAACTCCAAAGACTTTCGAAAATTGTGTCAAAGCTGTACAAAGTTGGAGATCAGGGGTCGGGGACACTGAATAGGGTGATGGGGGAGGGGAATGTGGAGAAGGCAACAAATCAAGAGTTGAGCTATTGGCCTCATTAAGTCACTTCAGTCTTTGATGAGCTCTCACGGCTCAGGCCTCAGTCCTCTTAGATTCCTTCTCGTGTTGGGCAAAATTCTGCAGCACTGGGTATCCACTCAAGGACACAGGTATGTCTACCTTTCCTACTTAGAGGGAAAAGCTGGGCTCCAGCTGGTGGTCTTCCAGTTCCCTGGAAAAGCGAACATGAGTCTTGCTTTATGATGGGGAAGGATATGACTATTTGGTCCTAGAAATAAGGATAGGAAACTAGTGTCCTCAAGAACTCAGCTATAGATGTCTTGTTTGACCAGACTCCCTAGGTCTCCAAAGTAGCCTTGACTCTCCACTATACTGTACACAGCCTGCTCACTCACTTGTCCTACTTCCCTGGCTCCTGAAAGGAGGAGTTTGAGCCTCTCTGGGATATATAAAATTAAATGTACCTCACCACCAAGAGAATCAATTTCATTCTGAAATTCTTGTCTGGTCTACATTAAAAATTCATAATCTTGCTCCTAACATAACTGACCTCATTTCTTGAGCCCTATTAACCTTAGCCTTATTGTGCATTTGCTGGTCCCCATCCTCCCTGACAATTCCACCCCCTCTTTACTGCCCTGAATCACATTACAAGGTTCCAATATTGATGAGCCCCAAGAATTTCTCTCTAATCATTAGGTTTCTCCACTCACCACAGGGGGGAAGATCAAAGAAGAGTTTCTGTTATCACTGGATGCCAGTGATTTTTGCAACCTGCTGGAATGCACTGATAGCATAGCAAGATGGCTATTGCAGAGGAAGAGGAACTGTTCCCAAAACCAGACAGACCCAGGCTCTGCATTCAGCTTGCTGAGAAAGCTTGCACAGAGAAACCCCAAGTCTTACCATCTCCCCACCTTCATATCTAAACGAGGGTAGCAGTACTCACCTTGGAGAAATTAGATAAGATGATAGAAGCAAAATCTCTTCTCATGCTGCAAAACCTATACAAACACACAAGATTGCTATTTTTCAATCCATGCACTTCCAGTTTCCTCCTACATGAAGCGACTCTTCCATCCACATCCAGAACTGCCAACCGACCCTTGGTTTCTTCAGTTTGCAAAAGCTGTAGACAAGCCCATTGGAAGGCAGATGTGGATAATCAGAGACATGACTTCAAAGGGGAAATACTAACACCATCATTATGGTCCTGGTATGATTTCAGGAGAAGTGCTTCCTTCCTGCCCATCCGCCCCCAGCAATTGTTTTCAGGTTCCCTTCACAGAATGATTATAACTTGATCCCCAATTTGGCTGCTTATGTCAATGATAATCATCTCCATAGTCTGTAATTATTGAAACCTGCTGAGTCTCCACCAGCACCCGCCCTTAGAATAGGAAAAAGAATTAAGCACATTACCAACAGATGTGACCAAATAAAGGCGATGAAATATGGGAATCCACAATGAACCCTTCCTGCCATACATTACTCCGTCGATTTTACTGCAATGTGGAGAGACATAAATTAAAAATAATAATAAACATTTATTAATGTCTCCAATGTGCCATTATTTCTCTTAACCCCTGTGTATCTGTCAGGGTTCTCTAGAAAAACAGAACCAAAGAATACACACACACACACACACGTAATTAGTGACTGAAAACAACACCCATTTAATAGCTCACAGTTCTGTAGGTCAGAAGTTAGGATGGGGTGGGATAGAGGGTCAGCTGGATTTTATATTCAGAGTCTTATAAGCCTCGAATCAAGGTATTGGCCATGCCACTCTTACCTGAGGGTCCCAAGGAAGAACCTGCTTCAGGCTCATTCAGATTGTTGACAGAATCCATTTTCTTGCAGTAGTAGGACTGAGATCCTCACTTTCCTGCTGGCTATGACCCAGGGCCCACTCTGCTTCTATAAGCCACCTGCATTCACATTACTTCTCATATGGCCTCCTCCAAATTCAAAGCAGCCACAACACATTGAATCCTCCTCACCCTTGGAATCTCCCTAACATCCTGTGTTGCCACCAGCAAGTCAGAGGAAATGCTCTGCTTTTAAGGGCTTATGGGATCAGATGAGACCCACCTAGATAATCTCCCTCTCTTATGGTCAACTGTGCTGCCATATCATAAAACACAATCACCAGAGTAGTATCTCATCACATTCACTGGTTCCTGAGATTAAGGTGTATGATTCCTGTGTTTTCCAACACCACCAAGCACCTCTCCAAATCTCAGTGAACACTGACCAGCTGTCCCACAAATTCAACTGAATTTTGATACTACTTACCTGCAGATAGTGTCAGATCCCACTGGTTAAGGGCTCAGCCTCACAAAATGCCCCCCCTCAGACACCAGTCACAGTCCCAAGTTGTCACCTGTGCTTCTGACTGACCAGCTGTAGATAAGAGGCTCCCATGACTTCCTCTGCCTTGGGTTCCATTAATTTGTTACAGCAGCTAACAGAACTCAGAGAAATATTTCACTAACTAGGTTACCAGTTTATTATGAAAGGATGAAATTCAGAAACAGCCAGATGGAAGAGATGCACAGGCAAGTTATGTGAGAAGTGGCACAGAGCTTCCATGTCTTCTCCAAGTGGGCACCCTTGTATTCATCAAGTAGGAAGCCCTAGAGAGTTTTATGGAGGCTTCATTACATAGGCATAATTGATCAAATCATTGGCCATTGGATATTGATTCAACCTCCAGCCCCTTCCTCCCACAACCCCACCCACCGCCCGGAACCTGAACTCATGCTTAAAAGTCAAGCATGCTTCCTCCCTCTCTCCTCATCCAAATAATACTCCCACACACTTAGAAAAACTAGTTTTCATAGATTATTAGAAAAGCAACTCTGGTGTTAAGCTCATTTTTGCTGAAGCACAAACAACTGAAAGAATGATGAATTAATTCAGTATTTTGTGAGTGACTTTGTACTGTGTGACAGACTTGTCCATTGGTGAGCAGGATTGACTATAATCACCTTCTTCACTGGAGAGGGATGTCAACAGTTAGCAGACAGGGTACTCTGGCAGCTAATGGCTCAAGGTGATAGTGAGGAGTTCTAACCTTGTCTAAGAGGCTCAGGAAATCCTTCCAGGAGGACTTGCAATTTATGGGAGTAAATTCAAAGAGAAAGAATCCAAATAGGATTTTTGAGGAGATATTTTTGGATCAGGGCCCTTTCCTTTGAAATCTTTCAAACCATAGCTCTGGGGTGATACAGGCATACTTCTGAATCTGTGTGTAAGGTGGAGAACATTTGCCTTGGATGGAGGTTTGAGATCTAGAGCATGGGTTCTCAACCTGACATCAGCAGCTATCATTGGGAATTCACACACTAGCTCTGAGCCTCAGTTTGAAAAATCTTGGATAGTTTTTGAAAAAGCCTCAGTGGTAAAGTAATTCTACGATCCTTCTTTCCAAGGATGCAGTCCTAGAGACATCAGTGAGGTGTAATGGGAGCCCATGAAAGGAAAGACCAAATACCTAGAAACCACTTATGAGAAACAATTCCAGCCCCCGTGGCCCCAGGGCAGGGTGGAGAGCTGGATCCAAGTCATTGAGCAAAAGCCAGAAAAGCTGGTGGCAATGGAGTGGGCCAAGAAAAGGTGGCCTGGAGGAACTCTGTTGTTGACAACTTTCTATACAGTCCCACCTGGCAGCCAGCTGGGTTCACTAAGGGAGTGGATCTCTTCCAGCTACAGGACTCAAGTCCTGCTGAAAACACTGAACCAGATCCTTCAGTGCCCACCATCAGCCACTTTCTCCTTTGACATTTCAACAGCTCAAAGCTCAAACAGGTCTTGGGGACCCAGTTTCTGAAGCATGATGAGTCGTGTCATCAAGTTAAATGATGCCACTTGCATACTTTGTTTCATCTGGAAGTCTTTTAAAGTCTGTTTTTGTTTTTTTTTTAAAGGAGTCTGAACAGCTGACCACCAGATGCCGGTCTCCATCCCTTGAGTTGTTTTGGCTGCTTATAGTTGGGATAATTTAATGACCGATCTTCCCTTAAGTTGGTGCCCAATTACTGTCAAGCTGAACTTTTATTATTATGTGGCATTTATACCCAGGACTATTGAAGGCTTAATGAAAAGAGGGTAGAGATGGGTCTGGAAAATAGTCCCAAGGATAGAGTAGCTGGAGGTGATAGAAGTTTTAGAATTTTTAATTTAGAACCTTATGCTTAGATAAATAAACAGATGAAAATAAATATATAAAAATAAGGCCAGCTTACAGGTAATAATTCAAAACAAATACCAAATCATAGTACTTTCCAAGATGTTCTAATGTTTATCAGAAATATATCTCTGGCACAATGAACTGAAGACAACACAAGGAGTGTTTGAACATCAATAGCCATAATGTTTGCCTTACTACAGCAGCGTTCACATTCCTGAACAGGATATACAAACTAAAAGGAAGAGCCATAATTCTCAAGATAATTGCAAAAATTATTTTCAATTTTTTTTCTTTTTATCAACTTTAATTAGGTATAATTCACATATAATATATATATAATGCAACCATTTTAGGTGTAAGGTTCAATGAGTTGTGACAACTGTGTACCTTTGTAACCACCACCACAGTTAAGATTTAGAATGTTCTCAGTACTCCCCCAAATTTTTCTGGAGCCCTTCCCTGAAGTCCCTTTTCTTTCAGTCCCTACTCCCACCCCAGATCCAGGCAACCACTGATCTGCTTTGTCACTACAGACTGGTTTGCCTGCTCTAGAATTTCTTATAAATGGAATCATAACCCCCAAGAGAGTGCTCCCATCTCCCAGGACAGAGTTCCATGGGACTTCATAGCTCTCCATCTCCATATCATCCACATCAAGATCCAGGCTGATGGTATATTCTCTTTTCCATCTGGTTTCTTTGGTTCAGCAATGTTTTTGAGATTCATCCATGTTCCAGCCCTTCATTTTTTTTTTCTGAGTAGTATTCCATTGAATGAATTTACCACAATTGATTTATTCGTTCCTCAATTGATAACATTTGGGTTGCTTCTATTTTTACTGCTGAGTAGTGTTCTATCATATGGATATACTTCAAATTGTTGATCCAATCACAGATGGATATTTTGTTTCCAGCTTGGGGCTATTATGAACTAGGCCACTATGAATATTTTTGTATTCACTTCTTGCAACTATTCTTTCATTTCTCTTGGGTAAATGGCCTGAGTGGAATTGCTGGGTTTCATGATAGGGGCATAGTTAACTGTATATGAATGTGCCAACCAGTTCTCGAGAGTGTTTTTACTGTTCTACTCGCCCACCAGTATCATATGAGAGTTCTAGTTGCTCCATATATTTGTCCACTGTTGGCACTGTTGGTCTTCTACTTATTTATTTTTATTTTTTTAGAGAGAGCGAGAGAGCAGATGAGCACGGGGTGGGGAAGGGCAGAGTGAGAGGAAAGAGAGAATCTGAAGCAAGCTCCATGCGGGGTTCAATCCCACGACCCTGAGATCATAACCTGAGCTTAAATCAAGATTCAAATGCTCACCCGACTCAGTCACGCAGGTGCCCCTTGGTCTTTTATATTTTAGCCACGGTAGGGGGTGTGAGTGTTACCTCATTATGTCCTCATTTCCCACTTCCCTGGTGACACTTTTCTTAAGACACTTTTTCAGAGAGGAAGAGAGAAGACCCGGATGCAGGTATAATAGAGAAGGTTAATGAGTAGAGTTGCCATATATTCTAGTGTGTCTAGGCCAGTCCTGGATTACACCCAGTGTCCTAGTGTAATTACCAATAACACCCCTGTATTAATTTGCTAAGGCTGCCATAACAAAATACCACAGACTGGATAGCTTTATTTACAGGAATTTATTTTTCACAGTTCTGGAGACTAAGAAGTCCAAGACAGGTGCTGGCCAACTTGGTTCCCTAATGAAGTTTCCCTTCTCAGCTTGTATGTGACCACCTTCTCTCTGGGTCCTCACATAGTGGAAAGAGAGAGAGAAGAAGCAAGCTCTCTGGTGCCTCTTCTTATGAGGGTGCTAATCCCATCATGTGAGTCCTACCCTCTTGACCTCATCTAAACCCGACTACTTCCTAAAAGCCCCATCTCCGAATATCATCACACTGGGGTTAGGGTTTCAACATATGAATTTGAGAGAGGGGAACGCTCCATAGCAACCCTGTAATTTGGATTAAGTTTTGCTGTTGGGTGTGTAATGCAGTCTTCTCTAACTCCTCACAAAACCTCCAGTAAATCTGCATTTCTCACCAATACATTTGAGGTTATAGTTGTGTTTGTAAGTCAGGTACCAAGAGGAGAAGTTACCTGGTGAGACCCCATTATTCATGCTACAATTATTATAAGCTTTGAAAGCATTCAAAGTATACACTACTATGGGCATCATCTTATTAAACTATTAGTTTTTGTTTTTTTTTAGTCTAGTGTTTTGGTTTGAAGAACAAAACTTACATCCTAAAAGCACACTGCAAATTAAAGAACGACCATTATCAATGAAAATATATTATTTCAAGTTCTGGCCAATTCTAAAGTAAATGTGAAGATTTTCCTCTAACATTTTATTTTGACCTTTGGTGAATTGAAAGAATTATATTGCACACTCAGGTACAAGTTTATTCATGAAGACAAAATAAAAGTTGAGCCAGAGATTCTGTCCATCTCTGAAACCAAATCCAAGAAAAAATGTTTTCTTGATTCATTTCCCATTTTCCTCTTTCATTCCAGCAATAAACTACCATCAGAACGTAATGATTTCAATTTTACATAGTCTGTCTCTTTCCTGCTCACAATGTAATTCACAATATGATAATGTCCAGTCCCAAGCATTATATTTGGTAGCACTTCATGACAGGTTAAAAATGGATGGAAGCATGCATACATACCTTAAATTTGCTACATAACTCTGAACACATTTTCACAACATAACCTTTCATATGGTTTCACCCTTATGGGGTTTCATTTGGCAAATTTTTAGCATGTACATAAGTACAAGATATTGCATGAGGCACCATGGATAATAGAAAATTACAAAAAAGGTTAAGACATAATCCCCGCCTTTGAGAAACTTATACTTTAGTATAAAGGCGGGGGGACACTCACATAACGAACTATAACATAAAGCAGAAAGCAATAAGTACCCTGTAAGTGAGATAAATGATTATAGCTTGGAAGCGTTGAGTGTCCTTGTAGGCAGGGCTTTGCTGTGCCAAGAGAACTATGCATGTAAGAATTATTAGCCAAGTAGGGAATAAAGTAATACTTACTAGCTTTGCAAGTGCCCCTTGCACCACCCCCTGGTAAGGGAGAAGTAAAGGTGATCTTTTCTGATGTTTGGCATCGAAGCATGAAGTTTGTAATTTCAATTCAAATTGAGCTTTGCTACTCCACATCTCTGATCCCCACATCCAAACTAATGCTGAACCCACTTATTTAATCAACTATGTGGATCAAAAGCCCAAAACAGATTGAAACAGTGGTGGACCCACCTTTCAGGGAGATGACTTGCCTAGTACTACACAGAAGCAAGAAACTGAAAATCATACACGTCACCTGAGCACAGGAAATGAAAGGGTAGACAAGAGAACTGTCTCTGCTCAGCCCTGAGGACACAGGTTATTCCCTGGTCTACCACAGAATCAGAAAAAAGCCCAGCCAGAAAAGCCCTAAGCTGTCAAGTCTGTGTTTCCATCCACTAGTGAACTGTGGCCAGTAAATTTCAACCTTGGACCCAGCAGATTATAACACCATCTTCATTAGAGGGAAGCTAAACAAGGAAAGGAAGATTGTGGAAAGGGAAGGCAGTAGTATTTCCTCTCTCTCTCCCATGGGCTGAAAATGAGAGGTGAGAGGGAGATAAACATTTTCTCCCTCTCCCCACAAGTGTCATGACCTTAGAACAGCCTCTTCTTGAATGTGTTTTGCCCAATATTTGTATCATAATATCTAAGCATTCTTTGAATCAAGTGTTTCTTTAGAAAATATGGAATATTTTACCCCTTAGTGAGAGATTGATTGCACTCATGGTGCAGATTTTTCACATCATCTTGTGTCTGTGTCTTTCGTAGACTCACTCACACTGACTCTGGGCTCGAGCATGTGACTTGCTTCGGCCAATGGGTCAATAGCAAACTTGATACAAGCAAAAACTTGAAAAAATACTTGCATATTTTCACTTCTTCTCTTGGACTCTTACAATTGCCTGAATACATGTCCATACTATCCTTCTGGAGAAGATTCAAGAAGCCTAGTCAATTGCCCCAGCCAAGGCCATCTGAGATCAGCCAATAGCCAGAAGACCAAAAACATAGGAGTCAGCACCCACCAAGATTAGAAGAAATGCGTAGCCAAGCACCGCCAAGATCAATGGAACTCCTCAGTCAACCCACAGATTCATGAAGAATAATAAATGGTTGCTGTTTTAAGTCATGAGGTTGTTGTTGTTGTTTTTAACCTAGAAATACCTAAATGATATATCCTAAATGAGATTGCTTTGGACTGAATTGTGTTACTCCAGAATTCATCCATTGAAGCCCTAACTTACAATGTGATGGTATCTGGAGGTGGGGCCTTTGGGAAATAAGTTGGTTTAGGTGAGGTAATGAGGGTGAGGGTCTCATGACAGGCTTTGTGCCCTTATAAGAAAAGGAAGAGACACCAGGGCTCTCACTTCCCATTCCATGTGAGGACTGTGAGAAGGCAGCCATGTAAAACACCAGGAAGAGAGCCCTCGTTAGAACCTGACCACACTGACACCCTGATCTCAGACTTCCTGCCTCCAGGACTGTAAGAAAATAAGTGTTTGTTGTTTAAGCCACCAGTTTACGGTATTTTGTTATGGCAGCCCAAGCAGCCTAGGACAGCTTTTGGTACCGAGAAGCAGGGAGCTGCCGTAGCAAATACTTGAACATATGGAAACCACTTAGGCATTGAGTAATGGACAGAGACTGGAAGAGTTTTGGGGTATATGAGAAATATGGACATTAATGGTAATCCTGGCACGGTCTCAGACAGATGAGGAACATGTTATTGGGAAGTGAAGGAAAGGGAATCCTTTTTTAAAATCTTAAAATCAGCAGAGAGTGTGGTTGAACTGTATTCTAGTGTTTTGTGGGAGGTAGAATGTGTGAGCAATGAAACTGGATGTTTGGTTTGCTTTCTCCTGACTGCTTACAGTGAAATGCCAAAAGAGATAGATTAATTGAAGAGAGAATTGTTAAGCAAAAAGAGACCAGAACTTGAGGATTCAGAAAATTCTCAGCCTATTCATATTGTAAAAATGAGAAGGCTTGTTCTGAAGAGCACACTAAGGGTGTAGCTGAACAACCATTTGATAAAGAGATCATTGGTGGAGCTCACGAACTTAATCAGACATCTCAACAGAAGCCAGGAATAGAGATGAGACTTTATCATCAGAGACACTGTCATTTTGAAGCAAAGGAGAAAAAAAAGGTGGGAAAGAATGAAGGAAGGTTGTCAATTTTTTTTTTTGGATTTTATAGGATGGGACCATATTGGTCTTTGCTTGTAAACATGTACAACCTTTCTGGAAAAGGGAAGAAGGAACCCCCAAAGCAATTCAGAAATCATCAGGGCTACCACTCTCACTACAGACCCAGAATGCACAGACCCAGGGGCGAGACTGCCTCCACCTCAGTTTCAAAGAGTGAGACCACCACCCAGCATAGCCTTATGGGTGTGGGCACCCTGCTAAACTGTGGGGGTGATCCTACCACCACAGGCAGGCTGGAGGGCAGAGCATCAAACCAAAGAGGATTATTCACAAAACTTAAGATGTAATGCAAATTGCCTTGCTAAGTTTTGGGCTTGCTTGGGGCCTATTATCCCCTCTTCTTTCCTATTTCTCCCTTTTAGAATGAGAATGTCTATCCTATGCCTGTTTTGGAAGCACACAACTTCACTGGTTTCACAGGTTCACAGCTGGAGAGAAATCTGCCTCAGGATGAATCCTACCTACAGTTTCACCCATATCTGACTTAGCTGATATTTAAATGAGAATTTGGACTTTAGAGTTGATATTAGAACAAGTCAAGACTTTTGGGGCTGTTGAGACAGAATGAATGCATTCTGAATACAAGAAAAACATGAATTTTGGGGGGCCAGGGGCAGAATGTTATGGGCTGAATTGTGTTCCCCCAAAATTCATAGGTTGAAATCCTAACACTTGATGTGATGGCATTTGGAGATGTGGCTTTTAGGAGATATTTAATTTTAGATGTCACAAGGGTTGGGCCCTCATGATGTGATTAGTGTCCTGTTAAAAAAAAGGGGGGTGGGGGGAGAGACACCAGAACTCTCTCTCCCTGCCATGTGAGGACACTGCGAGAAGGTACCCTCTACAAGACACAAAGAGGGCTCTCACCAGAACCAAAACCTGCTGGCACTCTGATCTCAGATCTCCAGCCTCCAGAACCATGAGAAAATACATTTCTATGGTTTGAAGCACCCAGTTTATGACATTTTGTTATGGCAGATGAAGAGATTCTTATATATAACTAGTATCATCCAAACTTATTTTACTACCCTGTCCCTTCCCATGGAACATTCCAGAATATGATTCCACAGACAACACCCCAGGGAAACACTGGGATAAATAAACCGTAATAATATAAGTGCATCAAGATGCCAGATTTTAGAGACATAATAAAGAAAGGACAATCAGGATTTTATGATGGAATGTTTTGGGGAAGTAAAAGAGGGAGTGAAAGCAATATTTAAAATTCTGAGAACCTGAGAGGATTGTGGTACTAATGGCAGGATTAGGCAACTCAGGAAGAGTGAGTTTGAGGGAAAATGGTTTTGCTTTTGAGATATTAAACCTGAAGGGAATGTATTATCTCCAGGAAGTGAGAGCCAGCAGGCATGAGAAAAATGGTGCTACAGGAGAGGTCATATTAGTTCTATAGGTTCCAAATACTGGGTGACCAACTCATGAAAGAAAGATCCTGCAGAGGAAAGAGTCAAAGGCCAAGCAAGGCACTTCAAAGTGCTGTGACATAGGAGGGACATACACACAGGCCCAGAGTGGGAAAATGAGTTTTCAAGGCCAATATCAGAGTTCAGACTATAACTCAGACTGTTGATTTCTTGATAAGCTTACTACAGTGCTCATGAGCCATTTAACAATTAATTGGATATTGGTTCACGAAGGGCAACCAACCAAGATGGCAACCTAATTGAAATCATGTTGCATGAAAAACAGTTGAAAGAGCCAGAATCATCAAACTTGGGATAAGGAAGATGGACCTGTGGGGAGGGAAAAGGCTGAATGTTGCCTTTGGAAATTGTAACAGCTTTTATGTGTGGAAAATGGAACAGAAATATTTACTGTTACTCAGAGAATAACCTGGTGAAGTTGTGGCCCCTCTCCCTGGGAGCTGTCAAACAGAAGTGGAATGGCGTTCTGCCAAGGCTACGTAGAAGGCTCAAGAGCAGAGAGAGAATGAATTAGATCCTCTCAAATCTTCTTCCAAATCTGCAATTCTATGATTTACAGATAGTCTCTTTTTCTAGTTTTGACTACTTGCAATAAGTTGATCTGCTACCTTTTATCACCAAGAAAGTTAAAACAGGTTTTCAGATTTGCTCACCATGACTGGAAACCATGAAAGTGAGTGCTTGAGAAACTCAAAGAAATGGCTCTGTCCCGTCTCCATATCTCAGAGCTAATAGTGACAAGCACACAGTAGGCATCTGTGTACCATCTGATCCTCTGGTGCAGGGTCAACACCCCCTGAGTGGCTTCACCTCAAACTTAGGATTGGATTATTTCCTACCACTCTCGATAAAGAACATTTCATTTACTCTCCAATCTCTAAACTTCAGTAACATCTTTCAAGAGGAAGATGAAATTTTCCAACAAGATTCATTTTTCCTTTGGCCTCTTCCTCGATATCTTCACATGTTTGATAGAACTCAGTAAGCACTTTATTATAAAATCCAGATGAAGCCACCTGGGTTTTAGGATATAATTGGAAACTTGGCTGCTGCATGCAAGCAAAGGAGAAGAAATAAAGTTAACCATACGAGCACAAACCTTAATATATGAAAAATGTTCAAACTTTATAATTACATTCAGATAGGGAACTGAATGTTTTCCAAGAATAACAACCTGCTGCCTCTAGCGTGTCTTTCAGAAGTAATCTGTATTCATCTCTAATGTAATGGATGCTAAGGAAAATATATGGTGTAAGCGTATTCTCTTCACTTCGCATGGAGATTGTGTTTTAACCAGGATTGAAGAGTTCAGGTACTAGAACCAGACAACCTACATTCAAATCCCAGCTTTGTGGGGCGCCTGGGTGGCTCAATCAGTTAAGCATCAGACTCATGGTCTGACTCAAGCGTCAGCTCAGGTCATAATCTCAGGGCTCCATGCCCAGCAGGGGGTCTGCTTGAGATTCCCTCTCCCTCTCTCTCTGCCTCTCCCCCTGCTTGCACTCTTGCTTTCTCGCTCTCTCTCTCTCAAATAAATATATAATATCTTTAAAAAAAAAAAAAAAAGCTTTGCTACTTACTGGCTATGTGACCTTGAGCTAGTCACTTAACCTCTCTGTACTTTATTTAGGTTCCCCATCTGTAAATTGAGGACAATGTTGGTATCTACCTCACAGGATTGTTGAAAAGATTAAATGAGTTCATACACTTATAGAGCACATAAAACAGTGCCTAGTACATAACTGATGCTCAACAAATGTTCCTCATTGATGTCACCATTGCTTTAAAATGGTAGAAGAGAAAAGGGCCTGACCTTTTTAAAAGAGTTTGGAGGGGCGCCTGGGTGGCTCAGTTGGTTGGGCGACTGCCTTCGGCTCAGGTCATGATCCTGGAGTCCCTGGATCGAGTCCCGCATCCGGCTCCCTGCTCGGCGGGGAGTCTTCTTCTCCCTCTGACCCTCCTCCCTCTCATGCTCTCTGTCTCTCATTCTCTCTGTCTCAAATAAATAAATAAAAAATCTTTAAAAAAAAAAAAGAGTTTGGAGAGTGAAGGAAGCCATATTTCTAGTGGGGAGTGCTCAAAATACTTGAGTTAGAGACAAAATGTATGAAACGGGACCTTCTGTGCCCCCGTTTAGGGCAGTTCAAAGCCAACCACACATGGCCTGAGTAGAGGACAGCTTTTGAAAATATTAGCTCTCAACTAGCACTAATACACTATTTAGCACACTCCAGCTGAGGAGCAGCCTGGAACAGTCAATGTCAGGATGACAGCCTTGTTCTGTACACACAGTAAAATAAATGTTTGGGTAGTGGAGTTTACACCAGTCAAATGCTAAAACGTATATTTAGCTTGTAACTTGGAGTTTACAACTTCCTTTATCCCCTGCTTTGAAGGTTGCTTGTGAAAGCTGACAGCAACTCATTGGACAATTTTCTTAATAAATGCAAATATTTTTAAAGATGGAAAATAAATTTTGTTTTCAGTGTCTATTTCTGTCACTAATCTTTCCCTGGTTTCCAATTTACTTAGCCCAATAGCGCACCATTCATAAACCTTAAAATTTATAGTGTTCACAACTGACACTTAGCTAGATCGGTTTACAAGAGCAAGAAAGTGGGGATTTATGTTTAATATAAAAATACCCATCATTTGTTTGGTAGTTTTTATTGTGTCAGGCCCTGTTCTGCATTCTTTGCATATATTACCTCTTTTAATCTTCTAAGAATCTTCCAAGGCAGGTATCTGTATTAGTGTAATAGACACTAGCCAACTCTGACAAACCCTCAAACTCACTGGGGAACACAACATAGGTTTGTTTTCAATTCAGTAGTATCTGATGCAGTCAGGCAGTTCTCCCATGCAGCATCTTCTAAGGATGCCTCAGGGTTTGGGGTGCCTTCTACTATGGAGCTCCAGCACCTCTTTTGCTTCCTGCCATAGGGACAGAAGGGAGAGAAAAAATGTGGAGTAGGTACACCATCTGCTAACTACCTCAGCCCCAAATTAACCCTACATTACTCCTGCTCACATCCCGTTGGCCAAAATCAGTCATGTGGTCAACCAAACCGCAAGGGAGGCCAGGAAATGGTAAGGAATCTGTAGACAACACAAAATCCTAAATATATCTGCCATAATTTACTCTTCTGGTCACCAAATATTCATTTTCTTCCCTCTTTCGTTATGTGTAAGGAAAAAAACACAAACACAGAATCCATGCCTCTTCAAAGGAAACAACCTCAAATTCCATCTGGTCACTGCGTTCAGATCAAAGTGCAGACTTCTGAGTTATGTGAAGTTCTTGTCATAAGTCTGGATGTGCCATCTCTTGATCCAGTGCTCTGTAAACTAAAGGGAAAGTGATCTCTATCACCACAAAAAACAAGTTTCCTCTCTCTCTCTCTCTCACACACACACACTACAAATGGAGTAACTGTGATGATACAACTACAACAAAAATTTTGCTTCAGAAAGGGGAAGAATAGGAGACACACACCAGCCACTGAAGCCACATATGGCCAGGCAGACAGAGTGAAGGCCCTCTGCCTTACAGGAGGAAGATGTTCTGGCTGTGGGCCTGGCTCTGTTCTCTGGGGAGAACTTCCTTGTCCCTTTTTCTCAATGGCCATGAGTTCTTCCTTCTGAGGGGCTCCCCTTGTTACCTCTATGTATGCTGGGGAGTCAGCGCTCCATGCAGCCGACCGTTCACCTGCTGGTGGGAGAGGTTGTTTTCAGTCTTCAAGGACATTTCTAGTACAGGCTTATAGTTACTTTAGCAATATAAGACCTTCAAAAGATTGGTAGGTTCCTAAAAGCCATCAAATTTAGGTACTATCTCCTTATTCCATTTTATTTCTGTTTATAATTTAGCCATTTCTTTCGGGGGCTCATCTCCTTCTTGAAACACCTTACAAAATGCAGTCAATAGCCGCCAACGCACACAATGGATGTTTCCCCGCGACGCACCCCCACCCCATCCCCAGCCTCTCGTCCTGGAGCTACAGGTTTATGTGGCACAGATGGGGGGTTTTTTTAAGATTTTTTTATTATTTATTCATTTGAGATACAGAGATACAGAGAGAGAGAGAGAGCATGAGCAGGGAGAGAAGCAGACAGAGAGGGAGAAGCAGGCTCCCCGCTGAGCCAGGAGCCCGATGACCCTGGGATCATGACCCGAGCCAAAGGCAGACGCTTAACCGTCTGAGCCACCCAGGCACCCCGGCACAGATGGTTTTGCAAGTTATCATAGATGTCTGTTTCACCAAATGTGCTGCTGGGGCAAAACACGGCATTTCACCTTTCCAGCCTCTGGTATCCATCTCCTTGCCACTCAGCTCCTGACTACTTGGCCAATAGCACTTAGTGTGGGTTTTTGTTAGAGCGGCACCCCACATCCTTTGCCAATTTTGGCACTGGTCAGGGGAAGCAACACTAGCTTCTGTGGTAAATCACAGTGACTCACAATTGGTCCTGCTAAGTAACATAATGAGGTGTTTAATTAACTTTGGTTGGATAAATGCAGCATTCTGTGTATATATACAAATGGGTTGTTCAACATATTTGTATTTAATCTTTCACAATTAAGGAAGCAAATGCTTAAAGAAAGGAATTCAATATGTAAGGTCACGTAACTAGAAACTCACGGATGCAGGTCTGGGACACCACATGTCCTAGTGCCTATAGATGTCTCCTGAGTGGAAGCCAGAGCAAATAGACTCTACCTTTTTTTCTGCTTTCATAGCAAAGAAAATCTGAAACCTTACCACTTCTCTGCAGTTTTAGACCCTTTCTCTCTTTGCACTATTTCAATTAGAGGTATTGTCCCCTGTCCTTAGCGTAATAGTTACTTTAGGTGATTCAAAAAACACAGCGGAAAATAATCTATGGTTTTAATATAATGAATGAGGTTTTGGTTCTGTAATTGTTTGCGTAAGTTTACATAGTAAGCATATTGAGTAGATCGTGCCCGTGTCGACATCCCTATTCTCCACCAAATGCTTTATTTACTTAACTAATGTTTTCTATACTAACTTAGGAGATTTTATTATATCATAGCTGTTCATTAAATCTGGCAAGAGCACACATTGTCCTGTCTACTCTCTGTACAACCTTTGACATATCCTTCCCAGATGGAAACATATTCTCGATGCAAACCCAAATTGTCAAAACCGTTGAATGATCTGAGCCTCTGCAATACTTTATTCATGCAGCAGGTATTTACTGAGTACTTATTATCTATCAGGTACTGAGCAAGACCTGCTTTAAGATATGCTATAAATATTTTTAAAATCACCACTTTAAGTTGGCTGTAATTTGAATTCACAAATTGTGTGTGTGTGTGTGTGTGTTTAATGGCAGGTAGGGAAGCATGATTGAAAGAGTAAAATCATTGATTACAGTCTCTATGTCAGAAACTTACCCAGCTACATGGACACACTCTGCAAAGCAAGTATCCCTCCTAGAGTTTATGATTCACATACAGGATGCAGGTTAAAATAAGTCCAACTCAAATGACATCAGTTTAGGTATTTTCCCCTTTTATGAAAATATAATGTATACTAATTTTACATTTTTCAAATAGATGAATTAGGGAAGAATTGCATGGAAATAATTGTGTTAGCAAAAGTGATGTTTAAACACAATTTCACTAGTATCATTGTTCTAAAAGTTGAGACAGAAACTTTTCTGTGTGGTTTTTGTTTTGTTTTGTTTTGTTTTGTTTTTTGCTTCCAGTGAAGTGATGCCATTTGGTCTCAAGGCATCACTTGAAAAGGCAAAGAAACAACTTGAAGTCACAGAGTGAGAAGAGCTACGGATAAAAGGGAGAAATAGAATTGCTCAGATACCTGAAACTTTGCTTCCCATTTGCCTCGGTCCGGGGTTTGCAGAAGAACGTCACCGGCTCCTACTCTTTCCTAACGAGCGTATATATTAAGCTCTTTGAAATGTGAGTATTATGGGAAGGATCGCAGTTGCTTTAAATTATAGACGTTGGCAAGTGGCGGGGAGGAGCAGGAGGTTGTTTAAACTGAGAAAGACAGTTGCAAAACTTCATGCAACAGCATGAGCTCCAAGCTTCAAACACATTCTTATGCTCAGAAGAGCACTTTATTTTTCGCCGAGTTATTTTTTGTATTGTTTTGAAGCAGCTTCGAATAAGACGCACATATTTCTTCTTTAAATTTTTTAATGGTTTCTAAATTCATGGGACAACCAAAGCAAAAAAGCCTCATGTTTTGGGGGAAATTTTGACATCAGCAATGCCTAGAAAAGGTAAGCCACTCTTTTCATTGCACTTTTTCTCTTTTTCCCTCCTGTTTGGCCTTTGTCAAAAATATTTACTGGGAGAACTTAAGACAGCTACTTGTAAAGAAATGGGGAACTTGTAAAAATGTGTCAACAAATTATAAATCCGAGGTTGGAAATCCTTGGCATTCATGCCTTCTCCTGCTTTCTATTCCGCTTGATGCAAACCTCTGTGAAAGCTTTGACTATTTGAAAAATGAGATTTCTGTTAGAAAATGTGTGCAGGAGAGTCCTCAGAATCTCCAACCTGGTGTGTCTCACATTCACTAATGTGGTGATGGGCTCATTTATTGCCCGGGTCAGAGTATCTGTGTTTTCTTACCCCGATATATGTAACTCAACTTCCGGAGCTATGATCTTTGTATTAACTCAGAAATCTTTCCCATGGAAGAGTTTAACATCACTCCCAAAAATCCTCTTGAGTGTGGTTACTATGACTTCTTATAACCTTTTTTGCAGAATATGTTTTTAAAAGTTAAATAAATCATTTGGCTTTTCCTTTGTAACGACACGATGAGGACGTTACGGCTATGATGTCCTGGGAGAAAAAAGAAAAAACTCCAAGTTTGTTCATTCCAGTTGCAGTTGACTGACAATGCTAGTGTCTGGGTAGGGTGGCTTTGCCCTCTTGATTGTGCCTCTGATACAGGTAGGGAGCAGAGAGGCTCGAATATTCCTTGGTTTTCTATGGCATTGGTCATATGGGAAGTATGCTGTGGTTTTAGGTGGAGGGGCACATAAATGTGTGGTGTGCTGTTCCTATTTCCCTGGGAAAGTCTCTGTTACCAGATTTCCCACGTTTCCGAGGCAGAATTCCAGGTGCAAATAACTAGCTATCCAGAGAGATCTATCAGCAAATTCTTCCGGCAGGCTGCGATTTTAACGGAATGTTCATTCCTCCGCGCACACATATGTACTCACAGGCGGAGGCTACAAAGCCGCATGGGTTTAACCAAGCTTGAGTGGTCTGGGACATCTAGGCAACCTCAGTCTACAAAACCCACTGGTGCAGAAGTAAAAGCAAAACATGCCCGATGGGCCTGGGGGAGAATGGGAAACATGCTTGGGTTGGGAGGGGCTCTACCTGCCTTGCCGGACCAGCTGCCACTCTGTTTCTGGGATATTTTTTCCTTCTGCATCAAATTCTAATTATATAAGATGGATTATGGTGGCTACCCCTACCTTTTGTGGTCTCCATGGGGGAAAAAAAAAAGAGTTTACGATAAGAAGAAGGACATTGTTACAGAGAAGAGAGAAGGCAGCTCGATCGGCTCATTGCAAGGTGGTCAAGAGAAACTGCTAGTTCCTTTCTCCATCCGCAGTTGTTAGTAGAGACAGTGAGAGATCCGTGCCTGCCCCTCCACTGTCCTCCTCCCCTTGTCTTCCCTGCTCTCTCGTCCTCCCTCCACTTCTATCCACACCGGCCATGCAAGCTCAAGAGAGGGAGCAGTGAGTAGGACGGACAAGATTATTCTCATCTCCTCCTCTCCACCATTCCGGGGCCAGTTGGGGAAGCCCCCACCCTATTTGGAGGGGGGTCTCCAGGACCCCACCCCATGACCTCATCACAGGCAGCCAGGGAGTTGGGATGGCCAGCAGTTGCATGGCGCCTAAGTGCACCCTGGGGAAGGGTGTGGCCCAGAAATGCACAGTGTGGCATGACGTGGCTGCTGGGGAGCGGGGCGCGGACTTCCCATCATGGGCTCTTGTGGAGGCTGGCGGCATTTCTGGAAGCCAGGCCTGCCAGGCCCCACCTCTGGGCCTGAGAAGGCCCCAAAGAGGACAAAAACAAAAAGGCAATTAGAGTTGCTAATGAAGCCCCAAGCCAGCTGACTCATCTGAGGCACAGCCACTGGGGGGCTTTGTAATGAAACCTGGACAACACCCTGGAAAGGACAGGTCAGGTTTGTCCCCAAAAGGACACTGGTGAGAGGCCTGATGTGACTTAATCGTCCTCCTCACCTCATAGAGGCTGGGGAGAGGCCACATCTGCAAGGCGCAGAGGGAGGACAATGTTAACTAACGAACTGCCAGGGCGCTTGGGAGCGATGGTGTCCGAACCTGAAAAGGGTTGGAGCCAGACTCAGCCCAGATCGCCAGCTACAGTCACACCCGCAAGTCCATGACCCATGACCTGAAGAGCCCCAGGTCGCTCAGGAAGTGACCCCCTAGGGCAGCTAGGAAGATTGTAATTCACCAAACTCTAACAGAGTGTCCACTCTGCCAGAAACCTTACCAAGGCTCTTTGGAAATATCCCTTGACAGAGAAACCAAACATTAACAACAGTGGAGAACACAGAAGGGCTTTGCACATCAACCTGCCAACATCAAAGAAAGCTCCTCGTAGAGTTGCATTTGAACTAGAAGCTGGAGAAGGAGTAAAATATCATGAGAGAGGCAAGGGGGGCAGGAGCCTGTAGGCAGAGGTCAGTGAGCAAAGGTGCAGAGGTGGAAAGGTCATGGCTGCTCCCATGAACCAAGTAGCTTGGGGAGGCAAGGCTCTGTTACCCGAGTGCAACCCAAGGAACAGGACTTTCATGGGTTATTAATAAGAGGATAACCAAAAGCATTTCCTGGTCAGGCAAATTGGGGAATGTGAAAAGCTGTGTACCACAGTGGACCAGAACTCAGGTTCTGGGGTTACAAATACCTGATTCCAATCCCAGCTCCAATCCCAGCTCCAACTCTTAACTGCTGTGAGAACTTTGTTAAGTGAGGATAATAATTATATCCATTCTTAAAGAGGATAAAGCATTTGAGGATTAAATTAAAGAATTCATGTAAAGGGACTACTATCAAAGTATCTGCCACAAGAGAGCTCGATGAATGTTAGCTACTCTTATTAGCTGGTTTTTTTACTGTAGGACTTCTTACACATTTTAGTTTCTTACGACATCTCTGTCTCTCCATGAGTGGGTCATTAGAATCTAATGTTTTCCAAACTCATCAGAATGTAAAATCATTCCCCCCCGCAACCAGGAGTATCACACAAACCATGGAATATGGAATGCATGGTGGACAATGGCGAGGCTGAGTTGGCCCAGTTAGCTGAGGCCACATGGCCTCCCAGCACATGCATTTCCCAAGGTTTAGTTGAAATTTATCAATCTCTACCAGCCTCTTCAGGCATTGTCTTCCATTTTTCTAGGAAACAAAAACCCCACAACTGGGATTTTCATATCTAAGGAAACTGACTTTTTTTTTTTTTAACTATTGTCAACTTTTAGAGGGAAGAGAAAAGTGAAGACAAAGCAAATTATTGTCACATCCAAATTTCACACTCGAGAGGTCAACCTTTGCCTGTGGTTTGAGGGACTACTGCATAGAGGGCAATGCACAGGACACAAGCTAATGAAAACATGATCCCACCTTCAAGGAGTTATTAATCCCATGGGGAAAACAACACATGGGATCCAATATCTAAAAGGCAAAACTAGATTTACAAGGAAGGATATAAGAGGACTCAGAGTGAATGGGAATTCACAGAAAAGGAGCCTGCAGTTCCCTGGAATAATCAGAGTAGTATGTAACATTCTTTGATGTTTACCATGTACAAGGAACTATGCCAAGCACTTCACAGTATGACTAACCCATGTGTACTTCATAAGGCTACACGATGGGTATTGATTTGCTCATCTCACAGATGAGAAAACTGAACCCTAGAGAAATTCAATAACCTGCCTGAGATGTTCTAGGAAGTAAGGAGCAGAGTACGCTCTCAAACTCAGGCCCATCTGATGCTCTGTTTCCCTCACCCAGGGAAGATTCCTCAGAGGAGGGAATATGTAATTTAGCCTTGAAGGATGGATAGGGATTGGTGGGAGGGGTATTCCAGGCAGCAAGAACATTAGTAAAAGCATGAAAGAGGACAACATGGGGAGTAGCAGCAAAGCTCCCCTAGCAGAACAAAGTACATGCATACAGAGCAGAGGGAAATGAGCTCAAAAGACTTAGTTGGTTAAAAAAAAAAAAAAAAAAAAAAAGAAAGAAAGAAAGAAAAGAGCCAGACTTGGTTGGAATCAGATCATAGCAAGCCTTGAATGCCAACCACAAAGTTTAGATTTTTTTTTTTAATGGAATAATCATTATAAGTTTGTAAACAAGAAAGTAACTCCTTGGCAGTTTATTAGAATGGTGGTTTAAGATGATTAATCAGTGTCCAGAAGGGGCAGAGACTAAATCGCCAGTTAAGAAACGGATGTTTGTCTAGACAAGAGATAAGAGCAGTAGGTGTTCACACAGCAGTTAAAGGGTGGAGATGCTTGTAGGACCCAGCCCCCTAAACCTGCTACACCAAGGCCCTGACCATCACAGTAGTCTGTTAGAATAATAACCTTGGGGCCTCGCTAAATCCAGATTCAGCCCTGTAAAATGGGAGGGGGTGGGGGATGGAAGAGACAGGAGGAGCTAGTGGATGTCCAAGGGCCTTCTGACACCTCAAACTCCATGAAGATAGACCGCTATGCACTTTTATGGAGATCATTAACTATACAGTTCCCTATTAAATCACATTTCCAAACTGCTTCTCCATATCAAGGCATATTTCCAAAAGAATTTGAGGGTGTGCAAAAGTTTTATGGCTATTACATAGTAGTGATATTGGCACACAGTGATTGGGGGAGGGTATATTTTAATATATCCCTTCAGGAGAAACATTTACCCACCATCTTGGCTGTGTGTCTTTTGCAAAATTTAGCTGCCTACCTCTTGTGACAGAGGAGTCTTAACTGCAGTTCATACATCAGGACCTTGTAGCGCTCCAAATGGTAGTGATTCAAGTAGGTGGCATAGGACCTCCTCCAGCTCCCAAAAAGGTGGTCAGCTTCCAGAGAGTAGGAATTCATGCATCTTTAGATTCTTTGATGCTCTACCACTATGGCGGGTCTGACTCAATTTACAAACGCAGGTCTCCAAGAAGTGTCACATTTTCTCATTGTTTTTCCTTCAACTTGAATCTGTTTCCAAGAGTCTATGCCAACAGGAATTCAGGTTTCAGATATTACCCAGCTCCTGTCCCCATGACTTCCAATACCAAAGAGGTCTTCCTTCACACCAGTTATACCCACTCTTATAAATTCCATGTCTCTTAGATGTCTGTGGATTCTGTTTTCAAACCCTGCTTGGGAACTGGGAATCCCTGTCCAGGATGGGAACCTGTGTTTGAGCAATCCCGGGCCACACAGAACCAACGTTTCTGCTTCTCACAGATGTACCCATCCCTGACCTTCGGTCTCCACGTCGGGGGGAAATCTCATATCAAAGGCCCCCCACTCTAACTCTCCCAGCACATACACTTGGACTTGGACCTTCAGAAGATAAAGCAGGAAGTGTTGCTTTCAAGGAATTTTTATTTTCTGCTCTGCATAATCTTGAAACAAAGACACACAAAGGACAAGGCAACATTCTTGGAATAAGCTGGAGGTGGAGAACACAAAGTTATTTTGTCACTCACCCAATAGGTATCCAACAATCATCAATGAAATGTGTGCCCCAATAACTAATGAAATGGCTCCTCCAAAGTTTGTCACCAGAGGAGGTATTATGATGATTAATAGAGTCTTTTTATTAAGCACCTACCATGTGCCAATACTTTACAAACACTGTCTCCATATCCCCATTTTTCAGAGGAGGAGAGGTGAGCAGCTTACCTAAGATCCCACAAGCATGATGAGATAGGCAGGTATTTAAACTCAAGTTATGCCCATCTCCAAAACCCCACACCCTGTCCACTCTGTCACATGGACTCCCAGAAAGGATTCCTATTTTGTGGTCTACTCTTGATGGTTGCCTTTTCTAACTAAAATTTATTTTAAACAAAAGGTTTTTGGTTTTTTTTTCCACCATGAACATAGAGTGACTCTGCTAGATACAGTAATAATCCCATAGAATGGTCTACTACCGCATCTCATCATTAGTCTGCAGGCAGCACAGAATTGGGTGTACTCCTGTTTGAAAGACAAGAGCAGGGTAAGGTGATTTGTCCAAGGCCATGGAGCTAGAAGAAGGGTTAAACCCATGTTTGTCCATCTCTACTTCAAGGGGAGGGAGTTAGTCCTAATTAATGAAAGGCTAATTATAAAATAACATTAAATTTTTGCAGTTTTACAGCCTTTTCATCTGCCAATAACAGAAAACCACAGCTTATGTAGATGCCTGAAAACACATCCTGCCAGATGTACCCTAACGATATTTGAGAACCGTCAGTAAGACATTAGTTGGTAGCCTTGCCAATTGCCAACATCCCCAAAGGAGCTCATCCTTTTAAGTTGGTAAATGATTTTTTTCAGTGTCTTTCTTTGATCATTATTTATTTTTTTTAGAAAAAACTTTTTACGAAGTAATTCTTATCCCACTTCACTGTGAAATCGAATTTGACATCAGTGGAATCTTTGTCAAGGGATTCTTTGAATTTATCACAATTAACAACTCATTTATTATGGGTAGATTTCTATCAGTTTCTCGGATCATTAGCATCTCCTCTTGTCCTTCACAATAAAGACCATATTCCTTGGTATGGTCTTGGAGGGCCTTTGAAAAATCTGTCCTTGGACCACACTCCTCACAACCCAATACCTGTGCACAGTGAACTCCACAGTTTCTCAGGCACCCCTTTTTTCTATGTGTCATAGGCCTAAAGAATCGGGTCCATTCCTTTGCCTTTGTATGAATTACGATGAATCGTATAAAATTCCTGACCTTCAACTATTTTATTACCTACCAAAAATGGCGCATTGGTGGTTCAGTGGAAGACTTCTCACCTGCCAAAAATGGCAATTTTATATGATTCCAATATAATCTGGAAACTTAACAAAAACTTTCATTTCTTGATGACAGTTTTATGTGCCAGGCCTTTAAAATATCTCAGAAATTGTTAATCATCCCCCTGTTTGTCCCTGAGGCTGAGAGGGACATGTATCCAAACAGAATTTTAGAATTTTTTTTTAAAGATTTTATTTATTTATTTGAGAGAGAGCATGAGCCAGGGGGCGCGGGGGGGTTGTGGAGGGAAGCAGGGCAGAAGGTGAAGGAGAAGCAGACTTCCTGCTGACGCAGGGCTCAATACAAGGCCCCTGAGATCATGACTTGATCCGAAGACAGATGCTTAACTGACTGAACCACCCAGGCGCCCCAAAGAGACTTTTAGAATTTATCCTCACTACAGATCTCACCTCCAGCTTCAGTGCCACCAGTAACAAAAAGTTAATACTTAATAAGGCAACACCTTCCATTAAAACACCACTGGTCAGTGGGAGGGATGGGGTGACTGGGTGATAGACACTGGGGAGGGTATGTGCTCTGTTAAGCACTGTGAATTGTGCAGGACTGTTGAATCTCAGATCTGTACCTCTGAGACAAATAATGCAAGATATGTTAAG